>NW_019154121.1:12070586-12144378 GCF_002288905.1 Enhydra lutris kenyoni | reverse complement strand
ACCAACACAGAATGTCATGGAACCTCACCAGAATTTCACGTAGAAAAGACCAACATCTCCTCTCTCTCTACCTGAGCCAAGATATCTTTTAGGGAGTGTAATGGTCAAAATAGAATCATTTAGTTGAACTCCAGAGCTTACAGAGTAACATCTTCAAATCTGTCTCTGACTCTGATACCCCTGCCTTCCTGTTATAACAACACTTGTTGTTATAACAACCCTTGTGACTACCTTGGTTCCCCCTGAATAATCCAAGATAATCTCAAGATCCTTAACATAATCACATCCACAAAGTCCCTTTTGCCATGGAAGGTGACATATTCAGATGTTCCAGGGAATGGACTGTTTCCATGCTTGAGGGTCATTACTCTGCCTACCAAAGAGGACCATCCATGTTGATATTACACTACTCTCCCTTGTTCTGCCCATGCCATCTAAAACTGAAGAAAGTGTCTTTGCTGGTTTGGTTTTGCTTTTCTTTTTATGGCAATATTATATGGTGCCTTTCCCACTCCTCCATTAGTTCACCATGCTCCCCCATGTTGCAGTGACATCACTGTTGGGGGATGAGTATAGGGGAATGGCAGATGATCTCCTCACTGGACACTGGCTCTAGTGAGGTCAAAGTGTATGCCCTGCAGTCACTGAGGCAGAGAGTGGGAGACTGCTGTAGAATTTATGAATGGATTGTGGGAAGTATGCTTCATAACCCAACCAATAGCAAAGCTCCGGTAATAGCAGTGTTATTACCTTATGCCCAGGTGGGCAGGTGATGACCTAGAGTTTGAGTCCACAGAGCAAAAGTCCTGATATGGGGCAAACAGGAAGGAGGAACAATTACCCACTTTATATATCCTCTTGAAAGCTTGTCAGTCACGTTATTGTGGGGAAAAACATGGTGTTTTGACTTTGAATCCCACCTGCATCCCTTATGAGCCGCGCCATCTTGGACAAATCATTAAACCTCTCTGCACTTAAGTTTCCTCGCCTTTAAAACAGAGAGTAATAATTATATCTAATTCACGGGGCACCTGGGTGGCTCAATCAGTCCATCGTCCAACTCTTCGTTTTGGCTCAGGTCCTGATCTCAGGGCTGTCATGCTCTGCACTCAACAGGGAGTCTGCTTGTCCCCCTCTCTCTGCCCCTCCCCCAACTTGCACGTGCTTTCTCTCTTCTCTCCTCAAATAAATACAATCTTTTGAAAAATAAAATAGGGGCATCTGGGTGGCTCAGTGGGTTAAAGCCTCTGCCTTAGGCTCAGGTCATGATCCCAGGGTCCTGGGATCGAGCCCCACATCAGGCTCTCTGCTCAGCGGGGAGCCTGCTTCCTTCTCTCTGCCCTGCTAGTGATCTCTGTCTGTCAAATAAATAAATAAAATCTTAAAAATATAAGATAAATAATATCTAATTCACATGGTTGTTATTGGCTGAGAACATGTAAGCCTGTGGTTCTCAACATGTGAGCCCTATGTCACCATACATTCATCGATATGAAATCCTTATCACCTGGGAGCTGGTTAGAAAGGCAAACTCTCTGGCTTCACCCCAGACCTACTGTATCAAAAACTCTGCAGTTGGGGAGCTTTATTCTAGAAGACACTCATGTGTAATCCACGTAGTATAGTGTCTCACACATGACTGGGACTTGCTTAGCAGATGTTGACTGGAATGATCTTTACCTTCTCTGGGAGCTTCATTGGGGTTACCGCACTTTGGTTTTTAGTTACCATTCATTTTAGAAGAACAAGCAAGGTCAGTGACAGCTCTGTTTGTTTACCGAGTCATGATCTCTCTCTCTCTTTTTTTTCCTCAAAGTAAAAAAGCCACCTGAATTACAGAAAACAGTGCTATTAGTCTGCATTTTGGCCATGCCACTTTAACTCAGCAGAGGGAGAGTCACAGTTTCTGGCAACTTCTGTCATCCAGAGTGTGCGGAGAAGGAGCCCAAGAATAAGGCCAGGCAGCAAGCTTGTACACAGCAGGGATGTTGTGACTCACTCTTTCTTTCTCTCTCTCTCTCTTTCTTTCTTTGACTAAACAGAAGTGAGCAAGTGAGTACGCACTTGCCTTCCCAAAGAGAGCTTCATATCATGTGATGTATAAAATTGACCACAGTGATTCATCACTTAGTTTCTAAACATTAAGTAAAATGGACCCATCTGGGCCAAGTTAAAAATCAAAATAGTTTTTTCATGAAGAAATATAAACGCACTGCCAAAACCATAAGGGGAATGAGAAGAGTGGCTAACACTTACAAATCTCTTTTAAACTCTGAGGAAAGCCTAACTTTTTTTTTTTTTTTTAAGATTTTTATTTATTTGTTTGACAGAGATCTCAAATAGGCGGAGAGGCAGTCAGAGAGAGAGGAGGAAGCAGGCTTCCCACTGAGCAGAGAGCCCGATGTGGGGCTCGATTCCAGGACCCTGAGATCATGACCTGAGAGCCTAAGGCAGAGGATTTAACCCACTGAGCCACCCAGGTGCCCTGGAAAGCCTAACTTCTGAAAAAGCACTGGCACAGAGACTCTGTAAACTTCTACTTAAGAATATAATGGAGGGGCGCCTGGGTGGCTCAGTGGGTTAAGCTGCTGCCTTCGGCTCAGGTCATGATCTCAGGTTCCTGGGATCGAGTCCCGCATCGGGCTCTCTGCTCAGCAGGGAGCCTGCTTCCCTCTCTCTCTCTCTGTCTGCCTCTCTGCCTACTTGTGAACTCTGTCAAATAAATAAATAAAATCTAAAAAAAAAAAAAAAAGAATATAATGGAAATTTTGAGGACCATTCGCCCCCAGGATCTAGCCATGATCTACTAGTAATTCAGGCCAGGTTCCCAAAGTCAAATGTTTCCATTTCAGTAAATTTCCTGAAGACTGATGTCATGGAACATCATATTAGGTCACCAGAGCTATATATTAGGTGGATGGGAACTGAGATGACCCGATGATTAGGAGAAAGGAAACTCACATCTCATGAACCTGCCTGTGGAACATACTCTGTATAATGCTCATGATCCTATGAGCATAGCGCACAGTGGAATACAGAGTATCATCCTCATCTTCCAGAGGTTCTGAGAATTAAGGGCTTGGTCTCAAGTCCCAGCTGGTGAGTGGCAGAGCCGGGAATGGAATCCATATCTTTGCTGTCTAGGCTCCCTTCCTACACCACAGTATTCTGTCAAGTTATAACAGGATTGACACCGACAGCCTTGTTCCATGATGTCACCCTGACTGATTGGCCTATACGCCAAACAAACAAACAAACAAACAAAATCACCTTTAGGGTCTTTTCTCTGGGAGTAAAAAATAGAATCAAAATACTAATCAGTCAGACCTTTTTTCCACACAAACAAAATCTATATAGATAGTTTAAAATCACCATTAAACAGGAAAGCTATCAGGCAGCCCTTTCAATTTCAAATTTTACCTCAGAGGCTTCTGAGATAAAACACAAGTCAAATCAGGCTCAGCTGAGGGAATGACCATGGCAAGAAAGTACAGGGCCATAAAGATCAGGGAGCAGTTTTCAGGGAAACTCCTAGAGGCAAGTCACGTCCTGCACCCATTCAGTCTCAATTTTCCTCAGCTCAGGTGACAAAACAAGAGCTGGGATGGGGACCATTGTTGGATGGTTATCTGCATGTGCCTGGAAGCCAGCATGTCTTTATGGGAAGCCTGCCTCTTCTACTGACTCTCTTCATGGATTTGAGCAAGTAAATTACCCTCTGTGTATCCCAGTTGCCTTATCTAAGAAGAGGATTGTTTGGAGGATATAAAGAGTTAATCCGCATAAGGCTCAAAGGGGCCATCACCAAATGCTCAATGAATATAATTATTCACAATCCTCCACCCTCCTTTGTGTTCACTGTCAAATGCCAGTGTCATTCGCACATCAGTATTCATCTACCACCCCCCCACCCCAGCATCTATCCATTTATTCAACAAACATTTTTGAGTGCTAACCAGTGCCTGGCACTGGACTGGGTTCCAATGGCACAGGAAAAATGAAGACATGGACCCTGTGCTTAGTAAGTTCATGCGACAGTGTGTGTGTGCATGTGTGTGTGCATGTGTGTGCCCTCATGCATGTATATGCGTGCGTGTAAAGGAGTCTTACAGTTAAACATGGAATTATAACACGGGATGATGAATGTGCTAGAGGGAGAAGCACATGGCTTGCTTGGATCATGAAGAGTGGGACCTAATGTGGTCTCAGAGGGTCAGGACAGGCTTGCCAGTAGAAGTGGTATCAAAGATGAGTGTGATTTGGCCAAGTTGAGGGTGGTGGGGCAGGTGTATTTTGTAACACATTAGCTGCACTGATAGCAGCCTGAAAGCAAGAAAATTGAGTGTGTCTGAATGGAAAGTCAAGCAGGGAGTGACCAGATGCCAGGCTGGCTGGGAGAAGGCCCCTACCCCCAGGTATTCTGTAGCCTTTCCTGCCACAGAAGGGGAAGGAAGTTTGGCTTTATCTTATCCTCGCTGGTGAAGCCCTGAGGATGGCTAAGCAGGCATAAAGTATTTAAATAGTATCTACTGTTTAAATTGGATCCTTTGGGCGGTTTTCTAATTCTCCACATGTAGAATTTTGCTGCTTCTGCCTCTGGGTTCCTCTGTTCCCCCGTGGACTCCTATCACAGCACTCCATCACGTTATGAAACCTAACCTGTGTCCCGTTCTGTTTCGGGAGACTGAGAGCTCCTCAAAGAGTGTTTCTTACTTATCTCTGGATCCCCAGAA
Source organism: Enhydra lutris kenyoni (assembly GCF_002288905.1). Classification (NCBI taxonomy): domain Eukaryota; kingdom Metazoa; phylum Chordata; class Mammalia; order Carnivora; family Mustelidae; genus Enhydra; species Enhydra lutris. The sequence goes on along the minus strand of NW_019154121.1, from coordinate 12,139,645 downwards.
TCTACTTGCACTCTGTGGAAGCTTGATGAAAAACAAGAAGTTTGCTTCTAGCATAAAGCATTTTTTCTTATATTTTTTGAACCAAGTATTATCAGAGAAAATCTGGGCAACCAAGTCAACAAAGTGAGTAGCTCTTCTTCTTGTAATGGCAGTGTGAGCCCTAAGAGCTTTGGCCCACCTGCATCAGAATCTGTCACTGAGGATTGCTGTGTGTCAGGCACCGTGCTAGGTGCTGAGGAAGACAGAAAGGCAGCATTAAGATAGTTATGGAAATATCGCATGTCTACCCAAGACAACCCCCTAGGGCCCTTAGGGCCTACCACAGTGCCTGACAATGTTCAGTTCTGTTCATATAAATAATAAATGAAGAAGTTGTGAGGCATGTGTGCTAAATGTTCTGAGAGTCCAGATGAGGGAAAATCTGTGAGACAGTCTCTCTGACAGGGTTTCAGTGGGGAAGCTGCACCCTGGAAGAGAAGAACCACCTGGAAGATAGAAGGAAGAGGCAGGGGATTCTATTTTTTTTTTTTTTTAAGGTTCTATTTATTTGACAGAGAGAGATCACAAGTGGGCAGAGAGGCAAGCAGAGAGAGAGAGAGAGAGAGGAGGAAGCAGGCTCCCTGCAGAGCAGAAAGCCCGATGTCGGACTCGATCCCAGGACCCTGAGATCATGACCTGAGCTGAAGGCAGAGGCTTAACCCACTGAGCCACCCAGGTGCCCTGAGGCAGGGGATTCTAAAGAGGAAGAGATACACGAACGTCACCTCATATGGACTCATAACTCCTTAATGATATCTAAGCAGATGGAAATCCTCAAAGCTCTGAGCACAGTTGGGGTATACTGACCCATACTGACATACAGAGAACCAGTTTTCCAGGCAAATTATAATTTGGGCAAAGGACGTGAAAGGGTTAGCCATTGCTTTAGCAGATAGTCTGACTGGGCTCTCATGACCATGTCAATGAGAGTGAAGTTCATTAGTTAATTAAAACAAAAGCGGCAAATGATAGTTTCTAAAATTAAGGTGGAGGCAGTGCTGATGTTTCTGCCTCCTGAGGAGAATCTGCAGCGAGGCTTTTACCTTCTGAGAACATGTATGATCTAGAGCTACAGCCTCTGTCATTCATTTAGCCATGAAATGCCCATTGCATCTGAGAGCCTCATCCCCAAGACACTGGAAATTCTGAATCTTGTAGAACCAGAACTTTAGACTCAACACGTTCAGTGCTTTATTTAGGTCAGAAGTGGTTTTGTGTTCATTTGTCAATTTGCAGCTTAAGTGAAGGCCTTACACGGAAGCATGGCATCATCTGCTTGACAATGATTTGATGCTGTGCCATGTCATGCTGGAGAATTAGTGTCTAGAACCAAAATGTTAATCACAGGGACTGCTATACATTGATAGCATAAATAGTACGTTTCTATATAAAAAAAAAATCTATAGTGACTCACTCCCGTTTAAATAAAAATCTCCCTTTGCTATTTCAGTGAATTGAATGACTGACTCTGAGCACTTTTCTTTCTGGGGCGCTAGGGTGAGCCTATTTTACTTTCCAGAAAGCTGCTAGATCTCTTGGTCTTGGCTCTATTTTTCCCTTAGGCGCTTAGAGGACACAAGTGATTCTCTCTCCATGACCAGAGGTGGAAATTGGCTCTTTCTGTCCCCCTTCTCACTGAAGACAGGAACGACTCTTCAGTCTCCCAGAAACAGATCTTCTCTTTGGCTGTGATATTTTCCATCGTAAGTCCCCTTTGTAGTATCAATGCTCCAGAAAATTAAGAGAGTTACCTGGAAGTAATAGTCCTATGTTCAGCAAGCTTGGGGAACGATTGAAAAGAATGAACGAATGAATGAATGATTGGTTTCTACATAGCAAATCTTCTCAGTGTTTATCCCTAAACACAGTCACACTATTCTAAAGGAATAGTCAGCATACTTTCAAATTTGTTTGACCAAATACCTTTTCTTTTTTTTCCCCCATGGAACAATTTATGAGACTAGCTCTCCAAAGAATACATTCTGGGGAAGGCTCAGCTCTAAGGCCAATGAGCTAAGGTCTGAGTTGGGAGCTGAGTGTAATTGACTGGTCACAAGACTGTGGGCGAGGGTTCTAACCACGATAACCCAAGTTCCCTGTTTGAAAAATGGGAAAGATTATTGCTCCTTCTTTCAATATTTTCAATAATTACCACTAGGTGATTCTCCTACCATTACCACTACCCCTGCCACTACGAGGTACTATCACTTTCCATGGTAAATGCTATTCATGGGCTTATCCAACAAGCACTTGACACCCCCATCTCCCCCTCAGTTTACATTATAGAAGATGTGAAAGGTAAATGCACGCTTTTTTCCTACTCTCTTGCACCTAGGAGACAGCAGGAGACCATTTTGGTCAATGAGACAGAAAGGGGTCCTGAGAAACCATTGTTTTCCCTAGTGAAAGGATGTAACACATAGAGCCATTGTGCAACCATAAGTAAAAAGGCCTGGAGAGGATGCCTGGGTGGCTCAGTCAGTTAAGTGTCTGCCTTCCGCTCAGGTCATGATTCCAGGGTCCTGGGATTGAGCCCCACATCAGACTCCCTGCTCAGCTTCTCTCTCTCCCTCTGCCTTTCCCCCTGGCTTGTACACTCTCACTCTTTTCCTCATTCTCTCTCTCTCTGAAATAAATAAATAAAATCTTAAAAAAACAAAAGGTGCAGAGAAGAGCGGAGATGTTGACTCTGGCACCACTGAGAAGAGGAAGACCATGTCTGTCCACATGTTTCTTGTAACACGAGGGAAGTGAAACCCGTAAAAATCATATAAGTCTCTGAAAATCAGGCTTTCTCTTACTTGCAGCTGAACACATTTCTAAACATTTATCTACCATTGATTGAGTGCTATCTATACACTAATACTAAGCATTTGACACACATCACTTCATCTACTCTCACAATAGGGATCATTGTCTACCATTTTACAGTTGAGGAAGCAGACTGGTGTACCTTATTCAAATTCACACAACTAGGTTTGAATCCAGGTGTGGCTCCAAAGCCAGAACTATACACTAGTTTGCTATATTTCCATCTACTCTCTCCACATCCGCTGCTCCAAGAATGTGTCCTAACTTTTGGAAACATAGTCACTATAACCTTGGGAGGTATTACTTTCATTCTAATGTGTGCAATTAGTGTCATCTTTAAAATGGAGCCCTAGCTGTCTGCCACGAGATGTATAGGACTTTTCAAAAATAGCCCAGACCCAGTCTGGGTTTATAGGAAAATAAACAGATGGAAAAAAACAGAACCAGGCTGGGAATAGCATAGTAGCTGCCTCTCTCCAAAGACCCAGAGTCATATATTTAAGCTAACTATTTAAGGCCCCTGTAGATCCCAGTAAATGGGCTCATTGGCATATTACAGAATTCAAGCCCGAGAAACCCAACTAATGAAGGTAATTCAGAATAAAACATGAAAATATTAGAAGCATCCAAGTTTACTTCTTGCCCACTAGTCCCATTAAGTCCTGGAGATAGATAATGTGATACACACTGGCCTTTATAAAGTAAAAAGATAAATCCATATGTAACCAGTTATATCTTACAATGTGATAAATACCACAGTAACATTCTGAATGTCTTGATGTTGGATCACAGAGAAGAAATACTCAGTGTGAGAGCTCATGGGAAACCTAGAGGAAAATAATTTTAGTTTGGATATAAATTATTTCGTAGAGTTATAGCTAGAAGAGGATGCTGGTAGGGGATGTGTGTGATGCAAGGGTATTAGAGCTTTTTCTGGGCTTTCTCCTCCACATCAAAAGCAGGGTCCAGCCTGAATATGCCAGTTAATGACAAAAAATAAGTCACTGTCTCAGCCATAATCACTAGACCAGCATTTGCCACAACTACATGTAGGAAACTTAACAAATGCCAAAGGTCCCTCCTCACCATCTTCAATATTCTAATACCCAAACTGCAAAATCAAGGACTACATGGCCCTGTAGTGAAAAAGGTTAAAATATTGCCAAAAATCTCAAGAATTTCTATTTTCTATCGGCCCTATTAGTAAATTTTGTTATTTATGTTGCCCCTTATTTATTGAAGTACAGATGAAATAGTTGAAAAGAGTAACCAAATGTTACTAGAGGTAGGTTAGAATTATAGCAAAACATGAGGTCAATGGATGGGAATGATGACTTGATTCTTGAGCAGAAACTGAGGGCCATGGGAGTGCAGGGGATATTTGTAATAGAGATCACAGTAGGCTTCATGTTATGAAAGGCAATAAAACCACTAGGGGATAGTAGTATGCATACCTAAACACAAGCAAGAAATACCCACCACATTCCTACCTTCCCAAATTTATTTGCTCAGTAAATATACCAAAGATTATTAAGTGTCTTCTATGCATCAAGAGCCCTTGTTGACCCTTGCAGGCACTGGAGGCACAGTGACGACAAGGGAGACAAGGCTCCCACTCTGAAGGAGCTCACCTTGCTTAAATTAGGCCAAAGGGTGTGCTGTACAATCTGACAAGGAACCAGACCATGTCGAAATGGAGATGATTTGGAAAGCTCAGTCTGTGTAATCAATGTGTCTATAGACCTCTCCTGCCTTTTACGGTGCTCTCTCTGTTATTAGGGTCATCCTGGTTGCATTCCTGATACAGAGACTTTCAGGGGTGGAAGAAGATTGACAATTGTTAACACTGTTAGAAATAGCAAATATAGATTTAAAGTGCTTACTACATGGCATATACTTTACATGTATTTACTCATGTAGTCTCACAACCCTATCTGAAGGCTGTGGTTCATTATCTCCTCCATTCATCGGAGGAGGAAACCAAGGCATAGGGAGGTTAAGTGATTTGCCTACAGTTCCACAGCTGGTAAGTGATGCTGCCAGTATTCAATCCCAGAGCCGCCTGGTGCTGTACTCTGACACCTTCTTCAGTAAAGCCGCTACTGTGTACCTGGCCTTTACACATAATTATTTCTTTCACTCTTTACAATCTTCTGAGGTAGGTGATATGATCTAAATTTGGCAGATAAAGAAACTCAGGCTCAGAGAGAAGGAATGGCAGTGCCAGGGTTCAGACTCAGGAGAAGCTGGCCTCAAAGCCAGTGTTCCTCCCCATTGCTTCACACTGTCTAAGGAACCTGCCCAAAGCAAGTTTTCGGGGTGCTTAAGCTAGGCTCGCAAGTCCGTCTTTCTAGGAGCCTGTTTTACCTTTCAGGAAAGGTTTTATTGGGAGAGAGTTGGGTAAAAGAAAAGTCTGAAAAATAGATCTGCTTAGACAAAATAAAAGGCTGATCTTACAAAAGTTTTGGAAAAAGAATATTCTAGAGAGGAGTCAGGAAAGCAGATGGAAAATATTCTGGCAGTTTAGAGAGATGAAAGGCCTTCTGTGGCCAGACCATGACATTGCCACGATTTACTGAAGAAACTGAAGACATAGTTGTTTGCCCCAAGATTTACAATTTAGTTAAATACCTTGCTTGGTGTACATGGAAAGAGATGAGAGGCATACAGGGATTAGAAAAAAATTAAAAGAGGCAAGGATACAAGTTACTAATGCAAATGAATTAAGCTATGTGATTAATTAAGTATCTTGTGAGTGTTTCTCAATCCTTAGAAGCACAGTACCTTTACCATCACCGTTACTCAGGCTTTGAAGAATAAGGGCTGATAGAAATCTGGGACTTTCCATGCAGGCTAAATTATGGTATAAGAGAATTGTTCAAGCAATAATATTTAGCTATTTATCTTCAATTCAAAAGATGTTTATCTTCCATTTATGTATCTAGACTTCAGGAAAATTGTAAAATCTCTGTAGAGTAAGCAGATGATATCTTCACTAGCTCTTTCGGTATGTACTTCTTAAAAGGAAGGAGTCCTTATTCCCAGTAATAATCCATGTAGCCTTTTTAGTACCTCTAAATTTGTTCCCAAGCCACTGATAAGATGATCTCATTTCCCCCATGTTGGGAAGTTATTAGTTGCACTAATTTCACATTGGCCCCTCACAGAGGCCACAGTCTTCTCTTCCCCAGAGAAGCAGGGAAGGAGAAAGTGGTTAATAGCCAGGCTTACCACTGGCATAAGTCTGAGCAGCTCTATGGGGTGATCGGTTACACTTTAAGTTCTTAGAATTTATCATATTCAAACAGATTTTAAGGAACCATAGCTCTCTGAGATAGCATGCAATATAGCAATCTATGCTACCAGTATTCTCTAGATGTTTATTGAAGATACAGCTCTCAATTGGCTAAAAAAAAAAAAGAGAGAGAGAGAGAGAGAGCAGCGCTCCTTGCCTTCCGAAGTGCCTTGGAGGTATTTATCAAAGAAGGAGGTCCCTCATGGTGGGGGAATCACTGGCTGTTGGCTCCAGATTCTTTTCAGATGGAAATTACCCACAAGTACTACCTGGGATACTGAACTTGAAGGGTGGGAAGGGACGCTGGGCAACAGAGAAGATGGGAAACTGGCTGGTTGTTGTGGAAGATTATATGCAAGGTCACTTTTGGAAACTTAGACATTTCCCAAAGAGTTCAAGTTGCCCATTAAGAACTAAAACACAGAGTCTACATTCACATGTCTCTATGGGATGGGCAGTCGAGGGCTCTTCTGGGCTTGGAAAAGTTCAGGCACACAGCGCAGCCAGATATATAAGGCTCGTGGTACTCTGCTCAGCATAATCTTCTGTGTTAACAGTAACCTCTACTCTGTTCTGGTGAATTAGAATTTGGTCCACGATGTATTTCTGTCCCCTCAGGACTTGGCTTAATCACTTGCCTTGCCTTAGCTTAATGACTTAGCTGTGCTCTCCCTGCCCTTTTGGACCTTATCTCCTTTCTGCTGAAACTCTGCTTTTTCTCTCAATCCCAACTTCTCTGTTTCTGGTTTTGGCTTAAGTAACTGGGGCCACACCCAATTAATCCCATAAAAACCATTCAATGAGAATGCCCAAGGCCCCTTTCCCCACCCCCAACCCTCCACCCAGAGTTTGATTCATTCAGATATTTCTCACTTAAAAGACCAGGAAACAAATGCCATTGCTTCAACTATAGAGGCCAGTGCCCCACAACTCCCCATCACCCCATTTTACCTTAGGGTTTCCCCAGAGGAGCCCCTCCTCTTCCACAGGTTGACCAGGCTGCTGGATCTGCTGGCTGCTGAGGATGACTTGCCGTCCCCCACATGCATGCGCACTACGGTAGACGTGGTGAAGGCGCTGCGCACATTCCTCTCTGGTTTGGCCAGGATGATGTACACCTTCGGCACAAACATGCAGCCCAGCGCCACTGTGGCACTGAGACTGACGGAGAAACACATGGTGATGATTTTGTAGTTGCTGCCAAAGTAGATTGGCACAAAGGCCAGCCATATAATGCAGGTGGTGTACATAGTGAAGGCAATATACTTGGCCTCGTTGAAGTTAGCTGGAACGTTTCTCGTCTTGAAAGCATAGAAGGTACAGCTCAAAATCAGCAAGCCGTTATATCCAAGAGGCGTGACAACCCCCAGGTTGGTGGTATTACAGATCAGGTACACTTCTCGAATGCTTGGGTAGTCGTGCATTATATCAGGAGGCTCCATTATAAAGAGGGCAACAATGATGCCCAACTGAATGCATATGAGAATGAAAGCAATCACCAGCTGGGCGCAGGCACTCATGAATCTGGGCTTTTTGGTACAGATCTTCTTCTTGCTGCCGGCCAGGATCCTTGCAATACGATTGGTCTTGGTTACAAGGGCTGAGTAGCTCATGGCTGGGGAAAGACCGATACCAATTCTCTGAAGGTAGCAATAAATCTGTTTGGGCTTTGCAATGAGGCAGAAGGTACATAAGTAACCCAGGCAGATGCCGGCAAGGATGATATAGCAGAGTTCCCTGCTGGAGGACTTGACTACTGGCGTATCACGGTAAATGATGAAGACTGCAGTGACAAATAGGGTGGCCAGTAGGCCAAGGCAGGCAAACACCACAGCTGCAATGGGCTCAGGATCACCCCAGCGGAGATACTGTACTGGGATCAAGTCACAGCCTGCAGAGACACAGACACATTGGAAAAAAAAAAAAAAAAAAGGAAACATTTACTGGGGTCACCTAAGTGAACTGCCTAAGTTACAGCAGCTGCTGATGACCCTTTTCAGGACCCTTTGACTCCAATTTACCTTTCCAATCTCAATATCCCATGTTACTCAGTTCTTCATATATTCATTCATAAAATATGTATCTTTATAGTATCACACATCCTGTGAGAGGAGCTGTTCTAGGTTCTGAAAACAAAATGGTGAAGAACATGCGCCCTGCTCTCCTAAGAAATAATTGGGGAGGGAGTGCTTCTAAATAATTACTTACAACTGTGATAAGGGCCATTAAGAAGGACAGCATGGTTCCTAATGCAGTCTGTGGGAGCAATCAAAGCCTCCTTCAACAGGATTGAGCAAATGGAAGTGTTGGTTCGATGACTGGGCATTCAGTAGGTACAGCATATGGGGATTAATTGTAAGGAAAGCTAGGGGGCACTGGAGGCATGAAAGGAGGCCACCATACAGGTGCAGTGAGTGGCCTAGATAAGGCTGGGAGGTAGGAAGGAAGGGCTCTTGCAAAGCAGAGAGGCCTAGACCAATAGGAAATCATTGGAGGGATCTATATATACAGGAAAGGAAGGACATGGTCACACCAGTGTTAAACATTCCTTTGGATGCGGTGTTGATCTAGGATGAGATAAAAGTGTGGAAAGATTTGAAAATTATTTGAAGCAATAGAGAGAGTTTAAATGGATATGGGCTCCTTGAGAGTTCAAGACATCAAGGATGACCAACAGTGGATCCATCTATGCTGTCCTTGAATCCACTGTATAGAAAGGTTAGGATTTTCAGAGAACCACATGGTTCCATTGTTATAAAAGAGAAGATTCTTAATTAAAAAGTGGGGGGGCAGCAGAGGCAAAATGACCCCAAAGGCAAACAACTGGTCTGTGTGGGAAGTACCCACACTCCACACTCCAAAAACTATTCTTAACTCATGGCTTGCATGTTTTTATATCACTTCATTACACATCAGGGAAAAAAAAATGACAGAACTTGGCATCATTTGGGGTATGCACCTTGTTTTCACATTTCTTTATGATCGTGATTCTCAAACTTGGCTGCACACTGGAATCACCCAGAGGCATTTTTAAAAAATACTGTGGCCCTGTCTCGCTCTCGGAGTTTCTGATTTAACTGGTTTGGACATCAGGATTTTTAACAGACACTCCAAGTGATTCTAAAGGTACAGCTAAAGTTAAGAACCACTGCTCTTAGAAGGGTCATTTCTCTCTCTCTCTCTCTTTCTCTCTCTCTGTGTGTATAAAGTAACATTTTTTACATTTAACAGTAACATAGAAATAAAGAAACCGTATTGAGTGAGCAGGAAAGGAGTTAAACAATCTGGAGCACTGGACATTTGAGGAACATGGCAGAGATAACTAATTGCCTGCAAATAATCCATTCTCCCTTTTATTCTCAGCAGCAGATCGCTAATTTCATTTGGGGCTGGTAAAGAGTGCAGCCACACTACATTTTCCAGCAACTTTTCAGTCAGATTGCTATGTGACTAGGTTTTAGCCAGAAAGATATAAACAGGAAACTCCTTATAGAAAAATGACTAATCTTGGAGAATACCCTTTTTGTCCTTCTCGGCTTTCTCCTTCCCCTTCCTGGAATATAAAGATGGTGGTTAGAGCTCCATCAGTTATCTCGGAATATAAAGTAACTTTAAGAACAGAAAACGTGTCCTAAGTTTTGGAAGAGAATCCCCATTAACCATGGAATCACTCACTAGCTCTAGACTACAGACATCACATTTGTCTTGTTTAAGCTACTTCTCCCCCCAACCCGCCCCCGCCATATATGCTTCCAACCCTAATCCTAATTGTTACAGGTGTAAGATTTTCCTATTAAATTCCCATATCTCACAGTCAAGGGTGTTGCAGTAAGAGGCTTTGAGTATCAAAGGTTACTTGGAGGTAAGGGAGACAACAATAAGTAATAATAGCAAAGAAACATGTGGTTCTTTCAAAATATGTCTAAGGGCAGCTCTTGTAAAAAGGCAAAGAAATATTTTTATTTCTGCCTTGTCAGTCTCTTTCTTCAAGATCTCAGGCTTGAAATAGCACCATTAGTATTACTGTTAAATTCATTATGGGTTTAATGGGACTTGCGAGTTAGCCTTGGATCTTTGGTACATTTTACAGAATTGTTTCTATGGGAAAAGCAGTCTTATTTTAAAAACCTGTGTATTTAGAGACACCTGGGTGGCCCAGTCAGTTACGAGTCTGATTCTTGATTTTGGGTCAGGTCATGACCTCAGTGTCATGAGAACAAACCCAGCTTAGGGCTCCAAGCTAGGCATGGAGACTGCTTAAGATTTTCTCTCTTCCTCTCTCTCTGTCTCTTTCCCCTGCTTGCTCTCTCTCTCTAAAACAAAACAAAGCAAAACAAATAAGAAACTCCCGTGTATTTAATATTGAAACAAGGTGTTTTTAATTTAAAAAATGTGGATGGCCCAGACTAAATATGAGACTGTTATTTTACATAATGTTATTAATTATAAATAAACACATATCTCATTGCTAATGAAGATATTGTATCCTTATTTTTAGGCATCTGTGTTCACATATGCGGCTTATATGTAGGAATTCAATCTCTGAAATTTTAGTATACCACGGGGTTTTGCTTCATATTTATAGATTTGTTCCTGGTAGAGACTATTTTATAATAGGAAAATAGGGATTAGTCAATTATTCCTATCTTTATTCTTCCATAACTGTTTATTTAGAACAGTGATGTGACAATGAAATCTATTATCTACTGTAGTTAATTCTAACGGGGCCTGTTTCCCCTCATAGGTCATGAGTTGTGAATACCCACAGTAACTTACTGGCATAGGAAACAGCTTATGTGGTGCATGAAGTGGGAATTCTTTCATTAGCTAAAAAGAATCAACTGAAAAAAAATGTATAAATGTTTACTTTAAAGGCTCTCATTTTACTCCTTTTTCTCTGCTGTTCTGCTAAATCTTAATTGTTTCTATTTAGATGTTATTAGCACCCTAATCCTAAATGTTTTGCATATGACAGCACTTACCACTATTTTTCAAATTCTTGAACTCTTCCCATGTAACCCATTAACATCATGTGTGAAACTAAAGAAAATGCCATTAGATATATTTGTTGGAAGAAATGTGCATGAGGCATGCCTCTAATGTCATGTGATTATTGTCACAAATTTGCCAGATTTTATACATTCAAATGTGTGTTTTTTCTTTAATGTGAACCACTCAGAAGGCTTTATGTTTAGTTTAATGATGCTGCCATTGCACAAAATACTTTTGTAACTATTCTCTTGGAATAGCAAATTGGATTCTGATTAGAGTGTTATAATCACTGAATCTTATAATTGGATAAGTTCTTAGAGTTTCCAAAAACGGATGTGCTTCACAATCACTTGCAGCGTCTACAAAAATTCAATCCAAGGGTCTAACTCAGGAGATTTTGAATCAGTGCATTTTGAATCAGGACAAAGGAATCTTATTTTGAATAAGTAAGCTTAATGACTATACAACTGATCCTTGGTCCTTGGTTGGCAGCCCAACCTTAGAGTATCAGACTGACTTCTTATCCAGTCTGTGAATGCCTTCTTTGATAATTCCAAGGTGTGATCATCCACACTGTACCTAAGACTTTGTTTCAAAGATTTTATTTATTTATTTGGCAGACAGAGATCACAAGTAGGCAGAGAGGAAGGCAGAGAGGGAGAGAGGTGGAAGCAGGCTCCCTGCTGAGCAGAGAGCCCGATGCGGGGCTCCATCCCAGGACCCTGAGATCATGACCTGAGCCGAAGGCGGAAGCTTTAACCCACTGAGCCACCCAGGCACCCCTGTACCTAAGACTTTGAACTATATCTCAAGGCCAAGATTAGTGGTGGGGGAAGATAGATCAGAAAGTCAGGAGGTGAGGATGGCAAGTGGAGACTGGAGGTGAATAAACTGATCAGAAGGCTATCACAAGAGGATGATGGGAAAAAACTAAGTCATTGTACTGAAGAAGACATTGAGCTGGGAAAGACATTTTAGAGCTGGAATTGAAAGAAATTATGAGGTAGACAGAAGTTTCAGGAAAGGGGCTTCTAACCAAGTTGATAGCAATGCTAATAAAATAACTAAGACGAGGGCTGTAGGAAGAAAAGTGTCAGATTTTGTGGTGATGATAACCTAGTTCCAATTTAGACATGTTGTATTTGAAATGTCTATGAGGTACTGAGTAGGTGGAAACAGAGGTTTAGAAGAGATATCAGGGTGAAAATTACAGCTTTGGGAGTCATCTGTTTACAGGTGGAAATAAGAGACATATACATAAATATAATTAATGAGGAATTTCACAGGTAGAGAGCAGAGCTTAGAAGTCTGGCTTAACACCAATATTATGGAATGGCAGAGGAAGAGTATATGTCAGGGAAGATATAAGGTAGACCAGATAGAAGGAAAGAAGAGTATCAGAAGCCAAAGGGAAGTGGTCAGCTGGATGGCCCTCCAACAATATCACTGGAGATTTTCTTTTAAAAAAAAAATCCTTACCCAGAGGGCTGGCACAAAGTTGTGAGCTTCAGGTTTGCAGATATCTCTTCTGGTGGTTTATCTTTTTCTTATTTCTTCCCCTGCTTAGTACTATTAGATCTATTTCTTTTGAACAAGATGGTTTCCTTCTATTGTTATATTCCTATCATGGAACATATTCTTCCAAATCTCAGAATAATGCTAATCTTATTATGATATAAATTTAAATTCCCATTAACTACCACCTCTGCTGTGTGCCTTGGTTTACAAACATCTGAATGCCCTGTTACTCTTCCTAAAGCCTTCTTTATTTCCTTCTGTGAATTACTGTGCATTTTTTCCCTTACTATTTGTTTGTTTTTTAATCCCTGTTTCCTTCTTAGTGTAATGGTAAGTTATTGGAAGTACTCTTAGTGTACTGGTCAATTACTGCATACTGGAAGGGTATATGGAGGTTAACTAAGAGTACAGTATATATATTTTATCATTTTAGTATAAATTTAATCAATTTAACATATATCTTGATTAAGGAATCTTGATCACGAGAATGAAGTTACTTCCTAGCAAGCATATTAGAGCTTCACAGATGACACACAACAACACAGTTCTTTCTAGAAATGCAGATGATTGACAGAGTAGAAAAAAAAGACCTATTTTCTGATAAAATCTATTTAAGTAGCTACCCATTTCTCATTTTTCTCCTCTTTCATGCTTGATCCTTTTTCTATTGTTCTCTAGTATAATCTATGCTTTCATAGTTTGGAGTGATAAATACTGAAAATACAAGATTTTTTTTTTAAGGGAAAGTGAAGTGCCAAAAAACTGTATTCATCCTGTGATTCCACCAATATGCTTTCCATAACTCTAACGGGAGAATGGATGGTCCACTGATTTCCTGGACACCTAAAAATGATATCACTCCTCAGTAATAACTGGTACTCATGTTTATTTTTCAGGTATTAGTCTTAAAGGATTAATATTCCTGTAGTTAATAGTTCCTAGACTATTACATTTCCACATCCTTTTCCAGGTGTCTGTTTAGGTAGAAGGAATGAGGAGTCAAAGATCCTGGATGGATACCTGATATTCTATAAGTCAGCGAGGCAGGAGCTCCCTAACAAGTTCCATATGTATGTGTCCTCGGCCATTTCAGGTGTACAACACTGATGTGGGGCTATTGTGGGACTATCCTTTGATACCTGAGCAATAGATCTGCCCAGAGTACAAGGTGTTGACTGGTGACTAACATCATGCTTCCTTTCAGTCTGTTCCATGCATAGACCATTTTTCTGTCTTTAGTCTAGATTTTGGTTTCTAGGATGTTGAGCCAAGATAGCAGAAGAATGCAGACTCAGAATTCTTTCTGCATTGTTCATACCCCTGAAAAGAATCTCTTCACATAGCCTGAGCTAAAGGTGTTTTCTTTATCACTTCCATTGTTCAGAAGAATTGGAAGTGGTGTGTGCATGTGTGTGTGTGTGTGTGTGTGTGTGTGGTATTTAGGTACCTTATTTTTCTTTGTAGCATTTACTATAACATCACCTATTTTGTGTGTATGAGAGAGGGAGTGAGAGAGAAAGGTTATATTGTTAAGGTCTATCCTCCTTCCTTGACTATAACACTCTAATGTTAGGGAATTTGTCTCTTTTGCTCTCAAATGGATCCCTGGTGCTGAGCATGTTGCCTCACTCATATTAACATAGCAATTCACAAATTAATATATACACCATACAATCAAACCTTATAATTTTCTTCCTGGTGTATGGATCAAGTTATTCACAGCAAACATTTTTTGTTGCCTTTAGGAAGTTCCAAGTTACAGAATTCCTAGTTACCATTATAGATAGAAGTCTAAATTCAGTAATGATTCAGTAAATAAATTCAGTAAATGGAGTAAAGATTCTGGTAACCAGAGAGAGCAAAACTAAATAAATACCTCAAAAGCTTACTTCTGCATAGAGGTAACCTGTTTCACATTAGAAATATTCCTGGTACTAACTTGGCAATGATAAATGTTTTATATTGACAGACTAATGTAGCTCTGAGTAGTTCATTGGATCTGGGAAGCATGGGTAGAAGAAAGAGAAAGGCAGGAGACAGAAGTCATTCTTTAAGAAGTGCCATCTAACTATAAAGTTCAGGGCACTCTTCTCAAGAAGGCTATTAATTGCAACATGTTTTACTTTAGGCCAGGAAAAAAAAAGTCCGCAGTGGGGAAGGCTTATCTAGAGTTGATTGATTTTTACCACTATGTCATCATAAAACAAAACATACCATGATTACTCCCTGATTTAGTTGGTATCCAAAATGTTGGGTAAGTTTTAACTGAAGCTGCCTCCATAGGAAGTTACCTCATTCCTACTTATGCGAGCATTACAAAAAGGTCCAGGAAACTAACATTTATTGAGTGCCTACTATATGTCAGATGTTATCCTAGATATTTTATTAAACAAGTCAGGTAAGTATCATTAATTCTGTTTTATAGAGGAATAGTATGTTTCATATGCTAACTTATTGGGGCTGAGATTAAAATCCTGTGGGATTTTTGACTGATTGATTGATTGATTGATGGTGTATCAGGAGAGGGAAATGGATCAAGTACCCCTTTGAAAGGGGTCTTGAGTCTTCTTAGTAGGAAAGAGAATCATGAATGATTAACAGTGTCTGCTCATGGGTGAGGAGGAGCTAGTGGTAGCATACATATTTGATATTAGTTATCCTAACAGAAGGTCATGCCTCCTTCTGAGAAAATCTCATTGGTTCAGAATCATCAACAATGTCCTCATCCTGGCACGTATGTCCTGAGTTGCTGGGCAGAGACACCAATTGTTGCCTTTGTGTCTCTAAAGTTTTCTAGTGTAGACATTTTCCTGAATGGGCACTGGATCCCCCCAGGTGACAAGAACAAGGATTGACTGTGGGACATTTCTAACATTGCCACACAGGAGACTCACAGCCATTCATTTTTCACTGGACCCAGCCTATATCATGCCCTTCATGGTTTATTAAATATTTGTGTTTTAGATTCCCTTAATCAAATCCCTTCAGAGAGCCGACAACGCAGGGCTGTAGCTTTCATTCAAAATTTTCACTTTTTGTTCTTTTTCATTGGTTACGTTTTACAGGGGAGTTTGAAAATGTATGCAAAGATTTATTTCATAATTAAAGCTTAAAGGATGGTTTAATGGGACTGCAGGGTGCTAAGGGGAAGGATTATCACAGATGTACATTTGTAGGGAACAGCTTTGAAAAATATGACTTCTGGTCATACTGCAGATGAAGAAGAGAGGAAAAACACAGCATAGGGATTTCAGTAGTAAAACATTCTGGTCAATTTTTACCTTTCCCTCTCCCTTTTCCCTAGCTGACTCCTCCTTCCTCTTTCATTTGCCAGGTTTTTCTGATCTCCTGAGCCAGAAGAACAGGTCCCTCCCAGGTGGTCAGCCTCTGGGCCTGGGCCTATCACCACAGCTGCACACCAGTGTTTTTTTTGCACATAATAGCACAACCGTCATGCTCACAGTGAGTTTGCAGCATCTGTCTTACCCGGTGGACTGTGAGCAAATTTGAAAGCAGGAGGCCATGCCTTTGCTTTTGTACTGTGCTTGACACATAACAGGGAGGGAAACAGGTGAATAAATGCATGATTACATTAAAGAAGAGGAGGGACAATTGAAGAATCAGGAGAAGGCACTTCATTTTCAGCTTGCACACAACTTTTTCCTGTTACTGTGAAGCTTTTACTCTATTTCTGTCTCAATTTTCCTGCACGTGAAACAGAAATAATGCGGAAATCCATTCCTTTCTCGTCCCTATAATGAGAGCTTTGATCTTGAGAAACCTTTGGAAAAGAATTCACATGTGAAAAATTAGACTGATTACCTGAAAAGCATGAGTGAAGCAATTTCTCAGGACTTGGTCTATAAAAAGCTTAAGACTATTTTTGTGTTTCACTAGAATAAAACACTACAGTCATCACTTTAAAACCAACAGACTCTCAATAAAGTTTTACACAGATATTTTCACTTCTAATGAGTGTTTTTACAATTAATTTATATCTCTTTCTATTAAAATTATGGCTAGCCAGGTCCTTTGGCTTTAGTCAGACTCTTATAGTTTTTTTCAAATACTCTGCGTACTAAAAGGCATTTTCTTCCTGTCTTCCATCAAAACATTCAGAGGCTTTTTGATTTTATGACTTGGGAGTTTTTGCAGACCCCACAGTATTCCTTCTGTGTTCCCACAGTCCCTGTTACATGATCGTGATTTTTTGGGGGCGGGGGAGTGGCTCAGAGACATAAGAAGAGTATTCTAAGGCCTGGGTTTACATTACCTTGCCTAAGGCTGATTGCAGAATTGTATGTATATTCTGCCATAGATTTTACCTCTCCTTTCTCTTCCCAAGACTACTAATTCCTGAATTTTACGTGTCATAATATTTAAGTATTTCTTAATTGAGCCGCTGTTATATATGTTAACAAAATGCTCTTATTTACTATAAGAAGAAAATATAGGAACACCCCCCCATATATAAATGCGTAAGGGCCAAGATTAATACCTCATTTTACCATTAAAGAGATTAAAAATTTGTTCATTTAGCCCAACTAGAGCCCGTCACTCACTTCTTAGTTGAGCGCACATTAGGAAGCACCCACTCCATTCAAGATACTTGGCCCACACCACGATGACACACAGACAATTATTCATTCCTCTAAAATGGTGGCTTGGGCGCCGGGTGACTCAGTTTGTTAAACGAGCCTTTGGCTCAGGTCACGATCCTGGAGTCCAGAGATGGAGCCCCACATCAGGCTCCTTGCTCAGTGGGGAGTCTGCCTCTGACCCTCCCCCTTCTCATCCTCTCTCTCTCTCATTCTCTAAAAAAATAAATTAAAAAAAAATAAAATGGTGGCTTGGTCAAAAACACTCAGGCTCTGTGACTCTATTCTTCTAGGCACTTACATCTTCTTCAGGTCCCCACATTCTAGTAGGTGGGCACCATTACTTCATGGATTTTTAATAAAGAGAACTGAGGTCAGATTGGATGTGGAAAGCATCTGAAGGAACCACAGGAGGAGAAGAACAGATGTGGAAAACAGAAGAAATGTAAAGAAAAGTGTGAAAAGCAGAAGTCAGATGTGCAGAGGCCTATCTCTATAGCCTCATGACAGAATGTCGTAAGAGAATTCTAATATTTCTGGCAATTATTACTGAGAGTTCCAATGGGAAGTTGATAACAGCTTTAGGAAGGAAGATAATAGTGCCTTCCTGCCTACATCTCAAGGATTCGACCGAGGGCCATATAAAAAAACATGCAACTTGAAGAGTGGCATGATAATTATGAAGTGAGAAAAGGAGGAAAAAGAAAAGTCTGTGCATAAAAAGGCAGTGACTCAACATCTGTTAAATTGTCTTTGTGTTTTATTAGATTGTTCTATGTTCTTCTGGGGAAAAGCCAGGCCTATTTCATCTTTCTTGCCTGTTTATATATACACAGCCCCAAGTAAATGGTATTATGTTGTCTTAAATTGTTTGTAAGTACAAGGCAGCACATATGCTCTCAGAATTTTTCACTTGACTTAATGTGATTTTTAAGAGGTGGCAAGTAGGAGACATTTATCTGTTTCATATTACTCATATACTATACCACTGCCTTATGAAGTATTTTCCAAGTGGGTTAGATAGTGTAGTGGTAGGCATTGTATTATAATGTTTTATGTTATTGGGGGGAAATGCGATAATGTATTTTGGGTAAGCTCTATTTATCAAGAACTGAAATCAATGAAACCACATTATTTTCTTCAGTCTGGTTATATCAGAGTGGTTTCTGACCACGAGGACATTGTTTTTAGCCAGACCACAAATTTATCACTGTGAAGAATACAGGACACATTTTTCATTGCATGGTTTCTGGCAAGATGAAAACTGGCTTATGTTCTCTTTGAGACTTGTTTTGAGAAGGTCCATTGAGAGAGGGCCTTTTAGCAATTTTATTTTTTCCTGGGCACAAATGGTATTGTGCTTATAGATATATCATCTTTTTGACTTCTCTGGTGGGATAAACAAATTTATCAGTTAATGAAAATTGAGAAATTAGAAGAGTAAGAAGGCATTTTACAATTTTTTGATGCATGAGCCCTGGAATTTCACTTAAAAAAAGAAAAACAACACAACCCATTGTTCTTTCCAGCATTAACTAAAACAGCTTTATCAAACTTGCTATTTGAAAAAGACCACTGTACACAATTTTTCTTTGCATTTTAGAGATCCTTTCAGAAGGAATCCAGTGATTCATGTTCATTTCCATATTGCCTACGGCATCGTATCAAGGAAAAAGTACAGAGTTTTACATCAGGGCTTTTACAGTAAGGCTTAAGCCTTTTTTCTTTTACTTACTTTGTGACCACAAACACTGATATTTTACATTTTCAACCTCAGTTTTCTGTAAGATGGAGATAATGATTCCAATCTTTGGATTAGTTAGCAGAATAAGAAGTTCATATTGCAGTGGGTGACAGACACTCTCTACATGGGGATTTGTTTTCTTCTATTCTGTAATTTATTTCTTCAGTAAATATTTATTATCTATTATGTTCTAGGAACTTGATATTCCAAAGTGAACAAAACAGACAAGGAAAAAAAACCTAATTTAGCTTTTATTCCAAGTAGAGATATTGACAATATGCAAATAATGAGTAAAAATAAATTAATACATAAATAACATAATAGAATAAAAGTTAAATATGAAATGGAGAAAATAAGAGGTAGAAGAGGGTAAGGAGGGACAACTGGTAATATTAAACAAGTTGCCCAGGCTAGACCTTTGAGCAAGGACTTGGAGGAAGGAAGATTAATAGTATGTGTGTCTGGGATAGAGCAATCCAGTACAGAACAGCTAGGGCAATGACCCTAGGATAAGAACCTTCTAAATGTTTTATCAGAAATAAAGAAGGACAAATGTGTTAGAGGGAAGGGAAGGTGAAGTGAAGGGAAGGTACTTCAGAGACATAACAAAGGACCAGATTATACGGAACATAAATTTGCAAGGACTTTGACTTTGTTTTTTGTTCCTTTGTTTGTTTTTGTTTTTTTATTTTTTTATTATGTTAAGTTAGCCACCATATAGGACATCATTAGTTTTTGATGAAGTGTTTAATGATTCATTAGTTGACTTTGAATGAGATAGGATTAAAAGGATTATCCACAATGACCAGGTTGGATTTATCCCTAGGATGCAGGGTGGTTCAACATTTGCAAATCAATCACTGTGAGAGAACAAATCAGTAAGAGAAGAGAGAAGAAACACAGGGTCCTCTCAGTGGATGCGGAAAAAGCATTTGACAAGATACAGCATCTGTTCCTGATTAAAATGCTTCAAAGTATAGGGATAGAGGGAACATTCCTCAACTTCATAAAATCTATCTATGAAAAACCCACAGCAAATATCATCCTTCCAAAAAAAAAAGAAGGCTGTCAGGGAAAACCCTACAGCCTTCCTTTTGAGATTAGGAACACGACTAGGATGTCCACTCTCACCACTCTTGTTCAACATAGTACTAGAACTTCTAGTAACAGTAATCAGACAACAAAAAGAAATAAAAGGTATTCAAATTGGCAAAGAAGTAGTCAAACTTTCTTCTCAGATGACATGATACTTTATATGGAAAACCCAAAAGACTCCACCCCCAAACTACTAGAACTCATACAGCAATTTGGTATTATGGCAGGATATAAAATTAATGCACAGAAATCAGTTGCTTTCTTATACACTAACAATGAAAATATAAAAAAGGGAAGTTAGAGATCTGATTCCATTTACTATAGCACCAAGAACCATAAGATACCTGGGAATAAACCCAGCTAAAGAGGTAAAGGATCTGTACTCAAGGAACTACAAAACACTCATGAAAGAAATTGAAGAAGACGCAAAAAGATGGAAAAGGATTCCATGCTCATGGATTGGAAGAATAAACTTTGTTAAAATGTCTATACTGCCTAGAGCAATCTATACTTTCAATGCCATCCCGATCAAAATTCCACCGGCATTTTTCAAAGAGCTGGTGGAAACAATCCTAAAATTTGTATGGAGCCAGAAGAGACCACAAATTGCTAAGGAAATGTTGAAAAATAAAAACAAAACTGGGGGCATCATTTTGCCTGATTTCAAGCTTTACTACAAAGCTGTGATCACCAAGACAGCATGGTATTGGCACAAAAACAGACACATATACCAGTGGAACAGAGTAGAGAGCCCAGATATGGACCTGCAACTGTATGGTCAACTGATCTTCGACAAAGCAGGAAAAGATACACAGTGGAAAAATGATAGTCTCTTCAATAAATGGTGCTGGGAAAATTGGACAGCTATATGTAGAAGAATGAACTTGACCATTCTCTTATACCATACACAAAGATGAATGAGATAGAAAACCATCATAGGTTCTCAGACAATGGAGTAAAATAATCTGGCTTACTTTCCAAAAATATATCTCTGCCTGAGGTGTTAAGAAGTGGCTGGGTGTGGTGCACAAACAATGAATTTTGGAGCACTGAAGAAAAATAAAATTAAATTAAATTAAAAAAAAAGAAAAAAAGAAGTGGCTATAGGTAGGGGGCAAGGGTAGAATCAGAAGACTACTTAGGAGGTTATTTCAGTAGTAAAGGTAATTAATGATGATTACTAGGATAAGGGATCTTACAGTGGAGGTAGTGAGCAGTGGTAGAATTCTGTTTGAAGAGTCAGTGGGATTTTCTGATCGACTGATTAAAGGATATGAAAGGAATCAAAAGATGATTCCAGGGTCCCTGGGTGGCTCAGTTGGCTAAGCAACTGCCTTCGGCTCAGGTCATGATCCCGGAGTCCTGGGATCGAGTCCCACATCAGGCTCCCAGCTCCATGGGAAGTATGTTTCTCCCTCTGGCCTCCCCTCTCATGCTCTCTCACTCTGTCTCTCTCTCTCTCAAATAAATGAATAAAATCTTAAAAAAAAAAAAAGAAAAAATGATTCTAAAGTTATTGTCTTGTGAAAGAATGGATTTGCCATCAATAGAATGCTACTGATAGAGCAGCCTTGGGGATCAGAAAGGTAAAGACCTGGTTTGCATCTCTGGAACTGTACAATTTGAAATATCTATTAGACATTCAAATAAATAAATATTAGACAGTTGAATATTCAAGTTTGGAGATTAGATGAGAAATCTGAGCCATATATTTAAACTCAGAAATTTCTTCAGTGTGTAACTGAGAACAATAACATGAGACTAGGTAAGATCACCAATGAAGCAAATGTAGATAGAAAAGACTAAGCCTTGGGACACTACAAAACTTTATCTTTAACTTAATTTCAAACACATAGCTGGATATAAATGTAAAAAAACTGAGGGCAATAGATGCTAAATCCCTTTGGGAGGAAGATTAAAAAAATATTTTTTCCTCTTGTGATTGAGAAAAATAGCAGAAGTGGATAATGATGCCCTCGATGGAACCAGAAAACTCTTGATTACAGAGAGTGGTTTAAAAAAATGGGTGGAGGAGGCTGGGTGGCTCAGTCGGTTGAGCATGTGACTCTTGATCTCCTCTCAGGGCTTAGTCTCAGGGTCGTGAGTTCAAGCCCCAAATACCTTTTAGTATTGCTATAGATCATGACTACTTTTCTGGAGTTTCTAGATCACTGTTAACCTGAATAATCCATTCATTTAGAATCAGAAGGCCTAAGAAGATCATCTGAGTGACCTTAAAAGAAATATTCAACAGATAAAAATTCACTGCCTATTCTGTGCCATTCACTGGGCTAGACAGACCTTGACTTAAAGGATCTTACTGTCAATCGTGGAAGACACTAAATAGAGTTTCGAACTTTTTCCGGATTTTCTCATTCATTCATCTTTAATCAATCAATCTCTATATTCATTTCTCATTACTATATATTTTTTAAAATTTTATTAACATTAGAATGATTATATAATTGAACTGTTAACAGGTACTAAACTCCTTGTACACTATTTCATCTCTCTAATACTTCTTTGAATTAGTTACTACTATTACCTTCATTTTATGTAAGAAGTTGAAGCTCAGACATGGAAATTTGTTTACGTAAAGTCTCACAATGAATCAGCTGCAGAATATAGATTTGAACATGGATATGTCTGAGTCCAATGCCTTTTGATTTAAACCACTAGCTACTGCAAGATAATAAAGATGAATTGTTACAGACACGGCCAAAATTCTCATCTGCATTTTTTAAACTACATTTGTCATAAATTTACCTTCCTCAAATTCTATTGGTGTTTATGTAACAAATTTAAGGAAAATCTAGAAAATGCTTAGTGACCTGGGAATTCCATTGTTAAACAAAGTTGTCTCTTACACCTGGTCACCATTACGATGTTTGGTCTTTAGAAAAGGATAGTCCCCAGCACTTGGATGGCTCAGTTGGTTAAATGTCTGTCTTTGACTCAGGTCATAAACCTAGGGCCCTGGGATGGAGCTACCCTCAGGAGGGACCCTGCTTCTCCCTCTGACCCTCCCCCTGCTCATGAGTGTGCTCTCTCTCAAAGAAAGAAAGACACAAAGAAAGAAAAAGAAAGAAAGAAAGAAAGAAAGAAAGAAAGAAAGAAAGAAAGAAAGAGAAAGAAAAGGTAGTTCCCATAATACAAGCTTTGTTAGAAGGGTGAATGTGAAATAGTGCTTCCCTTGCCCCTGAATAGCTTTGTGATATTAGAAAAAATATTTTCAGACACATACATTCTTTGATAGGACATGTAACATTCCTCAGGGTCTTTTTTTTCCACTTAAAAATTCCTTTCCCTTTTACCTGGTTAACTTCTAAATTCACATTCATTGATTCCATTTCCTTCCAGAAGGTACCACCAAACTGCCAAGACCTGGTTAATTTTCTCTTCTCAATGCTCCTATAGTAATCCCTACTTCCTCTCATCCCAACACTTTCTTTCCTCCTTTGTTCCTTTCCTTTGTTTATTCATTCATTCTCTTATTTCCTCTTCTCGTATTCTTTCAGTGGACAAACATTAAATCAATTTCTACTATACGTGGGGCATACTTAATATATTACATTGAAATTGCCTTTTTATTAGTATGTTTGTCTGCCCAGGCCCTGAGATATTTGAGGGTAGGATCTGTGTCTCCATGATCACTGACTGTCTGGTGCCCAGTGCTATGTTTGCACCTGGTTAGAATTATTCACTCATGACTACTATCCTCTGTACCACCAGTGAACCTGGCATAGGTTCATTTGTAACATATATCATAGGTAATACTTTCAATGCAATTATTTCTTTAAGTCAGCCCTCTTCTGTTATAGACAGTTGAGTCTATATAAATGAAAGTCAGGTACCTTCCATTTACATCTCTATCGATAGAACTTTGCACAGTTGACAACAGTGTAGCAACCTGATGAACTTTTGTTGAATGAATGATAGAATAACCAGATGGTATAACATCTGTTCTTATTCAAATTTCTACCTAACCTAGAAGCCAAGAAATTAGAGGTCACCATTTTTTTTTTTTAAAGATTTTATTTATTTATTTATTTGACAGACAGAGATCACAAGTAGGCAGAAAGGCAGGCAGAGAGAGAGGAAGGGAAGCAGGCTCCCTGCTGAGCAGGGAGCCCGATGATGCGGGGAACCCTGGGATCATGACCCGGGCCGAAGGCAGAGGCTTTAACCCACTGAGCCACCCAGGTGCCCCAGAGGTCACCATTTTTGAAAACCTGTTGTGTTTCTATTAACAGAAACTATTTATTATAATGATAATGATAAAAATAAACCGATTTCTCAACTAAACTCATAACAGATCTCCCCTAAAGAATCAGAAGCAAATAATATTTAATACATGGCAAGGATCTTTTCCCCTTTCCTCAGCCAAACTGAATTGGAATAAACGGGAAGCATATTTTAAGCACATTTGAAATGAAAATATCACAGCAACTTGGAATAATTAACATGTGACCAGCTTGAAACCTGAATTTTTTTCTTTTCTGTAATTTCTGGATAATATGGGACTCCAAAATGTGATGGTGGAGAAAGGAAGGCAGTGTAGCATAAAACAGTGAAATCACAGTAGTTAGGCTTGATTTTCTACTAGTTTTGTCAGTTAGTCACTAGTTTGAACAATTTACAGAATCTTCCTGGGTCTTAATTAACTCAGTTATAAAATAGTAATATCTATCTTATAGGATTCAAAAGGGTAATGCTTAAGATAGTTATAATTTTTGGTAATGAAAGTCAGTCTTCCCTATATATTTTTTAAATGTACTTATTTATTATAGGACAAAAAAAAAAAAGGCCCAAGAAAAGTGGTACAAACTGAGGAACACAAATGAAGTAATTATTTGTAAGAAGAGAGTAAAACTGAAATGCAGGGAGTTATAAAACCTGAGTGGTTAGTCCCCTCGGATCTCATCCTCCAATCCCTCCCAGGTTCCCACCAACTCCCTTTTGTTTGACTCTCCTCTTTTTTTCTTCCTAAATGAAGATACAAAGGTTCCAATCTCCAAAGCAATTAGGTAACTGGGGGAACCAAAGAAACTTCCTAGAGAATGTTCCTATTGACATTAAAATGTTGATATGCCCTGCCTTCTTTCTATTTTACAGCTCTGCCTTGAAAATAAATAAGATACATTTCCTCATAATTGAAAAGGAGGAAATCATTCTAACTTCCTGTCATAAAGCTTCACATTGAGTTACTTTCTGGAAAGTCATTTTGTTTTTGCTTTTTCCTTTCAGTTAGGTTTGTTTGAAGGTTGCCAGACTTGGCAAATCCACCTGAAAGTGTTTCCCATGGCTTTGGCTTTCAACAGAGGAGCCAAAGATCTGCTACTTTCAGCCCATCCCAAATTCTTTAACAGAAACAAATTAAAGATTCTTTCTAGGCAGTTTTTATATTTATCTGGTGGGGAATAGTGTGTAATGAAAAAGTTGTCTTGGCAGAAGCTTTTAAGGAATTCTCTGAATACTGAACCCGAATTGTTGCTTTCCACTATTTTTTTCCTCCTTCCTTGCTCAAACCACATTAGACTGCAGTTGCATTCTTCTGTCAGGGAAACAATTACCTTCTCCTTTTGATTTTAATTCCTAACCAGATCTCTTCATTGCTCTTTTTTCCCCACCACATCGTCATAGTCTAAACGGCAAATAGCTTCACATTGTAATCTGCAAAATTTCATTACTGTGGTTTTTCTCTTATCCTCCTTTTAAAATCCCCATTTTAATCTTTATTTTTAAATTGTATCTTTCAGTATTCAATATTTGAATAGCTCAAGTAGTGTGAAGTATTTTCAGTTCTAAAAATTGTAAACACACACAGAATTATAGAACAAACATAAAAAATCCAGGTTTGATAAATGGCAATATTTTGTCATACTTATCTCAAATCACACACACACAGCTTACAGACAAAATTAAAACCTCTTTTGTAACTCCCATCTGACTCCCTCCCTTCTCTCTCTGCAGATGAAGCCACTGTTCGGAAATCATGTTTTTAAAAAATATTCACTCTTTACATTGCAACTATTTGAATAATATTTATAGAGTAGTCCACCATGATTGCATTAACTTCCTTCAGTTTTTGGACATTCCTAGAGGTGACAGTTGCCTTGTTCCAAACTATTCTTTCCACTAGAACATAAACATCATAAGGGCAGAGAATTTTATGTTTTAGTCATGGAAATATTTTCAGCCCTTAGAACATTGCCTGGGGCAGAAGAAGTTCTAGGTATATATTTGTTGAACAAATGACTAAATGATTCAATAATTATTTTCGGTTTCCCTTAGAATAAACTTCAAATTACTTACCATGGCTCACAAAGCCCTCCAAGCATCGGCCTCTGCCTCGCCTGCCCCACTCATTCCCTCCGTCCCATAGTCTCTGTTCCTTTTAAGTTCTTGTATTCTATGCCCCACACTCTTCTCTCTCATTTTAGTCTGGTCAACTCCCACCTTTCCTTTAATTCTTGTATGACCAATGTTCATGGAAGAGGCAAACTTAAAACTCATCTAAGTTGCTTCCACTGATACAGGATCCTATGCCCTTGGGTGTTCTCTGGTGTTAACACTCAGCATTTCACTATCCTCTGTCAATATTTAGATGATCGTCTCTAAGAGGGCAGGGATTCTAGCTATCCTATTCCCTGCTAACACAGACATCGGAAGAGTGTTAGACAAAGAATAAAAACTTGCTGTCTCCATGAGAATAAGTTGGATTAGGGCCGTTGTGTTCTGCCCTCCCTCATCCTCCATTTTTAAATCTTCTTCTTCTTCCTGGTTTTCGTGCCAGATTCTCTTTCTCACTTTTCCTCATCCTGGTTCCTGCCAATTTATGATAGCTATTAAGAATATAACTAGCTTTGGGGCGCCTAGGTGGCTCAGTGTGTTAAGCCTCTGCCTTCGGCTCAGTCATGATCTCAGGGTCCTGGGATCAAGCCTCACATTGGGCTCTCTGCTCAGCGGGGAGCCTGCTTCCCCTTCTCTCTCTGCCTGCCTCTCTGTCTACTTGTGATCTCTCTCTGTCAAATAAATAAATAAATAAAATCTTAAAAAAAAGAAACTGGCTAGCTTAAAATTTATTTTAATGACCTAATTAGTAGAAATACATTCTCATAACATACTCCAATATTGTATGCATATATGTTTATACACACCTATGTGTGTGTGTTTATGAAAAAGTCACCCACAATCCCAGCACTCACAAACACCTTTTCCTACCAATGAGTCATCTACATTTCAACCATCTATCATATGAATAGACACAAATATACAGATATATGGATAAATATGTAGACAGATATTAATGTCAGTTTATTGCCACTTTTAGTTGTTTTTCTGAACAATTATTCGATTGTTAGTTGGCTCATATCTCTTGACCATGCTACCATTCTTATAGAATTGGTATACAGGATTAAATAAATTAACACTTGTAAGATTTCAAACAGTTCCTGAAACGTAGAAAGCATCATGTATATGGTAGTTGCTATCTATTATCACAATGAGGGCACTGACCCAGAGGTGACCTGAGCTGTCATGTTATGGGGCTGTAGTAGAGTAACTACAAGCCAAGTGGGTGGAAGGAAGACTTAAAATATTCCCTGAAGCTAGCCCCAGGCATCTCTGTGGTGGCTTTGGAAGAGCTGAAGTCATCAGAGCAGTTTTCTGGCTAGAGAGCAGCCCCAAGGGATCTGCTACTTTGATTCAGAGTCAGTGAGACAGAGTCACAAACACCTATAGGCTACTTGGAAAAATGCCGTAGATCTCAATTAAAGGTTAAACTTCACATGATATCAATGCAGAGACCTTTCCAAGTTTGGCAGTTATTGCTCCCACCTTCTCCTCTCCTACTCCCACATACCCACCGACTCACATGTATGCATGCAGCCAAAGGAAAAGCCTCTCATTCTGCTTGAAAACCTCTATTGGCCCTACACTGATTACAGGATAAAGTCCAAACTCTTTAGTTAAAGCCTATTGTCACAGGATGGCCCTAATATGTACTTTCATCTTCATTGTTACACTCTCCACAATCTTCCTGCTGGTTGACATACATTGACTGAGTTTCTCCCTTGTGCTAGGCATCATGTCAGATGCTGGGAATGCAAATATGATTGAGATAGAGTTACATCCTTGGAAAACTAATGATTCAGTAGGAGAGGAAGATAAAAATAAAGTCCATTAAAATCCAGTTTGAAAACTGACCTAAAGAGGGAAGGAGAATTTGCTTTAGAAATACGGCATAGGGGACTTCTCAGTCTAAGTACATCAACAAAGAGTTCAGAGAGAAGGTGACATTTGAATAGCGTAAGAAAGGATTGAGTCAGAGTTACTCAAGTAAAGAGGAGTAAGTGCCTTCCAGGCAGAGAAGATAACACAGGTATGGACATAGAGGAATAAAATGGTATTGTGTATATATAATGTATTATAAACAGTCCTTGATGCTAGGAGGTAAAATGAGAGTTGCCAAGTGGTAGTGACTAGAATGAGAAAGGTTATAGAAGGGTGGAGATGAGAGGGAATTTTGTATGCCATGTTGAAAACCTTAGAATGTATCCAGTAGAGATACAAAATTGCTAAGTGTTGAACAATGAAGTAAAAGGACAACTCTATTTTGGATACATTATCCAGCAGTAACATGAAAAGTAGACTTAGAGTTATGTGGCATACATTTGGGAATAGGGAAGTACATTGGGAAATTACTGCAATGCTCAGATGTGAGATGATGAGAACCTGGTCAAGGGAAGAGTTGTACAAATGGAGAGGAGGGGAGGGAATAAGAATATTTAGAAATTCAAATAGCCAGGCTTGACAAGTGAGTGGATATGGGTGGCCAGGCATAAAGAAGAGTCTAAGATGGCACACTTCATTTTGGTTAGGGCACCCAAGAGAATGGTGGTGCCATTTAAAGCCTTGATGTTGCACACACCTTCCAATATGAACCTCTTCACTTTTTAAAAAAAGTGAGTTGAAGATTATGCTTCAAGATTATACTTTTTTTTTTTTTTTTAAATCTCCCCGCTGAGCAGAGAGCCTGACGCAGGGCTCGATCCCAGGACCCTAGGATCATGACCTGAGCCAAAGGCAGAGGCTTTAACCCACTGAGCCACCCAGGCGCCCCAAGATTATACTTCCTCCAATTCCCCATGTTAAGTATGCTCTCCTTCATTTTTCCATAGTACTTTGTTCATTCCTCATCTACCTGCAGCACAAGTATACTGTGTTGTTACTGTTTATATGCTTTCCCCCCACTAGATTTTAAGTTTCTTGAAAGCTTTTACTATATTTTGTTTTTCCAGCTCCTATTACATTTTCTGGCTCAAACCAAGGAGCTTGTTAAATTAATTAATCCATACCTGAAAATCTCAAAGACATGTCAAATTGATCTAAGACAAACCAAACTATTGATCTTTATCAAAGAATGCATTTATTTCTTCAGTCTTCAAGGCAGAAAATTTGGTACATTTACATAATAGCTACTGCAGCCAGTTCACTTGTATGTCCTGTCAATTCTACTTCAAAAGTATATCTCCAACCTTCCAATGTACTATTTAGTCCAGGACACCAAGAACCCCTGCCTGTAGTAGCCACCCAACCTGTATCCCTTTCTCCCACATTCCATCCCTCTCCAAATTATTCTCTTGGACAGCTACCAGAATTATATTTTTGAAAATATACATCCAGTCATGTTGGGTTTTTTTTTCCTACTACACTCCCTGCAATGGTTTCTCATTACACTTCATACCAAACACTCAAATCCTAAACATGTTCTAGAAGGTTATATATGATCTAGTTCCTGCTACCTTTCTGATTTTCCCATTTGGTTACTCATACACAGACTGTGCTTTTCTCTCAGCCAGAAATGCCCTTCTCACCATGCTTAGCTAGCTATTTCTATTTCTTATTTAGGCCTCAACTAATTTCCACTTCTTCAAAGAAGAACTGCAAATTTAAATTATTTCTTCCCTAATGCTTTTATTTTTTAAATTCTTGTTCTTTTATTTCATATTAAGCACAATTTGTGTGTGTGTGTACGCTGTAACTCATCCATTCAACTAAGTCTATTGAAGGCTTGTGTTCAGCGCTGAGTTGGCTCTGGGAATACCAGGATGTATGAGTATCAGAAAGCTCATGGTCTGATGGTGAAAACAGAACTCAAATACTATTAGAAGGCACGTGGATGTTTTATTTATTTATTTTTTAAAGGAAGTCTTCCATATAAATACTAGTCACTGAAGCAAAGTCATTAATGTGAACTGATCTCAAAAGGTCCAGGATCACAGGATTTGTAGAACCAGGCTTTTGGAATTGCTAATATGACTACCCTGGTTAATCTCTCACCCTGTGAGGGATGGAGTTTAACACTGATTTTTATAGTCTCTCAGCTTCTAGGAGATCTATGTTAATTGTAAAACCACTACATGACCTGACATCCCACTCGATGGGTCCTCTGCCTGGACTGTTTTTTCTCTTACTTTTCTTGAAAACCAAATTGTATAGGTCCTTTCCTCATATTCCATGTCCACAAATCTTCCCTTTTATTATAATTGTACTAATATTTTTACCTTTTTGCATCCCTTATTAACTTCTTTTTAAAAAAGATTTACTTATTTATTTGGGGGGGGGGTAGATTCTCTACTGAGCATGGAACTCAATGTAGGGTTCAGTCCAAGGAGCCCGAGATCATGAGGCAAAATCAAGAGTCAGCCGCTTAAATGACTGAGCCACCCAGGCACCCCCTTTTTAACTTCTTTAAGATAGATGTCGCAGCTTTATTTCTTTATATTTATTTTAATGGTAGGCAAATAGGCATGTAACATATGCATTTAACAAATGTTTACTGAATAAATTGGAAGAAAAGATGAAGGGTATTATATTCTGTTTTTGTACTGTAAAAATTAGAAATAGCTATGAAATATAATCTTGATAACACAACGATGTATCCCTTTACATGTTTGTGAGATAAAAAGAACCCAAACCAAAATAACACAAAAGCCAAACAGACAAGACAAACAATAATGGCAAAAACAAAAAAAAAAAAACAAGCAGAGTTTTACCTTGTGATAACATTATTCAAAAACTCATTAGTTAGAGCTTCCGGGTTTAGACTAAGGAAAAGTATGAAGAGTATCAAAGTTTTAGACCAACTTCCACCCAACTCCATGCTACGTTTTTGCTCTTGGATATGTCTTTTTTAGTCTTTTCCTGGCTAACAGCTCTCCCACTCCACTTCAAATGATGGTTAACTGGGGCCCTGCTTAGGACCTTCTGGGAATATCTGGAGAATGGGGTGAAAAAGTCCAGTAGAAAACCTAGGAATTCTGATCTACTTTGGGGGTGAAGGTGGGAATATTGACCAATCTCTTCCTGAGATGTTTTTATGATTAGCCCAGGCATTGGGAAGGCTTCTGTTACTATGGGAATTCTTCATCACATGAACAAGACAACCAAGATGAGAAACACTTGGAGTTGTGACCCCATCCACCCATGTCTTTGTCCTTTTGCAGTTGATTTTGAGGTATGTACCCAAGCTGACAATGTGATACATGTACCTGTAAGGTCATCAGTGGGCCACGACCCCAGCTGGCATGCCTTGCAGGTGTACTCATCAAAGACATACTCATTTTCTTTACAAGGTGTACAGGTCCAACAACAGCTGACTTCCCCCTTCCGGATCACCTAAGGTAAATATTTAAAATTTTGATTATTTTTTTGTATAGAGAAAAATTCCAGCAATCTGTTATTCAAATATGCTGCTTTGCAAAACAGAAATGGCTTTCACATAAATTATTTCAAATGGTATCAGATAGACAGGATAAGTATTAATATTCTCATTTTATAATCACAGAAACAGAAGCTGAGTTTAAGTGATCAGTTCGCATCATAAAATTAGTTGGTGATAGGGTCTGGAATTAAATTAAATGCAAGTCTTTGGATACTTAGCTTTAGATATCTATATTTAATTAAGTGCCTGTGTTTATGCTCATATATAAATACAGTCATTTACATATTTATGCATGTAACTGAATTTCCCCCAGAGTCTGTGTCCATCTTTACCCGAAATTAAGAAATTTTACTCTGTGAATTTACCTTGACTTCCCTCCAGTAGTTGAATAATTGTTAGCAAAAAACATCATATACCTGCTACAGTTCAGAAATCTACCCATATTGATTAAAAAATCATTAAGAATTTCTACTGAATTAAGAGGTAGAACATGATTTTTTTTTTTTTTCTGGAGTTCGTCTCTTGGTCTGTTTCTACTCAAAATCTGCATCAATAACTCACAGCTCATTCTTTCCTACTCTAGTACCTTTGATTTGCTTGGGATGACAGTGGATAAGGTCTTTGAGGCTATTATATACCCTTCATCCATTAGATTTTTTTTAAGGCAATGGGAAATAATTGAAATAATTTAGCAGCTGAAGGAGTCCCAGATGTTATTCTTTAGAAATGGATGTCTTTTATTTTTTTCCACCACTGGTGCATGCATAGCCTCTGTGGAGTAGAGACAGCATTCATTAAACATTCCTATAAATAATTAAAACTGTGATTAATCACCAGCAATAACCAGACACAGCGATGATTATACCGTAGATTCCTTGTCCTCCATGCTGACTCTATTACTGACAGTAACCATGTCTGGATACTGATAGCCAGATACCGATGGAATCTGGCACCTCTTTCTTTACATTTTCTATCCCTTTTGTTGGCTCTTGACACTGCAAGCACACAAGGAGAGAATGATGATGAAAGGGTCTGAATCATCCTTTCTTTAAAATAACCAGATAAGTGAGGCAGAATCACTAATTAGACCTGCTTAATCTATCTAAAGTATTCTTCATAATACTACTATTCATTGACTGTTTTCTGCATGCCGCATGCAGTTATCTCATTAAAACATTACAGGGGCTCTGTTTAAGGTGGTTGGTTTTATTTTGTTCTTTTTTTTTAAGGGAGAAAACTGAGGTATAGTGAGCTTACAATGGGCACCAGGTGATGTATGGAAGCACGGGATCACTATACTGCATACCTGAAACTAATATAACACTGTATGTATAACTAGCTGGAATTAAAATAAAACTTAAAAACAATATAGATAGGGTTCATGATATTTTGAAAGATGTAGTAGAGAGTCCTGGCCTTGAGAATCAAGAGGCGCTATGGTTCTAGTCTTTCTTGTAGCCACTAAATAAATAGTTGTGCAGCTTTGAACAGTCCCCCATCTGACCCCAAGACCAATGCTTTTAAAATAATATCTAGCTGTATAGGCTTTCCTGAGGATTAAATAAAAATAGCACAGTGATTTGTAAACTGTAGGACACTCTAAAAATGTTAGCTGTTTTATTTGTAATATGCATATAAATATATACATAGAGAAATAAATTTGATTTTAAGGTAACTTCAACCACACTTGGTAAAACTATTGTTGGCCAATTACTAGCTTTGTAATGCAAGCAAGCATTTGAAATACTGAAGAATTCTCTTTCTTAGCAAGGCAGGGCATAGAAAAGCAGTTGCATTTTTCTTTCTAAAAATATGCTCACTTCCATGCTTTAGTTTGCACTGGTGTGTAAATTTCAGGATTTTTTTCAGTTTTTTTTTAAAACCAAAATAATATCATTTCCTTTTCCAAGTAATTCCAATATTACAGGTTTTTTTTTTTTTTTTTAATTCTGGTGACAGCTCTGTATGTCTGCTTCTGATCATTCAGAATTGATTTTTTTCACTTGATATATATGTTCTGTTTCACATTGATTTTGAGTATAAGAAGTGATAATTCTGTTACATAGTGATTCCCATTCTTTTTGAAGACTGTGGAAGTAGTGATGCTTCCTTTATGAATAACCATATGTAACACATTTGAACCTTTGCCAGACCAAGTGTACTTCCATCGACACTAAGTTAACAAATCTGAACAATGGCATGAGGTGTTGACATCTTTAATGAATTTGCTCAATGACACCCTTAAACCATATTAAGAAAATGTTGTCAATTGTATATTTAGTGAAAAATGATATATGGTTAGGAAAATAAAATTTGGGATTAAAAAGACTAAATAAACATTACAGATTAACTAGTATTAAAAATATGATACTAGGGAGTCAAATTCTTCCATCATGTAAGTTATTCCCCATAGAATGGGGTAGAAAAGTATATATTAAAATATCTCCCAAATCAGCCATTCAGCATTTTGAAGTTATACGTTCAAGCTGTCTTGCTGTGAAAGGTCAAAACAAATAATGTCCAGGTGATAATTTACACAGGCTTATCTTTCTGCATGAGGAAATGGAAATTACAAACAATCAATATTCTGAGTGAGTCTAAAAAGAATTTCACATACAGAGTGTAATTTCAAGATGACTGGGCAAGATGCAGACCGTCACTGAATATTAAGGGTTGGCAAACTTTTTCTGCAAGAGACCAGATAGTAAATACTTTTGGCTTTGTGGGCCAGATAGTCTCTATTGGAATTCAACTCTTCAACTCTATTCATTATAACATGAAAGCAGGCATAGACAATACATACAGAAATGAGCATGGTGTACTTGAATAAAACTTTATTTTTAAAAAGATTTATTTATTTATTTGA
The DNA here is from genome assembly GCF_002288905.1 of Enhydra lutris kenyoni. Classification (NCBI taxonomy): domain Eukaryota; kingdom Metazoa; phylum Chordata; class Mammalia; order Carnivora; family Mustelidae; genus Enhydra; species Enhydra lutris. The sequence continues at coordinate 12,104,959 of NW_019154121.1, read as the reverse complement.
GAGAGACAGAGAGAGAGAACATGGGCACATGAGTTGAGGGAGAGACAAAGGGAGAGAGAGAGAGAATCTCAAGCAGACTCCCCACTGAGCATGGCGTCCAATGTGGGCTTGATCCCAGGACCCCTGAGATCAGACCTGAGCTGAAATCAAGAGTCAGACACTTAACCAACTGAGCCACTCAGGCGCCCCTCAACAAAACTTAATTATAAAACCAGGCAGCAGACTGAATTTGGCACATGGATTGTGGTTTACTAACACTTGTTGTGTACCATAACAAAACATACAGAAATTTTTAGCTATTCTATAAGCTACTGTGCCATTTAGCAGATACTAATAAATTTATATTTATCTTTATTTATCTTTCTTCTTTCTGGTTTTATGCTTATCAAATCTTCAGAACTACCTCTTAATCTTACAATTAATACCGAATTACTTCAGTTTCATTTGTAATCATCGATGAATGAACACCTCAAATGTTCCAAACAGGGTAAACCCGAGGTTGACTGAAAAGAGTAAGTCCAACCTCTCTAGGTGTATACACTGCCTGAAATGTTGTACTGTAATATTTAAATAAGTATTTGATGAATAAATAATGGTGATATCATTTTTCTTCCCCTAGGTATTATACCCCAATAACTAAACTTACTGTTTTTATTATATCTTCATTCTTTCTTTTCTGACTTTTTATTTCCTGTAACTGTGGCCAGAACTTACTCAGTCTAAAAGTAACTTTTCAATGCCCTCAAGCTACCAGGACTGCCCCTTACCTGCTTCTTCTTGCTGCTCAGTTGCCCTTTTATCTTGTTTAAGATCCAAGTTCTATTTTCAGAAGGCTCCAGATGAAGGGCTAACTCCAATTTTCCTGTCTTTCCCTCAGTTCTTGTCTTCCTTGACCTCTCTCTTCCACTGATCACCACTTAACATAATAGTGTGCTCTCTCGTTCTATCTCTCCCTGGCCTTGTTGTCTTTCACTCTACCTTTTCTTCTTGCTTTATGCTTTCAAAGCAGATCTTCAAGATCTATTCTTGGTCTACTTTTATTTTCTCTTTCAGGGTCAGTGACTGATCTACTTGAACAGCTCCAACTGCAGCTCTAGTCAGTTAACTTCTAAATCTGTATCTTCAGCCTTCTCATTGTTGTAGACCAATGTTTTCTATCATTGGCTAGATATCTCAAGTTTATTGTTATAAACTAGCCCGTTATTTTTCTCTAAAACCATTCCCATTTTTCTATGCTTGATAATGACACTTTCTAGTTACTAAGATTGAAATGGTGATTGATTGTCATAGACTTCTTTTTCTTCTCCAACACTACATGCAATTGGTAACCAGGGCTGACTGAGTATACCTGTCTATATAATATTTCTCTCAAACATCTCCCCTGCTCCCTCTCCATTCTCACTGCTCCCTCCATAATCCAAGCTTCTTGTCACCATTATCACAGTGTCCTTACTTGTCTCTTCTTTCTCTATTCATGTTTCATAGCTACTCATACCTCTCACCTACTATAGTCTAGCTTATCTCAACATCTTTGTGAAGATTACTCTGACTCCTGGTTAATAAAAATTAAGTTCAACCTGCTTAGTATGACATTCAAAACTCTCCACAAATATGGCTTCAATCTATCATTTTGACTTTCTCTTTAATAATGACTATTTAAAGCAATGAACCCTAGATTATTCAGTTATTCCAGAACAATCTTCAATAGACTACTTCTGTATTTTTCCTATTACTGTTCCTTCTACATAAGTGATCATTTTCCCACATCTCTCCCTGAAATCATATCAGTTCTTCATGGTCTGATATTTTACTCAGAATAAACCTTTTCCTTTATTTTATATGAACTTATATATGTGTTTTTTTTTCTTTCTTAATGAAGTCATTGCATTTTATATGATGTTGCTTATTTGTGCCCATTTTTCCTCAGCTAGACTATAAATCTTCTGGCAGTGAATGTGTGTTACTTATTTTTGCCCCATTGATATAAACTATTACATTAGCAGGAGTTTGATAAATATTTGTTAAGTTAATTAGAAATTAATGTGGTTTCCAACTGTGAACTATTTATCCCCAGGAAACATGTCTTTAAAAGGCTTACATGAGTATAAAGGGTGTGGGGAAGCATGACTCAACAACTGGTTCAATCAGTCTGACTATTAAGATTATTGTGGGTCATACTATCAGAAGGAATTAATGAGAGAAAAGTAAACAAAACAAAACAAAAACACCCCCCCAAACCCCACAAAACACAATTTCTGACATTAGAAGCTTATAATGTAAAAAAGCAAATATCTAAATGTTTTAGAAATAGCCAGTAATGGGGCACCTGGGTGGCCCAGTTGGTTGAGTGTCCAACTCCTGGTTTCTGCTCAGGTCATGATCTCAGGGTTGTGAGATTGAATCCTGTGTCAGGCTCCATGCTCAGTGCAGAGTCTTCTTGGGATTCTTTCCCTCTTCCTCTCCCTCTGCTCTTCCAACCTCCCTCCACTGCATGCACACCCATACATGCATTCTCTCTCAAATAAATAAATCTTTTTTTTAAAAGAAATAACCAATGATAGTGAACACTTTTGAATTAATGACAAAAATTTAAAAAAAGACTCCATTTTACCTTTATCTGGCCTTTCTCACATGGTTCACTGCACACGGATCTAATGATGTTGTTTTTCTTGGACCATACTTCATCATCATCCATTTTTAATTCTCCATTGTCCCAGCTTCCAACATTGATATAATCAAAATAATCTTTCCCCATTTCCTTGAAATTCATTATTTCATACCTTAGGAACAAGAATATAATGATAAGTCAGCTAATGATATAAGTTTTCAGTGATGAAAAAGCAATAGATTTCATTTCCCAAAAATGTATCTACTGTCATATTAGTGACACTGGAATTTTCCATGATACTAAGCTGAGAATAACAAAAAAGCCTGTTTGCTTCACTTTCTCTTAAGAGACTTTTTTTTTTCTTTTTACCATCAAGCTTATACCTGAAATAGAAGATAATCCCATGTGAGAAGGTGACTTGACCTCAGCAGGATGAAAGACAGTTTTGAAATAACTTCAAGAAGTTTAAACAAGTACTACTGTTAGGCTTCTAAAAAAGGTAGAAAGGTTTTTGTTTCGTTTTTTTTTTTTTTTAATCTCCACTCAAATAAAATGACAAAATTTTCCTTTACTAACCAAGTAAGAAATTTGGTAAACCTCTAATCTTGTCTTCAGCTTTAAGGAATGTGGATATAATCTGGATAGGGCCTGATCTTACTTTTCCTTTTATCAACGGCAAAACTTATTATATAAAAGATACTTTCAGGAATGATGTTTACAGTAAGTCTGAAAAGAATTTATGAGGTTGGAAGATGACAGCAGAGTAGGAGGATCCTAGACTCGTCTTGCCCCTCAAGTACAATTAGATAACTATCAAATCATCTTAAATACCCTAGAAATCAATCTGAAGACTGGCACAAGAAATTCCACAACTAAAGATAAAAGGTAGGAAGCATGGAGACTCAGTTTGGGAGAAAGAGGTTATGGCTGCTGTGGTGGGGAGGCAGCCACTGTTGCAGAGAAGGGTGAGAGACAGACTAACACACAGGGGACTGCATGAGGAAAACAAATCCCCATACCAATTGACTTGGAGGGTAAGAAGGCATGAATTTCATGAGTTCTTGCAAAGGGTGGGGTTTAAAGCTTAACGTTCTAAAGGTCAGTGGGCTTGGGCCCAGGAGAACCTGGAGGATACTGGGGCTACTCTTGTAGAAGAGGCAGGTAAATAACCTGCAGACATGCAGCATGGAATCAGATAGCTGAAGAGTGTCTGAGGCACAGAGTGGTGAGGTTATCTGTTCATTTTGGAGCATGTCTTAAAGAAGCACCATTCACAGAGAGACTCCACGAGGAATGAAGGAAATGGGAAGTGCCATTTCCCTGCACTGCCCTTCAGCATAAACACAGAGCTACCTGTGGTAACCAGCCCAACATGGACCACTCATTACCTAACTTTCTTAAGAAACTCTGACCCATGCTTCAGTGCAACTGCCCTTCCTAGTCAGTCTTGCCTAAATCCCAGCATGACAGGCCACTTCCTCAAGAAGACTGGACAAAACCCCAGCTCATACCACATCTCCCAATGCAGGAGTTTTTTTGATAATTTGATAATTGACTTTATCTGCTTGACTTATTTCACTCAGCATAATCTCTTCCAGTCCCACTCATGTTGATGTAAATTTGGGTATTCATCCTTTCTGATGGCTGAGTAATATTCCATTGTATATATGGACCACATCTTCTTTATTCATTCGTCTGTTGAAGGGCATCTTGGTTCTTTCCACAGTTTGGCGACCCTGGCCATTGCTGCTATGAATATTGGGGTACAGATGGCCCTTCTTTTCACTACATCTGTATCTTTGGGGTAAATACCCAGTAGTGCAATTGCTGGGTCATAGGGTAGCTCTATTTTTAATTTTTTGAGGAATTGCCACACTGTTTTCCAAAGTGGCTACACCAACTTGCATTTCCACCATCAGTGTAAGAGTGTTCCCCTTTCTTTACATTAAAGGGGAGTGTTTAAGTGGAAAACACAGTTAAAGGTGAAAGTATAATGGAAACACAAAAGCAGTAAAAATTAATATTCCCATAAAAATCAGTCAAGGAACTCACAAAATAAAAGGATGTAAAATATAATAACATATATCTATCTAAAAATGGATTCAATCTTAAATGGACCATCGACTTGATATAGACTGCTGTATGAAGAAGAGGTTATATACAAACCTAATGGTGACCATATATCAAAAAGCACTAATAAATATGCAAAGAATAAAAGAAAAGAAATCCAAATATATCTCTAAAGAAAATCAGCAAAACATAAAAGAAAGAAAAGAAAAAGGAAAATTTTCAGAAACAACCACAAAACAAATAATAAAATAACAATAAGTACATATCTATCAATAACTACTTTAAATGTAAATGGAGTAAATGCTCAAATCAAAAGACATAGGGTGACAGAATGGATAAAAAACAAGACCCATCTATCTTCTGCCTACAAGGGATTCCTTTTAGAGCTAAAAACATCTGAAGATTGAAAGTGAGGGGATGGAGAAATAGTTATCATGCAAATTGATGTCAAAGGAAAGCTGGAATAGCTAATACTTATCTCTGACAAAATAGACTTTAAAACACAGACTGTAAAAAGGACAAAGGGGACATATAATAATAAACGTACACCCAACATAGGAGCACCCAAATACATAAAACAGTTAATAACAAATATAAAAAACTAATCTATAATAATACAATAATAGTAGGGGACTTTAACACCACACTTGCATCAATGGACAGATCATCTAAACAGAAAATCAACAAGGAAACAATAGTTTTATATGACACACTGGAACAGATGGATTTAACAGATGTATTCAGAACCTTCCATCCTAAACAGCAGAATACAAATTCTTTTTTAAGTGCACTAGGAACATTCTCTGGAATAGATCACATATTAGCCCACAAAACAAACCTTAACAAATTCAAGAAAATCAAAGTCATACCATGCATCTTTTCTGACCACAACACTATGAAACCAGAAGACGATTACAACAAAAAGCCTGGAAAGACTATAAATACATGGAGGTTAAATAACATGCTACTAGAAAATGAATGGTTCAATCAGGACATAAGAGAAAGAATAAAAAAAATATGGAAACAAATGAAAATGAAAACACAACAGTCTAAATCCTTTGGGATGCAGCAGAAGCAGTTCTAAGAGGGAATAGCCATATAGGCCTCCCTCAATAAGCCAGGAAAGCCTCAAATAAACAACCTTACACTGAAAGGAACTAGAAGAAGAACAAACAAAACCTAAAACCAGCAGAAAGAAGGAAATAATAAAGATTAGAGCATAAATAAATGATATGGAAACTAAAAAAAAAAAAAAACACAAAAAAGAAATCAACAACAACAACAACAACAAAAAACAAATCAATGAAAGCAGGACCTGGTTTTTTGAAAACAATCAGTAATATTAATAAACCTCTACCCAAATTTATCAAGGAAAAAAAGAGAAAGGATTCAAATAAATAAATTCATAAGTGAGAGAGGAGAAATAAAAACCAACACACAAGAATGTAAATAATTTTAAGGGCATATTAAGAAAACTATATGCCAATAAAATGGACAACCTAGAAGAAATGGATAAATTTCTAGAAACATATAAGCTACTAAAACTGAAGCAGGAAGAAATACAAAATTTGAACAGATCAATAACCAACAGAAAAAGTGAATCAGAAATAAAAAAGTCCCAACAAAGAAAAGCAGGACCAGATGGCTTCATTGACAAATTCTACCAAACACTTCAAGAAGACTTAATACCTATTCTTCTCAAACTATTAAAAAAAAACAGAATAGGAAGGAAAACTTCCAAACTCATTCTATGAGGCCAGCATTACTCTAATACCAAAACCAGATAAAGAAACCACTAAAAAAGAGAAGTACAGGTCAATATCCCTGATGCACATAGATGTAAAAATTCTCAACAAAACACTAGCAAACCAGATTCAACAATATATTAAAAAAATCATTCACCATGATCAAATGGGATAATTCTGGATTGCAAAATTGGTTCAATATTCCCAAATCAATCAATGTGATATATCACATCAATAAGAGAAAGGATAAAAACCATATAATCATTTCAATAGATGCTGAAAAGGCTTTTGTCAAAGTACAACATCCATTTATGATAAAAACCCTCAGCAAGGTAGCTTTAGAGGGAACATACCTCAACATGATACAGACCATATATGAAAAATCAATAGCTATCATCATCCTTAATGGGGAAAAACTGAGAGTTTTCCCCCTAAGATTAGGAGCAAGACAAGGATGTCCACACTTACCACTTTTTAAAAAGAATTTTATTTGGGTTGTCTTGATGGCTTAGTTAGTTGAGCATCTGACTCTTGGTTTCAGCTCAGGTCATGATCTGGCAGCAGGATAGAGGCCTGCAATCAGCTCTGCATACAGGCAAGTCTCGTGGAGGTTCTCTCCCACCCCCATCTCCCTCACCTGACCCCTCCCTTCTACACACTCTAGCATGCTCTTTAAATAATAAATAAATACATAAATAAATAAGATCTTTAACTAAAAATTAAAACTTTTTTTTCTAACCAATCTCTTACACCCAACATGGGACTCAAACTCATGGTCCCAAGATTAAGAGCCACATGTTTTACCAACTGAGCCGGCCAAGCACCCCACATGACTTTTGTTCAGCATAGTACTGGAAGTCCTAACTACAGCAATCAGACAACATAATAAAACAACAACAACAAGGCATCCAAATCGGTAAGGTGGAAGTAAAACTTTTACTATTTGCAAATGACATCATACTATATAAAGAAAACGCAAAACATTCTACCAAGAAACAGCTAGAACTGATAAGCAAATTCAGTAGAGTCATAGGATGCAAAATCAATGTACAGAAATCTGCTGCATATCTATATGCCAATAAGGAAGCAGCAGAAAGAGAAATTAAGAAAACAATCCCATTTACAATGGCACCAACATAATAAGATACCTAGGAATAAACCTAACAAAGAATTTAAAGACCTATACTCTGAAAAGTATAAAACACTGATGAAAGTAATTGAAGAGGACACAAAGAAATGGAAAAACTTTCCATATTCATGGGTTGGAAGAACAAATACGTTTAAAATGTCTATACTACTGAAAGCAATGTATACATTTAATGCAATCTCTATCAAAATACCAACAGCATTTTTCACACAGCTAGAACAAACAATGCTAAAATTTATATGAACCACAAAAGACCCAAAACAGCCAAAGCAACCTTGGAAAAGCAAAGCAAGTTGGATGTATCAAAATTTTGGACTTTAAGTTATATGAAAAAGCTGTATTGACCATGACAGTATGGTAGTAGCATAAAAATAGACACAGAGATCAACATAATAGAATAGAAAACCCAGAAATAAACCCACAACTATATGGTCAATTAATCTTCATAAAACCAGGAAAGAATATCCAATGGAGAAAAGACATTCTTTTCAGCAAGTAGTGCTGGGAAAACTGGACAGCAATATGCAAAAGAATGAAACAGAACCACTTTCTTTTACCGTTCAGAAAAATAAACTCAAAGTGGATTAAAGACCTAAACATGAGACCCGAAACCATAAAAATCCTTGAAGAGGGGACAGGCAGTAATTTCTCTGACATCAGTCATAGCAACAGTCTTCTACATACGTCTCCTGAGGCAAGGGAAACAAAAGCAAAAGCAAACTGTTGGGACTTCATCGAAATGAAAATCTTCTGCACAGTGAAGGAAACAATCAACAAAACCAAAAGGCAACCTTTTGGGAGAAGATGGGAGAAGATATCTGCAAGTGACATATCTTATGAAGGACTGGCATCTAAAATATATAAAGAACTTATAAAAGTCAACACCCAGTAAACAAATAATCCAATGAAAAAGTGGCAAAAGACATGAAAAGACATTTCTCCAAAGAAGACATTTAGACAGCTAACAGACACATGAAAAGATGTTCATCATCACTTACCATCAGGGAAATGCAAATCAAAACTACAATGCAATATCACCTCACACCTGTCAGAGTGGCTAAAATCAACAACGCAAGAAACAACAGGTGTTGGCAAGGGTGTGGAGAAAGGCGAGCTCTTGTGCACTATTGGTGGGAATGTGAACTGCTGCAGCCACACTGGAAAATAGTATGGTGGCTCCTCGAAAGGTTAAAAACAGAAGGGTCCTAAGATGCAGCAATCACACTACTGAGTATTTATCCAAAGGAAAAAAAAAAAAACCCACTAATTCAAAGGGCTACATGCACCCTTATGTCTGTAGCAGCATTATTTACAATAATGGATATCGCAGATATAGAAGCAGCCCAAATGTCCATTGATTATATTGATTGGTAAATGGATAAAGTTTAATGTGTGTGTGTGTGTGTGTGTGTGTGTGTGTGTGTGTATGACACATACACACACTGGAATATTATTCAACCATAAAAAAGAACAAAATCTTGCCATTTGCAATGACATGGATGGAGATAGTATAATGCTAAGTGAAGTAAATCAGTCAGTGAAAGACAAATACCACATGATTTCACTCAAATGTGGAATTTAAGAAACAAAACAACTAGCAAAGGGAAAAAAGGGAGAGAGGGAGATATAAATCAAGAAACAGTTATAGAGAACAAACTGATGGTTACTAGAGGAGAGATGGGTTGGGGGGTGGGTGATTTAGGTGATGGGGATTGAGGAGTGCACCTGTTGTGATGAGCACTGGGTGATGTACGGAATTGTTGTTACTATACTGTACACCTGAAACTAATATAACACTGTATGTTAATTAACTGGAATAAAATAAAATAAAATAAGTCTGAAAATAGTTTCTAAAGCCCTCATGCAATGTAAAAAACTGGAAGAAACTAATACCTTGTGAGTTCTCAGCTTTATTAGCTATTGTTCTCATTTTGAGTATGGGGATAGAGATGTAAAGAGGAAAAATTAATGCTCTTATTTGTAAGATTTTTCTTGTGTGCAAGAACATTTCCAGAGAAGCATTTTTGAGATAATTTCCAGGACAGTGGATCGGCAATACCATCACTATCAGCTCCTGTAGACATAAATATGGGTACGTCTTAGGTACACAATGTCTTCATATGGAAACCTATGCTTTTACCTCCTAGGATTTATAGGATTGACAGATAGGCTTTGATAAATGCCCCTCCGTCTTTCCATGTTCAGCATAGTTAGCTATCTGGAAATTGACACGGATAGATAACTTTCTAGCTTTTGGGTTCCAGTGACCAGATTACCATATTCAGACCAATGCTCAGTAAGGAAATGTTAAGAAAAAATCCGACATAGTCTTTTTGGATCTACACTATAAAATGATACCATTCTGTTTTTACTCCCAATCACAATATTTTACAGTAGTGTCTTTTTCCGAACGTTAATTCATTCTTAAATTGTGTTAGCTCTTCAGTAGCGTAAGGATCATCCTAAAATGTTTTATTTGCAGTAAGTAACAATTTTGAGTAGATATCTCAAGTTCACTTCTAAACCCAAAATACCAATCTACAGGATACATAACTGAGTCCTAAACCTTCCCACTTTATCACACTTTCCAATGGCTACTATGCATACAATGAGTTGAGATATTAAAAAATAGAACACTAAGGCTAAAAAAGAAACTTATATATATGTCACTGACTACTTCAAATATATGGGCTCCTGAGACTTTCAAAAGTACTCTGTGTGAGCCAATAAAGACTCTCTGAGCAAATAAAAGCTTTGAACTTTCTAGGCTGGGAAAAAGAAAGAATTATTGGTGTCAGCAAGCTTCTTTCTTTGCTGCTGCTGATTTGAAGGGCTGTGGAAGTTTCACTGCTCACGCCAAAGAAGCCCTCATGCCACTCCTACCCATCTTTAACTCTCGCAAGGTCTACTCATACTCTGAATTTTATAGATAATGGAACTGAAGCTTGGTGAGGTCATTGAATGGTACCATATTGTGGAGTGTGCAAGTGACAGAGCGAAGAGAAACTCAGCCTTTAGACTTCCAGTCCAATGTTCTCCGTTAGACTGCTCTGTATCTATCTGACAAAGTGAGGAATCAACTTTCATTGCTCCTTGATTGCAGAACTCTGTTTTATGTACGAGAAATGGTAAAATGTGGAGAGATACAATTTTTGCAAAATAAATATGAAAACTGTATAGAGTGGAAAATGTTATATTTGACAGGAAGGGATTTCAAGAAAAGTTAAACCTTAATTTTGGTTCAAACCTGTCAACCTGTTTTAACTGTGTTAGAGGTAATGAATCCTCCTCAGGGAATTAGCCTTTAGATCTCTGGTAATTATCTCTTATCTACAAGACAAATACCGAGATGGTATCACTAGTCATTCTGTCAGTGAAATTATAACACTGCTGTAAAAATCTCTGGTCGCCGTACATTAGAAAAAGAAACAGATAAAAATAATTCCCCATTAAAAGATTTCTCCCTTCACTTGTCAATTGGTATGAATTCTTTCAATTTTCAGAGATGGGATATAGATTTTATTCTCCATCATAAGTGAGAGAAAGTGAGTGTTGAAAAATACTCTTAGATTTTAAGTAAAAATTAAAACACATAATGGCTTCCTGTAGTTGTTTCCCATTATTTTTTCTCACTGTCTTGCTCTCTTGCTCTCTTTCATTGAGCCTCCCGGTTTTCTACATCTTTCTGCTCTTGAAACTTCCTTCTCAACACTGTGTGATATGTGTGACCTGTCTTCTGTAATATCTCTCTTTCTCCTTTCTCTTTGCCTCTCCTTGTATCTCTTCCTTAACTGGCCATAGTTCATAGTCAAAATATACTGAAATTTTTAAAAAATGAATTTTATATGGCATTCAAAACCAAAATAAAATAGATAAAATCTGTTTTAACCCAAAAGAAAAAAAAAAAAAAGTCCTATTAAAGCACTAAATAGAAACTAGAGGCAGGCAGGTTTCAGTTTAGCAGAACTAAAGAACTTTCTAAGTGGTTAAACTCTCTGAAAATTAGAATAGGCTTCCTTCCTCAGAAGATAATGAGTTTTTGTTTTGTTCTGTTTTATTTTTATCCCAGGGGGCTGAAGCAATATGCAGCAATGAGGGGGAAGGGGCTATGCAGAAATTTAGATTTATATAGCTCTTAAAATCCTCTCAGTCTATAATTCTAATGCTTAGGGGTGTGTGTGTGTGTGTGTGTGTGTGTTTTAAAGTTTGATTCTTAAATGTGTGATAAATTGTCTGTTGGTCAAGAAAATAGACACTTCAAGCACCAGTCCATGCAACAAAACAATTATAAAGATCCGTGTCTTTGGGGTTGGATTATTGGAGATTAAAGAGAAAGCACAAGGTGGCTTTGACCAAGTCCTTTAATGGTAACTAATAATGAAATCCTTTTCCAGGATACACGTAGAACCATTTCATGTGTGACATAAAGAAAATGGTAAAAAAAAGAAAATTAAGTTACATCCTCCTCATTTGAATTTAATGATTGTGCCTGGGAATTGCTACTGTCCTTGTTCTGTTATTAATTGACTACTTGAGAGTGGGTGCAATTCTTCCTTCCTCTGAGACTCCAGTTTTATCCCAACGAAAGTTAAGAAATTAAAAAAAAAGTCATCTCTGTGATCCTTCTGTGGGCAGAGCCACACATTAAGAACCTTCGTGCAAACCAGCTCAGTATCTTCAAATTTCTGGAGTTCTAGCCTTACTTTCTACTTGTCACATCTGCTCTGTCCACCCATTCCTCTTTTCTTGCCTCTTGGATTAATCAATTCTTTAAAAGTATTCTATTGGCTTTTTAGCTATTTCTCTTATTAGCGGATTAAACATACATTCTTTCTTTATCTTCTTCTACTTCAAGTTAATGTTTCGTCATTTAATGTAAATTATACAAAACTTGCCATTGTAGAATTCTAGACCCCCTTTCTTTATGCTGTGTTGCCAAATAGTTTACATGCCCATATTTATTAATCCCACAATATAACGTTAAAATTATTGCTTTAAATTGTTAGTTGTATTTAGTCTGATGTTGTCCTGACCAGTTATGGTCAGTCCCAGGCAGTGGACTCTCTCTAAGAGGGTCAGAAATCTTTTGCTGTGAAGGGACAGTCAATATTTTGAGGCTTTGTGAGATGGTCTTGTTTGAAACTCCTCAACACTTCCCCTGTAATGTGAAAGCAGCCAGAGACAGGCTCTAAATAAGTGGGTGTGACTGTGCTCCAATAAAACCTGATTTATGAAAACAGACAGCAGACTCCATTTGGCCTGCAGACCACAGTTGGCTGACCTATGGTCTATACTATTGGTGGTAAATAGTCAAGGTCCATATTTCTTATCTGTAGTTCTGAAATCCTTAGAGCTCTGAAGATTATATTTTTATGCCTCACTTGGCAGCAAAACATGACCCAATCTGAACTTCTCTGGTGGGAGAACTTGACCTGCCCTGTAATGAGGCTCTGCATTGCCTATTTATCACACTTGGGGTGACTATTGGTATGTTTTACTACAGAGATATTAATAAGTTGATTAAAGAGTGCTGTTCCACAGCATGCTGGTGGCATTAGAGGACTGTGTTTCCTTTTCTAAATGGAAAAATGCTCAATTCTGAAACACACCTGGCCCCAAGGGTTTCCCTAAAGAATGTGGACTGATGGTGGTCTGATTCCATGTGAGGTTTAAGGACAGTGGTAAAAAGGAACTCTGTAATGGTCTGTGAGAGCAAGTTGCTACCTGTCCCTATTTCCTCTGTTTAAGACCTTCCTCCTGTGCCTCTGGCATTTTAGGGGACTCCCTAGTCATCCCAGGAGTCTCTGGTTCATTGCCCAGTTTGGAATGTCTTTGGCCCAGCAGAATGGTAAATTTTACTCCACAGAAATAACAATAGAATGTCTACCAATATATTTCTCAGAAGACAGTGGCTTTTTAGTTTTGGTCTGGTTGATTAATTGGCAGGCTGGTGTATAAGGTTAGGAGTGAAGTCCTGGAGATTGAATTAGAAGCTTGGGTTGTCATGTATTAGACTGTATCTTTGGGGAAGTCACTTAATCTTTGTAAGCCTCAGTTTGTGAGGCTTCAGCTGGAAAAGAGAATGGTAATATTACCTCATAGGATTAAAAGGTAGAGTACTTAGCTAAGTGTTTGGCTCAGAACACATGTTCAATAAATATTAGTTTAGTTATTTTGTGAATAGAACTGGATTAATTGTAAGAATAAAAAGCTGCAAACCACCTTCCAGAGTCTGGTTCATGTCCTCAGAGGCCAATTAAGATTATTTATTAATGGGTTACTGTAACACCTAGCCTTTGAAATATGTGTAAATTCTCTGAACAATTGTGAATTCTTGGAAATTGTTTGCAAAATTTTATGCCTGTTGTCCTTTAGAGACTATCTATAAATTTCATCTGAGTCTCACAGAGCTTCATGTTCTAAAAAAGGTTAAGAACCAAAGTCCTAAGTGCACCCCATTACAGCATATTTGGAGGATTATGAGTGAGACAGTGATGTTCTGTCTGATCCATTAAGGTTTCCCATTGGAATAGAGGTGAGACATTTCTTCACTATCTGGTTTTATGGAACTGGCTTGGGTGATGACATGAAAACTCTTTGAATATTTGGAGCTATAGTCATCAAAGTTTATGAGAAAGCCCCAAGCTGATGTCAGTTCCTTAGGTATGCTCACAGGAATAATAAATCCATGTGTACATATAAGGGACTAGGCCTTGACTTGAGCCTACAGACTGAGCTCTTTGGTTGACCTACCCTATGAAGCCTTATGACAAATGTGAAATTTTCTGTGGCTCTGATGAAATGCTTGTATTCCCTGTTCCCCATAGGTATACTAACAGCCAAAAAGAAGAAAACTATATATGAAAAGTCAGCTTATCTTGGCAGAGAACCTGCTTGGAGCAATATTCTTCAAGTCTCTAGAAGAGAGAAAATATATAGCTTTCCTCTTGGCTGCATGACTTGGAACTAGCTGTCACTTAGCAGTTCAGCTTGTGACATGGTAACAGCTGCCCCAGGGACCAGCTCCAGCTCACCTCAGCAGTACGGAAACCAGCTAGAACCAAGGTGGCTGGTACGCGGGTGGGCACGTGGGGTGTGAGTCATGGAGGGAGTCGCGAAACTTCTCTTGGCAGGGTCTGCTGCAAACAGAGTGTAAAGACACCCTCTCCAAGCATACATGTCAAGCATAAACTGTTGCTGGAAGAATACTTGTGATTTTTATAGTGGGAGACCACAGGACCCTGATTGTGCCGACGTAAGGCAGCGTGAAGAGCCAGCCCTGCTACAGCTCAGAATATCATTTCAGTGACAATATCCGTCATGGATTAAAAGTCTCATGTGTAGAGTCACTTAAAAATTTAGAGTATGAGATAGATGTGAATTCTGGTAAGTTCTAGTTACCTAATGACTTCCCTGGAGGCTGATCTGTAATAATGAGTAGGTTCCTATTTCTCAGGCTCCTCTATAAATAACGAAAGGTGGAATTTCAGAGTAAAAGGCAATTTAGTTCTCGAGAAAGGAGAAAGTCCTCTAGCTAAAAGATAATAAAATAAAATGACTTATAACTTACTATAGGTACAGCAAACAACGTAATATCACCTCAGCCAGATTTCTGAATTCCCAGAAATGGAATTGTTCCTGTTTCAGAATAGATCTATGGCCCATGAAGAGATCAGAGTACAGGGAATAACATGGAAAACATGTACAGAGAAACCACAGAGCTGATTTTTGAGTTTCTACCATAACATGAGGCTCCTGTCTCTAAGGGTGGGTCTCTGAAATGGGATGATTCCAAGAGCCTGTTTTGGAAGTCAGCATCAATATGTATACCTGGCCACAGAAAATGGGGCTCCCCTTCTCAATCTTTAATCCTTTTGTGATGTCAGAGTTGGCCAAAGATGACCAGTAAGACTAGATAACCACAGAAGAGAGAAACAGGCATGTCAGGATCAACGGATGACTGTTCACATGCTATTGTCTAAAGGAAAATAGTAACAGTACCTTCCTGGAGAGTCTCCATTCTCATCAAAGAGGATCATATCTCCAGAAACCCCAGTAAAATTGGTTTTCATCAGGGAATCCAAAAGTTTCCGTCCATCGATTGGCTTCATTGCATCACAGAGGCCCGCATAGCCTGGACAGAGGGACATCTGCATGTTGTGGAGTCCATAGGCCATGGAATAGATCGCATTGATCACAAATCCCATTTTGGAATCCTGAACGTGATGTGTTCTCAGAGTCAGAGAACCTGTTAGGAAACAAATTATGGATTAACTATGAGATTTAATTCTACTCTAGCTCTCTCCATGGATTCTGAATAATTGGAGAATTCACAGGAATAATTTTTCACAGTTAGAATCAGACTAAATGCAAAGATACAGGTGCCAGCATAGTGTGCTTACTAATTGTCTTCTATTTCCAGGTTTCTCTCCCCTGAAAACCTTGAAAAATGACCTGAATTCCCAACAGTAACAAGGTTTAATTCCTCTATTACCAATCTCTGGAGATAGATGCAGGAGAACACTGTATTTCTGGACCAGAAAATTTATCCTAAGGACAGATTAATCTCCTTAGTACTCAACAATGATAACATATTTCTTTGGTTTAGAAATCCACAACAAATCTCTAGTTCCCAAATTATTAAGTTCTAGCTTAGCAAACGTGATTTTCTACCATCTTGCCTCAACTTACCTGTTTAGATTTATCATGCACCACTTCCAACCTCAAAGCATATGCTCTCCATAAACTAGCCTATTTGGAAATTCTAAAATATAATCTAACATTTATGCTCCATTAATTAATTAATTATTGGAGGCTGACCTTAAGGAAAAGCTGTGTGGTTGATGATCTAGGAACAAAAAGATGAAGTGGGTATGAATTCTGCACTTAAGAAGAAAGTTGTTCAATAATAGAGATAAATTATTTAACTCCAGGGAAAGGTCAAAGGTGATCAATCTGTAACACATGTGGAGGTAAAATCCATGGAGGCCCAAAGAGGGAGAGACCCCTTCCAATGGAGGGCTCTTGGGAAAGTTTCATTAAAGAACTACCATTTGGTCTGGCTTACTGAGGCACTAAGTATGGAATGAGTGCCCATTACTTCTGACTGCTCAGAATGTGCTGGAGTTAGGGACATAATGTTGACCAAGGTAAATCTAATTCTTGCCCTAGAGCCTAGACGGCACAGGAGCATCTAAGTGGGCCATTGCAGTGTGGTTTGATACGTGCTGTGGAGGACTAAGTCAGGGGAGGGGCACTAGACCCAGAAGCTCACTGACGCTAACTATTATAGCTGAGTATCAGTTGAGTGAAGAGTGGAGGGAAGAGTTTGCTTGAAGGTTCATAGATGAGATAGAGCATACTGTGCTTGGGAAATTTTAGGAAGGGTGGCATGACCAGAACATGACATGGGAGATGCAAGAATGAGGAGAGCTAAAGGAGCAGAGAAGGGAAGGACTACTTAAACTACATTAAAATTGCTGCATTTTATCATCAGATCCTTGGGATCCTTTGAAGTTTTAACTAGCAAGGGGCGTGACCAGATTTCTATTTCAGGAAGACCAGTCTGACTATGGTGTGGAGAAAGATCGAAAGGCCCTGCCTCTGGGTCCTGTACTTGCTGTTCCTTCTACCCAGAATGCTCTGCCATAGAGATCTGCAGAAACTGTTTCCTCCTCAGTGCAGGTATTTGCTCAAATATCATCCTCTCTGTGACACCTTCTGGGGACATCCTGTCTAAATCTCATCTTTACCCGGTCCCCTCCACACACACATACTCCCTACCTCCTTTCCCAACAATATTTTCCTCCTTACTACCATTAAAATCCTACATGCTTGTCTTTTTATTGTCTGTCTCATCTACCCACTGAAATATAAACTCCATTGAGGCCAGGGATTTTATTCCCACTTTTATTCACCACTCAGCGCCTAGACCAGTGTCTAGCACATAGTGGGTCCCCAATAAATATCTGTTCAATGAATAAAAGAACTGTCCCTTCTAACTAGATTATCCCTTCTATTTTCTCTTCCTTCTTGACCCTACTAACACTTATTCTATCCATTTTCAAAGGTTCCAAGAACATTTCCTTCATGAGGAACACCATGATTGCAGGTACCACAGTTAATCTTTCTTTCTAAACTCCCTGTCACTTTCTCTATATCTCTCTCAGTCACCCTGCCCACCATACTATAGAAATGTGGGCATACTTAGGGGAGGGAGAATTTGAAAAATCCATTCCCAAGTCAGTCCATCCCCTACCTTCCTCTAACTCCCTAAATGGATGTGTGTTACTCACACATCACTTCAGCCTCCCAACCCACTATCAGAGGTCAGGAAAGGTTGCTTCTACAGCTACTGGATAGGTGGTGGTTTGATTCTCATTACCTTACTTTTTTCTCTTATGAGCAGAGGAGGGAGATGTAGCCATAAATTCTTGCTTTATGTCTTCCTAGCTCTGTGAATTGGGCAAATTACTTAAATTCTCTAATATTCTATTTAATCACCTGTTAAATGGTGATAACTCATAAATACCTCACACAGCACCAGGCACAAGGTAGATGCTTCATAAATAGTCACTGTACCAAAATGTAAATCATAACGACCTTTAGCCACTGTGTTGTGTGGTCAAGACTTTGGAGAATGAAAGCAAGCCAAAGGTCTCGCCTGATAGGATGTGCAGTAGAGCTCTCAGGAAGTCCTCTTTCAGGTTCCGTCCTAATTTTTCTTTATGCCTTGTCTGTGATAGACAACAACTGTCACAAAGGCAACATTTGAACCTTATTCATTTGTAAATCAAATCCCAGTGCTTAGGGCATGGTTACTGCACTGTTTGTTGAATTGAATGGAGCAAGAATGAAAATTTGCATTTTTGTTTGGCACTTCTCAAAATAAATTTTGCATATATCAGTGACGTGCATCGATACTGTATTCATACTGCAGAGATAAAGATGCTGAGGTATATATAGTTTAAGTACATTTTTCAAGGTTATGCAAAAAACATCAGAAGTAGACAAGAATTTCTAACACCAAGACTGGTACCCTTTTTGCTATACTATATCACTTTCGCTAGAAGTAATCTCTGTACAATATTACTGTAATTTTCTAATTAAGAGATAAAGTGAGGGAAAACAAACCCACAACAAGATTGGATCTTTCCTGGAAAGTGCGATGTTTCTGTTCCCTTGAGTAATGCCCACTAGTGTTGCCTAAACCCTGGGCCCAGGGATATATAAAGGGGCTGACCAAAAGGAAGGGCTCAAAACGAAAGGGCACACTGGTTGTGCCCAGCCTGTTGAGTCATTTGTTGTTACTGGGCATCTGGAAACAACTGGCCTGTTTGGGCAGCTTTTGGTTCTTGCTGAAGTCCCTGGTAACTGTTTTCCCTTGTCATTTGAAATACCAAAAGACTGCAAATTCAAAAACAAACACACGAAGCCTGCCAGAAGACAACTAATGTAAATTTAACCTTGGTAATTTCTCCTTAAGTCATTTTGATGCAAGAAAAACATCTTAATCTGTTTTAGCATTCTGGATGCAACAGGGGGTCAATTAATAGAAATTCAAGATTAAATTCTGCCAACACCACTTCACCTGGGTACCAGCCTTTTTCCTCCATTAGAAGCAGCAGCTCAAGGCTGAGTTATCACCTTTCGGTACCTGAGAGAGCTCCGGTGCAATGTGTGACAACAAAATAAATACTTTGAAAATGCTTTAATTTCATAAAACTCAATGAGCTTTAGGATTCTTTCCATGATAGATGAAGAAATTAAGGAAATCAAGATGCCTGTTAATAGCTGGCAAGCCTAACTTCTTTGTGCAGGGGGTAGTGGTAGCTGTATTTGAAAGCAATTACGCAATAGACTCAGTATTTGTATGTGTAGGGGGGATACTTGGTTAATTATGAATTCTTTTGCCTTTCATCTCTTCAGGCTTTGAGCTCTGTCTGTATATACCTGCTCCCTACACAAACACATCCGAAGGAGGTGAACCTGCAAGATACCTTACTTTGTGTTAGAGATGCATATGCCAACTACTAGGAATAGCAGAGCATAGAGGATTTAGAGTACAGATTCTGAAACAAGGCAGCAGGTTAGGAACACAGCTCTGCCCACTACTTACTAGCTGTGTGACTTTGGCCTAGGTCATGAACCTCTCTGTGCCCAGGAAAAAAAAAAGTGTTTTTTTTTTTTAATATTTTATTTATTTATTTGACAGAGATAGTGAGAGAGGGAACACAAGCAGGAGGAGTGGGAGAGGGAGAAGCAGGCTTCCTGCTGAGCAGGGGGCCTGTTGCGGGGCTTGATCCCTGGACCCTGGGATCACGACCTGAGCCGAAGGCAGATGCTTAACAACTGAGCCACCCAGGTGCCCCCCAAAAATGGGTTTAATAATCCTATCTAATTAATAGATTTATAAAAGTATTAAATGAGTTCGTATGTAGAAAGCACTTGATAAAATGATTTATGTTGCTTGGTCCCTGATCCAAGTTCTGTTACAAATGATCAGGTTTGTTTCTTCACATTCAAAATATAAAGATCTGGAAGAAGAGGAGGGGAGAGGCATTTGCTGGAGCAAGTGTGTCTAGTGTGTTTTTGAGGAATAAAAGAAAGGCCAAAACCATGAGTAAGGGGAAGACAATCAGGATATGAGCTAAGGGAGCTAGACAGGAGCTGTATGATATAGGACTTTGGGGGTGTTTCTATCAGAAAAATATCATGATCTTTTCATCTTAAAAATTTTAGTTTGAGGGGGCGCCTGGGTAGCTCAGTGGGTTAAACCTCTGCTTTCGGCTTGGGTCATGATCTCAGGGTCCTGGGATGGAGGCCTGCATCAGGTTCTCTGCTCAGTAGGGAGCCTGCTTCCCCTTCTCTCTCTGCTTGCCATTCTGCCTATTTGTGATCTCTCTCTGTCAAATAAATAAAATCTCTAAAAAATTTTTTTACTTTGAGGATGGAAGATGGAATAAGAGTGGGAAAACCTAAGGAGTATGGAAACAGCATCTAAGAGAAATGGTGCCTTAGTATAGGATAGGATTCTAAGTATATTTAGGAAGCAGGGAGAATAGGATGTGAGCTACCAAAGAAAAAGAAGAGTCAAGGGTTTGTCCAGGTTTTCATTTTAAGCAGCCAGATGGATCAGAGTGCCCTTGAGGTGTGAGAAATAGGGCGGTGGGGGTGGGGAATCCAAAATGCTGTCAGGGGGAGTTGAACAGGGAGGAGTCAGTGGCCAGTGTGACAGACCAGGCAACAGACCCTGGTGGCTTAGATGAGGGCGACAGCAATAGAGATGGTGAGAAGTGTTCAGATTCAGGGCACATTTTGAAAACTGATATGAGTTTCATTTTGAGAACTGATATGAGCAACTGACAGATTGGATCTATCTCATTCATTGGACTCCTTCTTGAGTTCCTGGGGCTGCACTATTTTACTAGCTGCATAGTGTTTCCTTATGTGGATATAGCATGATTTATTTTTTATTAGTCCCAGAACTAATTACATAATTTCTTACTTGCGTTATTACAATAGCCTCCTAACAGGTCTTACTGCCTCCCAGCTTGCTCTGCTGGAATCTCTGTATTCCCAGTGTAGAAAACATAAAAAGTGGCCTTTCTAAAGCACAAAACTGATTTTATTAGTCTCCTTTTAAAACCATTCAGTTGATAACCAAACTACACCTTAAATACTTTGCCCTGACTTTCAAGACCCGTCTGTTCTCTTGATTTACCCCTCAATTTGGATCCATGATCATACACCAGGTATTTGGAACTTCTTGTAGCCACATAATAAACTCTTCTCCCTTATATCTGGGCCTCTGTGCCTTTCAGTCCATATATCTGGAGCTTACTTTCCTGCAGATTTTCTAATTTTTAATTTGTGTAGGTCTAAGACTCATCTCCACTCAGAAATCAGTCACGACCCTCCTCCAGTATGGAGTTAAGGATTTGCTCTGCTCTCCCATAGCAGTGATGCTGGCATTTATCACACACTGAACTCCCAAATACACAAATTGCCTGTTTACCTGTACATCTCTACTCTAGACTTAAGGCTCTGCTTTGTTCTCTTGTAGCACTGGTAGTGACCTCTGGCCGGTTTCTAGTACACTCTGGACTGCCCAATGACAAAGATTCTGTGTCATTCACACAGGTAGCCCTTGTGCCAAGCACAGTACCTGACACATAAATGACACTATTAATAGATGTTAAGTACATGAATGAGGCTTGATGAGTGACAGGATATCTCATGGGCTGTCACCAACTACCAGGTCTGGACTTTAGATCTAGTAGACTAAGCAATCATTTCTTTGTAGAAGAGCACTCAACAAAACCAATATTGCCAGTTTACAATAAGATTTACCAGGTAGAACAGGCAATCCCCTCAAGTAATCTCATGGGTTTTCCCCATCTCATAAAACTACATGAGAAAAATTCTGGCCCAGTCAAGATGGAGTAAGTCCTCTCCATCCTGGTTCTCCCACTGAGCGCAGCTAAAAGCCTGAGGCAGAAGGAGTGGGGCAGCTTTCAGAGGATTCTGAAAAGCAAATGGTAAAAGTTGGGTTGGGGAAGGAAAGCAGAATTTAAAGCACCACTGAAACATGCATGGGATTCTTGGATACTTTCCCTCCCATATTTCCAGGCTCAGCTGCAAAGATGGCCCAAAACATGGAACTGTGCACTAGTTTGAGGCATGGGCAGAAAGAACTCCAAGAGAAGTCTGAAGTGTGGAAAAGGGCACCTCATAAGTCAGAAAGAGTGGGAGAAATTCCATTTTTGTTTGTTTTCCTGTGTGAGCCTCAGGGCAGCCCTGCAAGGTGCTGGTGACAAAGGCCAACAGTGGCTGAGCAGGCTCCTGACCCTTTTGGGGTGTGAGCCCTTCTCTATGACCAAAGGAACCATGTCCCAAGAGTACAGGCAAATGCTTTTTTCCTTCCTCTTGCCTCTCTGCATGTGGCTCCCATGGCAATTCAGCCAAAGGAACAGAAGGTAAGAGACTGAGGTAGAGACTAAGGCCTCAGATTTCTACCCACCAGGACCAGGATAGGATGGGAGAGGCTGAAAATTGTCAGGGAGACTGGGGAGTGGGGAGAGACTGGTATAGAAATGTCGGTCTCTACAGCCAGACTGAACTGGGGTTGTGGGGTATGCAGTACAATGATCCTACAAAGTTGCATACGAACTGCTGGACTCCCACCTGATTTGGACAGCCATAGATTTGACCCTAACTAGCTGACCAAAGTTCAGAGACGTGACCTATGGGGTAGGACACTGCCTGGGTTCAAGACTGGCCACTCGGTGAGGCACGTGAGCAATAAACTCTGAGAAAGCACTGCAGAGGCTTTGGAACTGGGCTGAAGGTGGAACCACAGCCCACAGAAGGTGGGTTCCGACTTGCAGCCAGATGCTAACCAGGCTGATTTCCGGTAATCAACATTCTCTAGAAGATAACATTATATATGAAATGTCCAGATTCATGGGATGATACCTGGACTATGGGACTGTCTGTGATCATTTGCAAGAGCTGTAAGAGTCCCAACCACCTTTTACTGATCTTTTGTCTACACTTTCAAACTCTTTACTCTCTGTTGGTTGACGCTACCTTTCCTCAGATGTCTTAAGAGAACTTGGAGCTCTATGCAATTCCTTTGTTCTGGCTGCTTAGGCCCTAGAGAGAAATTCCAGTTCTTAGTTAATTTATTCATTGATTATTAATTATTAATTAAGTTATTGATTAAACAGACATTTATTGATTAATTATTAATTAAGTTATTGATTAAACAGACATTTATTGAGTCCATACTGTATGTCAGACCCTGTGATGGATGCTGGTGATACAAACATGAGTAATAGCATCTCTGTCCTCAGAAACATTCAACAGGTAACACTGGGCTCAGTGATAGACGTTTGTGGGGGACCAAAGAGTGTGACCTTATCTGGGAAATGTTAAGGTCTGGAGTGCACATAGTAAAACAGCTCACTTTATTTAGACTTCTTTTCACACCCACAAAGCAGTCGGAAAGAGAGGGCATGTTAATTACTTGGCATGTTGAGGCACGAAAGAACTGGACTCTATTCAACAGTATTTACTTTGTTCGAGGATTATTTCTTAGGGTCTACTCTGGGCCAACTCAACGTGGGCATGAGAATTTGTGCCAAACCAAACTGGCCAGCTGCTCTCAGGCTGGATCTACCTCACAACAGGCTGGAGAGAAGAAATGGAAGCAAGAGAAGAAAGGTGGTTCCCTTTTTATTTCTCTTCTCAAAACTGGATCTCAGATTTAGAATGCTTAATATTCAATCCTAATTTTACTATTGTTTAATCAAATGAGAAGACTCCAAAAGGATTAGCCAAACTGAAATCCTCCAATATATGATAACAGTTTAATTTTACAGTGCTTAAAACATGTTCTTTGATTCATCTGGGGAATCAGAATATTGAACCTTAGTAGCTTCTAAACATAGGAAAATCAGACTGTCTTCACAATGCAGAATCAGAGAAGATGCAGGGACTTTAGGAAGCATCTAATCTAGAAGGGACAGAGAGGAAGCCCTTGGGATGAACTGGCCTTTAGATATGTTTTGTTTGGCTAAATGCAATTTTGTAGAAATTTTACAGGAGAATCCAGCTTAGTAGACTCTCTTGAAAAAGAAAACTAGAAAATGTCACAATACTGGCTTCACATTCTCACATGGTAAATGCTTCTCCCTTCTTTATCATCTCTTTGGCTCCTATGTTCCTCTGATCTTCAGAACTCCTGATTTGGTCCAGTAAAATCATTTTATAAATGAAGAAATAAGGCCAAAGGAGGGGAAATGATCTCCCTAAAGGCACAGCTTTGGTTATGGCAGCTGGCCTCAGACCTCTTGTGCTTAAATTTTTGGACTAGTGCTATTTTCATAGGGGAGGCAAAGGAAACCATGATTTAAAATTCTTTTTAGCAGGGTGCCTGGGTGGCTCAGTGGGTTAAAGCCTCTGCCTTCGGCTCAGGTCATGATCTCAGGGTCCTGGGATCGAGCCCTGCATTGGGCTCTCTGCTTGGCAGGGAGCCTGCTTTCTCCTCTCTCTCTGCCTGCCTCTCTGCCTCCTTGTGATCTCTGTCTGTCAAATAAATAAATAAAATCTTTAAAAAAATTCTTTTTAGCAAACTAACTCATGACCATAGAGTAATGAAACTGACAACATTTACTGAAATTTTTTTTTTTTTAATCCCAAGTCAACTCTTTGCATTAGTCCTAAAACTACATACTGAAATACTTTTGGATTGTCCTCATTATTTCCTTTCTACCCACCAGCAGGGGAAGGATAGTAGAGAGAAGCAAGATGTAAGGGAAGGGATTCAAATATTTTCTAGGAAGGAGATTATAAATCTGGAAGATGCCACTTAATAACATACTGTAACATTGCAAAGTAAAAGAAGTAGTAGGGAAACAAGTTCTCCCTAACTTCATTTATTTTCTGAATCCACTCACTCCTTATGCATATGGTAAATGGATTCCAGTTATACTCAGTGCCTGACATAATCATTTGCTTTCGCTGTGACAGAAGGGCAGAACATCCCCCAAGCCAAAATTAATCTTTTGCTTTTACGTGCTCCCATAGAAATGTGTGTATACCTCTATTAAAACACATAATACTTTCTGCCATGCATTAGAATTACCTATGTGCTTGTCTGTGCCCATCACAGAGTATTAGCAGCATGGCTAAAACTGTCTTGTTTACATTGTATGTTGCACAGTTCCTAATGCTGGGGCATAGAGTGAGCAAACCATTCCTTCATTTAACATTTACTCAACAACTATTTTGTGCAAAAAGTCTCAAAACAGACCATGAGATTCAGAGATTAGTTCATACGAGGCAATGAGTTCTACGGAGATGGGGCCCACATCGATCTTGTTTTCCAGCACCAAGAACAGTGTTTGTAATGTTGTCAGGGATGGTGGGTCATATCAGTGAGGGAAGAATACGAATGGACCTTCTGTATGGAACTTAATATATGGTGGACCAGACAGAAACATGTATGTTCTAATGAAGATGAAGCTGGCTTCTTGGGAGCAGAGGTTAACATTAATAAAATAAAGGACAGGTTAAGTGATCTGGTGCTTGAATCAGAGATTAGTGACATCAGGAAGGAAAGAAAGAGTCTGAGAAAGGCCTGGATTGACCTCTGACATCACATAACTCATTCACACTCTCTTAACACTGTGCCTTTTCTGTGCCAGGAAGCTCGGTGACACTGACACCAAGAGCCACTTCCGTACACCAGTAGAGACACAGATTTCCAATACCTGCTGGGACTCCAGTTTATAACTGTGCCCGAAATTCAGGCAGTTGACCTCTAAATGTTCATATTGAAATGCAGATGAACACAGCAGCTGCAGAAGGAAGACATGTCTTCAGGGAGCTACAGAAATTCAACAGGGATTGCACACTTCTATGTGCAGAACACCAAATTTTAAATTTAAATGATTCCCCGTGAACAGCCGGTTGGCAGCCCTCTGATGGATGTGTTATTTCAGATAGTGTATCTCTTTCATTCACATTACAGTATTTTGAGGAACTTCCATATGGTGTGTAAATGAAGGAAGACTTCCAAAGGGATATGAAGGCTGGTGGTTATATTATTTAAAAGAGTACATGGCAAAGAGCCATGGCATTACATTCTCCTTACTATACTAAGACCAGACTCCTGGGCTGGAGCTTTCCACTTGGCCCTACCTGTCTATCCATCTTTGATGCCACCATTCTTTTCCATTTGAATTGTTTCACAATATTTCCTAAAGATGTGGCATTCTTATCTCTATCTACTGAGCTTCTGATCACATTTGAAAACACAGTTTAGTGATCTCTCCACTGTGAAGCCTTGCTAGAGTTTCCCAGTACAGTTGAATAATTCCTTTTTTCAGGACTTCCCCACTTGGAAAACAAATCAAATAATACCTTCTTGTCGAGTTGTGAGAATTAGAGATAGTACATATTGACATCGTGACCCCATAATAGCTACCAAATACTTGGAAGCACTTGGTTGGTGGTGTTGCTTATCTGGTACAATTTACAAGAAGTCACCAGATTATTCAAAGGTATTTATAATATTAGTGCTCCCCATCTTTGAAAATTTGAAAATTACTATACTTTTTAATTTACAAAATGTTCCAGAGTTTATACTTCTGAAAGTAAGAGATGCTAAGAATTCAAATTTCATTAAGCCTTTTATGTCTAATTAAAAATAACTAACATGCTAAATGGAAACCCCATCTCCTATAATAAGCATGGTGATGGAAATGAAATAGAAAATTGAAAAAAATGAATTACAATTTAGCATACAAACCTTCTGTATATAAGCAAAATGCACAGGTCACAAATTGTCCATGTGAAAGATTAATTATCCTGTCTAATACTAGATATTTGATTAGAATGGAAAGATTTGATAGATATTGGGCCATGTTTATCAGAAGCTATGAAGCTTCCTCTGTGAGTGCGCCATTTACTAGCATTTGCTTCTTCATTATAGATATTGCATTAAAATCTCATTTATGCCACTTTCAACCATGACAATGATTATTTTCTATAAACCATTTTATTTTGAAATAATTTAAAAAATAGGCATTAATGGAAAAGAGACGGGAAAAGAAAGTATCCTACAGATACTGGATACTAGGTGCTTTATCTTCATTATCTCATTTAATCCTCACAGCAGACATATGAGCTAAACATTATTTTCTGTTTTTGTTTGGATAAGAAACTTTGGACTCGGAGACTAAAATGCCCAATGACATAGAGCTAAAATGTAGTAAGATGGATTTCAGACTCAGTTCAGTCTGGTGCTATTAGATGGACTTTTTTATACCAGTATCTCCCTTAATTTTTTATGAACATAAGAAAGCCACTTTTGTAATTGCCATCTTCTTTCCCTTGAAAATGAGACTCACCATCCCTATTATCTTTGGAGGGTTAAGACTTAAGGAGAAATGAGAATGTATATGTAAAAGTTTCAATCAGTAGTAATGAGTAATATTGGGAAATTACAGTATTCTAATTTAGCTATTACAAAAGCCCTGTGGGTAGACATTACAATCAGCCGCATTTTTATACAAGGAAACTGAGGTTCATTTATGTTAAACAACTTTTCTAAGGACAAACAGATTGAAAACATCAAAGTGTGTAATTTCAGAAGGTAAAATTCTGGTATGCCAGAAATTAGGAAATTCCTGCCTCAATAATGTATAGTTAGGACATGTCTTAATTAGAAATATATTCCTAATTATATTACTATGAGCTTAGTCTAAATAATAATAATAATAATTATGACATATAAAAGATTAAAATATAAAAATAAAGCAAGTTTATGTATCCACAATTTGGGTTGAGTCTATATATATTATATAAAAGGGTAGAGGAGAAAAAGGGAAGAAAAATACAAAGTTATCAATGCCTACATGTGTCAGTTTCTAGGTTTTTTAAAAAATATACATTTTTGACACTTTCCTCTCACTTCTTCATCCTCTAAAGTACCCATATCCAAGTCCTCTTGAGTCACCTCCAGTCTCCATTCATGTGTCTATATCTCTACCATCACAAATTTAATCCAAATGACCATAACCCCTCACTTTTGCTATCACAGTTACCTTGCAACCAACTTAGCTTTATCCACACTGGCCACCAATCAATTTGTTCTCCATATACATAAAGAAAATGTTTTTGAAAAACAAATATGATGATGTCATCATATTGTCTTCCTTGATTCACCTCTCTCATAAAAACTTTGAATGAATTCCCATTGTCTTAAGATAAAAATAAATATGTTGCTCATTCTCTGCCTACCTTTCCAGGCTCATCTAAGGTGACTAACCTATGATGAATCCCAATATTTATTAGATTTCTATAGTATATAAGATGCAACAACTGTAATTGAAAATAGTTGCTAGGTACCCTCATGCACTGTTGGTGGGAACGCAAACTGGTGCAGCCACTGTGGAAAACAGTATGGAGGTTCTCCAAAAACTAAGAATAGAACTACCCTATGAACCAGTAATTCTACTACTGGATATTTACCCAAAGAATACAAAAACACAAGTTTGAAAAGACATATGCACCCCTGTGTTTATTGAAACATTATTTACAATAACCAAAGCATGGAAACAGCCCTCCATAGGACTATTACTGAAGCATCCTTCAAGATGTGGTATGAATATAGAGAGAACAGAACATTACACAGCCATAAAAAAGAATGAAATCTAGGGGCGCCTGGGTGGCTCAGTGGGTTAAAGCCTCTGCCTTCGGCTCAGGTCATGATCCCAGGGTCCTGGGATCGAGCCCCACATCGGGCTCTCTGCTCAGCAGGGAGCCTGCTTCCCTTCCTCTCTCTCTGCCTGCCTCTCTGCCTACTTGTGATCTCCGTCTGTCAAATAAATAAATAAAATCTTTAAAAAAAAAAAGAATGAAATCTTGCAATTTGCTATGATATGGGTGGAGCTAGAGAGTATAATGCTAAGCAAAATGTCAGTCAGAGAAAGACAGAAACCATATGATTTCACTTATATGTGGAACTTAAGAAACAAAACCGATGAACAAAGAAAAAAAAGAGACAAACCTAAACACAGACTCTTACCCATAGAGAACAAACTGGCAGTTACTGGAGGGGAAGTGGGTGGGGGGGTGGGTGAAAGAGGTGAAGGGGATTAAGAGTACAGTTATCATGAGGAGCACTGAGTAATGTACCGAATTGTTGAATCACTATATTGTATACTTTAAGCTAATATAACACTGTGTGTTAACTACAGTTAACTACAGTTCACTACAGTTTTTAAATTAAAATTAAAAAAAGAAAGGAGGAACATAACTAAGTGGAATAAGAAGCTGAAAGTGACTAAAAACGAAACAAAGGAAAAAGCAAATGGTGAAGCACTGTTAGTATCTGGACTGAACACTGTTTCAAATACTCTTGCACTGTGTTAACATAGAGAACCATGGAAGGGAACACTCTAAGAAACCAGCTTCTGGAATACTAAGTGTTTTATCTCCTAGGCTTCCTCCCAACTTTGGGTCATCTTGCCACCAGGCAGATACATACCCTCAGAGTCCCAGATACCACACACCATAGGCCCTTCCCAGTGGACTCATATTTAATGCCATGTGTTGAAGACAAAACCCAGTAACATAGAAACCATGAAGCTAAATCTCCTTGAGACAACTCAGGGCAACACTGATATTTCCTGTTTTCCATCATTCTGCAAAATTCCAAACTGCGTTCAACAGTGGCTTAATGTTATCAGCTAGCTAACTACTTACTAATTATTTGAGTTCTAATTCATCTATTACTTTTTAAATAATTATTGGTTTGGTTCTACCTAGTGTGCTACAGATGTGTTTTGCATTTATAGAAGGCAGCACAGTATAATAAAAATGACAGAATTTTAGAGCGTTGGATTCAAATTTCAGCTCTTTGTCGGTGATATGTCTGACCTGGGCAAGCCAGTAAGCCTTGTAGCCTTAGTTTGTTCATCTGTAAAATATCAACAACGGTAATAATTTCTGAGGGCCAAAGCAGAGCAAGCGAATGAAAGAATAAGAGGAAACTGTTTTATAATTACTACAAATTAATATTATTATTTTATAATCTATAGATGTGAGAGCAGGCTATACCAGTTTTCCAAAGAAATGTGTGAGTTCTCCAAAGAAATGTGTCTGCCTGGTGGCAAGATGACACAAAGTTGGGAGGAAGCCTAGGAGATAAAACACTTAGTATTTCAGGCTGGTTTCTTAGAGTATTCCCTTCCATGGTTCTTTATGTTAAGCATGATATCTGTAGTGAGGCAAATGAAAATTGGAACATTTTTGTCATTTGAGAAGAATCCCTGCTTCTTAGGTTTAATTATTGCTGGAAGTCAAGGTGGGACCTGCCCTTGGGTATATTAACTGTGGCCCACCTATAGATATTTCTGTCCTGGGTCCAAAATACTCCTCTTTCCCTGCTCTGTCTCTAGGGCTAATCCATTTTTTTTTCCTTAAAAGATCAGAGTAGAAAATGATGGAGTTAAAAAATTAAATGATTCACAAAGACATTTTAAACTGTATACAATTTCTTGTCTAAAAAGAATATTTTCTAAACTCTTATCCTTAGAAAGGATAAAGATAAGTTACTGCTTAAATACACAGTTCATCTTACCATTGTGAATATACATTGATTTCATTATAACCTAGACTTCGATCTCTTTAATTCATAGTCTCACCAACTCAGCACAAAGCTCAGAGCTGCATGCTAGGGGAAACTCTGGTCGTTTAATAAATATGCAATGTACATTCCTTTCTTTATTTAAAAAAGGAATTTCTTGAGTACCGACTATATGTCAGGGCTGTTCTAGCCAGGGTTTTCTGTAAACATTTATTAAGCCCTGACTGTATTCAACAAGCTATACAATTGCTCATGGGCAGCAGAGAAGTTGTGTACACGCACATGAGTTAGCTTATTTGGAACTGTACAGCCTGAGGTTTGAGACCTCTTTGCTATTTACTAGCTGTGCGATCTTGGGCAAGTCACTTAACCTCACTAAGCATTTTTCTTCCATTGTTTTATAAAAGGACTCTAACCATAGCCCTCTCATGAGACTGATGGAAGCATAACATGAGATCATGCTGGGCAAGTGTGGGTAAGAATAAAGCCTAGCAAGCAAGTAACTGCCAGTCAAATGTTAATTATGATAATAATGATGGTAATGAGACCCTCATAGTATTCCCAGTTGTTGAATCAATTTGTCATAATCATCATTATTTGGCCTCAGAATCCAAATCCCCTTCCCAATTTTGATGAACTCCTCATTATACCAGGATTCTGGTATGCTTTATAAAGCTCCTTTCATTAGGGAAGTTGAAGGAGCCTTAGTCCATGGCATTCTCTGGGCCCTGGTTGCCAAGTAATGGGAATGTAACTCAGGCTCAGTAAGTTTAAGCTTCCTCCCAGGAATCTGGAGAAAGTGAAGTAAAGCAAAAGGATAGCTGGTATTGATTCATAATGAAGTGAGCAGCGGGGGTCAAATGCAGTTAGACTCCAGCGGAACTGTTAAAATAGGTGCTTCTTGTTTTGTGGCCTTAGGGAGCTGGTCCAAGTTTTCAAACTTGGCCCTCCAGCAACCAGTAGATACTGAGAGGCCTCAATATTCTTCCAAATCCTAGTATTTATTTATATTTATATTTATTAATTTTACCTTCGAGAGCCAAACTAACATTGGCTTCCAGTGATTACAACCAAAACCTCTGACATGAGTCAAACTGTTTGCAAAGCAACCTGTTATCAGCGGGACAACTACTCACTAATTATATGAATTCCAATTCTCTGTTAATTTTTATAATAATTACTGGTTTGGCTCTACCCAGTATTTCATGGGTTTATGTGGGTGCCTACAGTCCAACAGAGGCAAATTATTTAATATTAAGATTGAAGGAGAGCTACGGACCAAAACATTGCCCGAGTTGAATTATTAAAGAATTCAATCATCAAATTTGGTTCCCTACTCCTGTGTTCCATTGTTGGGGAGAGCAGAAGTTTTGCACCCCGGAATCGGCTTTCATAAGAGAGAACACTCTTTAATTAGCTGTGACTTTATGAACAAGCTGATGCAGTTTAGAGAAAAAAACCACCAGATCAATTTTCTTCCGTTGGTGTGTCTCATTGCAGATGGAGTTTTAATTAAATATTACCTGAAAGCACAGAGGAAAACCCTCTGGTCCTTGCCTATTTCTTTCCCTCCTCCAAAGAAACTGAGAAACGTGAGAGGAAGGGAAAAATGACAACAGAGAAACTGAAATAAGAAGCTGAAAATTTCAGGCGTCAAGGGAACTCCCACTAAAGAAAACTTGCCATGTGCTTCTGAAATAGTCTGATTCAATACCAGTTTTGTTTTCTAACTCTTCCACGTGATGACTGGTAACAGCTAATTATCCAGAATTTTTAAAAACACCCCCCCCAACTTTGAAGCAATTTACTATATGGCAGATAAGGTCTTCTAGAACCATAAAACACTCTTAAATATTGTTTTAATATTTTGCTAGAATTTCCACATGTAGCATATGACAATTTAGCAGAATGTGGAAAACATTTTGACCTGGAACATCCCTGGAAGCAAGAGTTTGCATGTAGTTTACAGATGCACAAACCAAACCTTTTGTGTTGTTCTCTACTGCGGCCTATTGGGGCTTGTGATTTTGAATTGTATTTTTCATACAGTGTTGTTTTCAGCTGAACTCTTTCTTAGAATCGCATTCTTTTTATTTGTTCTGCAGTATTGGGATTCTTAGCTCCGTAATGTTGCTAGGGAAAAAATATGGTGTGGAGGAAAAATACTGAAAATGATAGGATTTATTGAATTTTAGTAAAGGCCAGAGACTGTGTGCCATGGACTCAAATATGTCCTCTCAAAAGTCCTAAATGCCCACATGATATTTGGAATAAGGCCTTTGGGAGATAGGCCCTTTGTAGGATATTTGGGATAGGGCCCATGAGATCATGAGTGTAGAGCCCTCATGATGACATTAAGGTCCTTACAAGAAGAGACACCAGAGAGCTTGCTCTCTTTCTCTTTACCACGTGAAGAGGCACCTGTGTGCAAACCAGGAAGAAGAGATTCTCACCAGAACCTGATCATACCAGCACCCTGATCTTGAGCTGGCAGCTTCCAGAACTGTGAGAAAATAAATTTCTGCTACTTAGATATCTTAGTCTATGGTATTTTGTTATGGTAGCCTCAGCTGACTAAGACACCATGTTAAGTGCTTCATAGGTCCTATCCCATCTTCTTCTGTAAGATCTCTAGTAGGGAGGCATTTAACATCATCCTAAATTTATATCTGGAGAAAGTGAGGAAAGAGAGTATATCCCAGAGATATAAAGTGGCAGAACCAGTATATAAATCTAACCTGTTGAATGCCAAAGCTGATCCGTAACCACTCTACCTTAATGTCTCCAGTGTGTACAGATTTTTATGTAAACTTGCCACTCATCAACCAATTTGATAACATCTGTCATATTTATTAATTTGTGAGTTTATATCCTATTTCCCTGTAGAACAGTTTTAGGTTGAATGGTCTGTGCTATTTTGCCATTACTGTCTGAATGATGGGCACTAAAGACAACTGTCAATGGCCTCTAGCCTTGAGTTCTCTATGCTTGTGTCTAGCCTCCAATCTTGAATTTACTATAATTTTATATCAGGACTTCCTCATTACCACAGCATGTCACTAAGCTACCAGCCCCACTTCTAGTTGTCCCTGCACCTGTGTAACTTCAAACATGACTTTCAAACTTTCAAACATATTAAAATAAAAAATATTTTAAGGGAAATTCATCTTCTCTTCCTAATCAATCCTCTTTTTCTATTTTCCCCAATTCTCTATCAATAAAATTTTCTCAGTCACCTATAATTGAAGTCTTGAAATTACCCTTGACTCCTTCCTTTTCCTCAGCCCCACAGAGGGTCACCAAGTTTGTATCACTCTCCTGTCATCCAACAGTAGCTGCTGTGACATCCTCAAATTCCCAGTGGATTAAAACAATTAAAGCTTATTTCATGCTCACTTCCAATATTAACCCTTCCATTATCCCACAAACTCCCAAGGATACTGTCAGATTAAACTTTTTTTTTTTTTAAAGATTTTTATTTATTTATTTGACAGAGAGAGATCACAAGCAGACAAAGAGGCAGGCAGAGAGAGAGAGAGGGAAGCAGGCTCCCCGCTGAGCAGAGCCGATGTGGGACTCGATCCCAGGACCCTGAGATCATGACCTGAGCCGAAGGCAGCGGCTTAACCCACTGAGCCACCG
>NW_019154121.1:12062204-12070486 GCF_002288905.1 Enhydra lutris kenyoni | reverse complement strand
TCCCAGGACCCTGAGATCATGACCTGAGCCGAAGGCAGCGGCTTAACCCACTGAGCCACCCAGGCGTCCCAGATTAAACTTTTTAAATATGATTTTTTATTATATCATTTTATTGCTAAAAAAACTTCCAAAAATAAAAAGAAAAAGAAAAATATTCAAATCATGGCCTAGCATGCGTGATCTTTAGGAAATATTTTCCCACTTTCATTGACAGTGAGTCTGTTACCACATATGACACTTCCACTCCAGTTGAACAAGGTCACCCCCTGTCACCTGAAGAGGCCTTGTATTTCTTAACTCCATTCTTCAGCTTCCCTAGGCTTCAGTGCTTAGAATCAGACTCTCCCTCTCAACTGAACTTCTGGTCTCAACTCAAATGCTGGCTGTATCATTAAGCTCTCGCCTCCCCAGACACAAGCAATCTCTACCTTTCTAATGCCTAAAGCTCATAAGGCCTATTTCACTAATTTTCTACTTAACCGGTATAATGTTATATTAAAAGTATCCCCAGCTGAATTATAAGATATCTGAGGGAAGAGGTCAACTACTAACTAATTTTTGCATCCTCTCTTACAACGTTTGAACTAGCCCAAGATCTTATTTAATCGATGTTGAAAAAAATGATAATTTGATAAAGAAGATATAATAAAAATTTATATAAATGCCCTGAAGTTGCAGTCAGCACTTTATTTCTTGAAAAGAAATCATGGGCCACTTAGGTCATAGTATCACCTCTGATAGTCCCAAGGCTTTGAGGTAATCTGCAAGATTTTTCAAAAACAACAGCTCAATATCCTAGATATATTTCAGAGATTAAATTGAGAGGGTCAGTGGGAATCAACACAGTAACAGATGGAATTTTTCCCCGCCATGGGTGTAGCTTTTTTTTTAAATTAAATTTAACTTTTTTTTCAGTGTTCCAAAATTCATTGTTTATGCACCACTCCCAGTGCTACAGATGGAGCTTTTAATTCTTGTAGTCACTTTGGAGTCAAGTAACATTTAAACACCACGACAAGAATCAGGAGCCACTGTCCATCAGCAGCAGTAGGTGGTTGTATCAAGGTAATTAAGGTTATATCAAGGCAATCAGGGTAATTGACAGTACCTTCTGTGACAACTCTTGAATACCTAATCATGTAATTAATACAATGGGCTTATTCTTGCTCATATCACAGTCTGATATAGATGGTGAAGCTGTCCTGAGTCTTCCAAGTGACTTGGACCCAAGCTCTTTCTATCCCATTAATTGTGAATTGGAATGCTGTCATCGTCCATAAACAAGTAGAAGCCCTGTTCATAAGGGACTCTTCTACTCCTTCTTGCATGACTTTCCCATTTGCTCAGGCTCATCTCTCTGCTTGACCTTTCCTCTCCACTTACCTACACCAAGGCCAAGCCATCCCTTCCAGTGATCCCTGAATACCCTGATTTGCACTGATTTCTCCTATCCATAGACCTCCATGATTCTTTCTAGTTGAGTCACACATTCCAGCAATGCTTTAAACCTGAGAGACTTTGTGGCAGAGTGGGTAGCCTGGGGACTGTGGAGTCAGACTGACTGCAGAGACTTGCAGTGTAACTTGTCCTGGCAAAACTAGTAAACCTCTCCAAGCTTTAGTTTCTATTGAACACAATAGTTGTACTACTATTACCCAACAGAATGATAGGAAGACTAAGTGATACAACTGTACTTGAGTCTCTCTTCCACAGTGCCTGGCATATGGAAGTAGTCGATAAATAAAGGTTCCCTTTGCTTTACTTCCACTAGTTAAAAATACCCAGTGCTTCCACTGCTACTGCCTGGATCTCAGCCATCATCTCTCATTTTATTACTGCAATAGCCTTCTAATTATCTCCCTGCTTTCTTCTCTGCCCACACTTACCATCTATTCTTAACATGACAGCCAAAGCGATCTTTAAACAAAACAAAACCAAATAAAAAGCCAGTTCAAGTCCTTCCTTTGCCCCAATCCTTTAATGGTTTCATGTTTCACTTGAGTAAAAGCCAAGGTTAATGCTATGCCAACAAAGCTTACACGATCTCTGCCTCTATTACCTATTTGCCATCATCTCCTCCTAGTT
Organism: Enhydra lutris kenyoni; assembly: GCF_002288905.1. Taxonomy (NCBI): domain Eukaryota; kingdom Metazoa; phylum Chordata; class Mammalia; order Carnivora; family Mustelidae; genus Enhydra; species Enhydra lutris. Next base: position 12,068,401 of record NW_019154121.1, on the reverse strand, counting down.
TCCTCCAATTAACTCTGCTCCAGCCACACCTGCTTTCCAACTCTTGCCCCTCTCTGGACTTTTTACCTGTAATTTCCCACTGCTGTGGTCATCTTCCCTCCCATCCACCTGCATTACTCCCTCATCCCCACCTGGGGTTTGTAGAAAGTCACTTTTTTAGGAAGGTTGTCTCTGCATGCTCCTTAACATTCCAAATCCTGCTTCCCTACTTTCTTTTTCTCTTAGCAATTATCACCATCTAATGTAACACATAATTTACTTATCTATTTTGTTTTAATTTGTCTTCCCCTAATAAGAATGCAATCTCCGTGAAGGCAGGAAATTTAGTTTACTGTTATAGCTCTAGCACCTAAAAAAAAAAAAAAAAAAAAGATCGGCACATAGTAGGCATTCAGTTAAGTATTTTCTGAAGAGATAAAGTATTCAGTTTTAATAGAATATCTTTTATTCTTTTATGTTGATATCCTAAAGTCAAGTACCACATCATATGCTTCCCATGAATTCCACCCCAGTATTACCCAGTGCTATAAGGGTACACCAATAATTTACCAATGTGAATTATCTTTTAATAGTCAAGCACTTTCACATCATTTTCTCAGTGATCATATCTTTGACAGAAGGCTCTCTTGTCACCTCAGTGCCACATCACAGCTGTAGGGGACAGTAGCTTCTTTATTTAGTAGCCATCTGGCCTGGGTGTCAGTTCTCTACAATTTTTAAAGGTTGTGACACTGGCAATTACTGAAATGTCAAAACACTAGGCCATCCATGCAGGCTGTGACAACAACCATCCCACATAGTTACCATGGTGACATGGGTAAACTCATATATAGCATCTGACACTCTGACATAAAATTAAAGATAGCTCTATATATTGGCTCAAGGAATGGCCCCTGTTATAAAGCAGGTACACTAGACTAACACACCTAAATTAATATGAAGACTAAGGCCACCAAAACACAGAGGAAATGTATGTGTGTGTGTGTGTGTGTGTGTGTTTCAATGTCATAGTCTAATAATATGCTTTTAATCATCATTTCTAGCCTGGAGATTATTGGAAAATATGTTTACTAATACCACCTGGTGCGTTTCATATTCCTTTTCAGAATAATGTAATACAAATACCTTTAAAGCAAAACCCAAATTGATAATTTGGTTAGCACAAAGTTTTAATACAACATTTCTAGAGATCTTTTTATAGGACTTCTACATGCATCATCTTATCTTCATAATGAGTCTAAAATAGAAATATTATCTAAATTGTGTAAGTGACAAGGCAAGGCTAAGTAACTGGCCCACAGTTACAGAGTGAGCGAGTGGTGGAGCTGTACTTAATACAGTTTCCTGCCCACCACAAAGCTCTCCTGCCCACTGCACAGAGACTACTGAGCCATCCGAACAATTAGCATAGAAGGCTGCATGGGATGCTCAAAGGGGATGAGCTTCAGGATTAAAAAAAAGAGGAAAAAATCCTATATAATGAATTTCTGCTTGGTTATGGCATCCAAATTGGAAGAGATAGAAGAGATAAAGAATTTGGTTATTTGCTAGAATTCTCTGAAGCTGAGAGTACGTCTGGCAATATATATTTATATATTTGCACTTGAAAACTTAAAGTATAATTGACATAGATTAAACTACATGTATTGAAAGAGGCCAATTTAATAAGTTTTCATATATTTATACTTTTGTGAAACCATTACGACAATCAAGATAATGAATGTATCAATCACCTCCAGGAGTTTCCTCATGGACCTTTTTAATCCCTCCCATTCCCGGGCAAACACTGATCTGCTGTCAGTGTAGATTGCTTTACATTTTCTAAGGCTTCAAAGAAATTGAATCATGCAGTATGCACTCTTTCTTTTCCTGGTTTCTTTCACTCAGCATAATTATTTAAAGATCTGCTACGTTGCTAGGTACACCAATAGTTCATTGCTTTCTGGTAATGAATAATATGCCCCTGGACCTACAAGCTATCCAAATCTTCCAGTGCCATTTTTTAAAAAGCCTATCTTTTCTCCACTGAATTGCTTGCTCATCTTTGTTAAAACCAGTTTTCCATATATGTGGGGTCTGTGTCTGAATTCCCCATTGATCTAGGTGCCTGTCTTTATGATGATACTACACTTTTAATTACTCTACTTTTAGACTGAGTTTTAAGATAATGTAGTCTTAATCCACCAACTTCATTCTTCTTTTTCAGAGTTGTTTTGGGTAATTTAGTTTTTTTCCATTTCTATACAAAATTTTTAATCACTTTGTCAATTTCTACTTTAAAAAAGACTGCTAAGTTTTAATTGGAATTCTTTGAATCTATGGATCAGTTTCAGCAGGATTGACACATTAACATTCTTGACTCTTCTGATATGTGCAAACATTGTCTCTCTCTATTTATTTAAATCTTCAAATTTCTGAGCAACATTAGAAATATATGTGTATGTATATAAAATATGTTTTCAACATAAAGATTTGGATATTTGTTGCCAGATTTACCCTTAAGTATTTAATATCTATTTTTTAAGATTTTATTTATTTATTTATTTGACAGAGATCACCAGTAGGCAGAGAGGCAGGCAGAGAGGGAAAGAGGAGGAAGCAGGCTCGCCTCCAAGCACGGAGCCCAATATGGGGCTCGTTCCCAGGACTCTGGGATCATGACCTGAACTGAAGGCAGAGGCTTTAACCCACTGAGCCACCCAGGCACCCTGAGTATTTAATATTTTATTATTATTTTAAATGGTACTAATTTTTACTTCACTTTCTAATTGTTTACTATTATTATATAGAAATACCATAGATTTTTATTTATGTTTCAAGTTTTTATTTAAATTTTAGTTAACAGGTAGTGTAGTATTTGTTTCAGGAGTAGAATTTTGTGATTCATCACTTATATATAACACCCCCTGCTCATCACAAATGTTCTCCTTAATACCCATCACTCATTTAGTGCATCTTCCTGCCAACCTTCCCCCCCACCAGCAACACTGTTTTTCTCTATAGTTAAGAGCTCCTTATGGTTTCTACCCTCTCTTTTTTCCCCCATTCCCTTATGTTCATCTGTTTTGTCTCTTAAATTCAACATATAAGAGAAATCATATGGTATTTAACTTTCTCTGACTTACTTTGCTTAGCATAATAACTCTAGTTCCTTCCACATCATTACAAATGGCAAGATTTCATTCTTTTTGATTGCTGAATAATATTCCATCACATATATATATATCCCTCACATCACATCGTCTTTTTTTTTTAAGATTTTATTTATTTATTTGACAGACAGAGATCACAAGCAGGCAGAGAGGCAGGGAGAGAGAGAGAGAGAGAGAGAGGAGGAAGCAGGCTCCCCGCCGAGCGGAGGGCCGGACGTGGGGCTCGATCCCAGGACCCTGGGACCATGACCTGAGCCGAAGGCAGAGGCTTTAACTCACTGAGCCACCCAGGTGCCCCACATCACATCTTCTTTATCCATTCATCAGTTGATGGACATCTGCATTCTTTCCATAATTTGGCTATTGTTGATAATGCTACTGTAAACATTGGGCATGTGTGACCCTTTGAATCAGTATTTTTGTATCCTATGGATAAATACCTACTAGTACAATTGCTGTATCATAAGGTAGTTCTATTTTCAGCTTTTTGAGGAACCTTCCACCAATGGTGTAAGAGGGTTCCCTTTTCTCCACATCCTCCCCAACACCTGTTGTTTCCTGTGTTGTTAATTTTAGCCATTCTGACAGCTGTGAAGTGGTGTCTCATCGTGGCTTTGATTTGTATTTCCCTGATGATGAGCGATGCTAAGCATCTTTTTATGTGTCTGTTAGTTTTCTGGATGTCTACTTTGGAAAAAATGTCTATTTATGTCTTCTGTCCATTTCTTGACTGGATTATTTGTTTTTTGGGTGATTTTGATATGTTCTTTATAGATTTTCAGATACCAACCCATTATCAGTTATGTCATTTGCAAATATCTTCTTCCATTCTGAATGTTGCCTTATAGTTTTGTTGATTGTTTCCTTTGCTGTGCATAGCTTCTGATTTTGATGAAGTTCTAATAGTTTATTTTTGCTTTTGTTTCCCTTGCCTCAGGAGACAAATCTTGAAAAATGTTGCTACAACCCACATCGAAGAGGTTACTGCTTGGGTTTTGTTCTAGAAATTTATGGTTTCAGATCTCACATTTAGGTCTTTCAACCATTTTGAGCTTATTTTTATGTATGGTGTAAGAAAGTGGTCCAGTTTTATTCTGCATGTTGCTGTCCAGTTTTCCCAGCACCATCTGTTGAAAAGACTCTCTTTTTCCCATTGGATATTCTTTCCTGCTTTATCAGAGATTAGTTGACCATACAATTGTGGGTCCAAGAAATACAATAGATTTTTACACATTAATCTTGTATATTACAAACTTAATAAATTCACTAGAACTTTTTGAAGATCCCACTGGATTTTCTAGGTAGTGATTATGTAATTTGTCAATAAAGACAGTTTTACTTCATCATTTCAAATATGGAGATTTTTATTTCTTTACTTTAGTTGCTGTAGTCTAGTTTCATTGACAGAAATTGGTGGTAAGAGCCAAACTTCTTATTGCCTGATCATACGGGGAAATTTTACTAGGTTGAGGAAGTGCTGTCTATTCCTAGTTTGCTGACAATTTTATCATAAATTAATATTAGATTTTGGCACTTAACCATTTTGTAGACAAGTTTTTAATACAATAAATCACACTGGCCAATTTTTGAATATTAAATCAAACTTACAGTTTGGGATAAACCTTACTTTGCCATGATATAGCGTATTTTTTACAACTAATTGGATACAATTCGTTAAAATTTTCTTCAAAATATTTACACTAATGTTTCTGAGGTATGTAGTTCTTTTTTTGTGATATCTTGGTCTGGTTTTATAACAGGGTAATGTTGGTCGCATTGATTGAATTGGGAATTATTTCTGCCTTAATTTTCTGGTGGAGTTTATGTTAGAATTTCTATGAATTCTTTCTTAAATATTTAGTAGTGATTCTCAAATGAAGTCATCTGGTCCATAGTTTTCTTTGTGGGAAAATTTTTAACTACAAATTTAATTTCTATAATAGATATAGAACTATTCAGGTTGTCTATTCTTCAGAGATCTTAGGTAGTTTATGCATTTCATTTTTTTTTAAAAGATTTTATTTATTTAGTTAACAGAGAGATACACAGCGAGAGAAGGAACACAAGCAGGGAGAGTGGGAAAGGAAGAGGCAGGCTTCTTGCTGAACAGGGAGCCTGATGCGGGGCTCTATCCCAGGACCCTGGGATCATGACCTAACGAAGGCAGACACTTAACAACTGAGCCTAGTTAGTGCTCCTAGTTTGTGCATTTCAAGGAATTTCTCTGTTTTCTCTAAGTTGACTAATTTATTGGATAGAATTGATTAAAAAGACATTTCCTTATTTTCCTTTTAGTATTTGTTGACTCTGAAGTGATGCTCTACAACTCTCATTCCTGATATTTGTAATTTGTTTTTCTTTATTTTCCTAATCAATCTCTTTTTTCTTTTTCTTTTTTTTAAAGTTTTTTTTTTAAAGATTTTATTTATTTATTTGTCAGAGAGAGAGGAGCGAGAGTGAGCACAGGCAGACAGAGTGGCAGACAGAGGCAGAGGGAGAAGCAGGCTCCCTGCCAAACAAGGAGCCAGATGTGGGACTCGATCCCAGGATACTGGGATCATGACCTGAGCTGAAGGCAGCTGCTTAACCAACTGAGCCACCCAGGCGTCCCTCAATCTCTTTTTTCAATTGTATTGATCTTTTAAAAGAACCAGACTTTAGTTTCATTGGTTTTCTCTATTGTATTTCTGGTTTGTATTACATTAATTTTCTTTTCTTTTTTTTAATTTTTAATTTTTTATTAACATATAATGTATTATTAGCCCCAGGGGTATAGGTCTGTGAATCACCAGGTTTACATACTTCACAGCACGCACCATAGCACATACCTTCCCTAATGTCCATAACCCAACCACCCTCTCCCAACCCCCTGCCTCCCGGCAACCCTCAGTTTGTTTTCTGAGACTAAGAGTCTCTTATGGTTTGTCTCCCTCCTGATCCCACCTTGTTTCATTTTTTCCTTCCCTATCCCCCAACCCCCCCACTTTGCCTCTCAACTTCCTCATATCAGGGAGATCATATGATAATTGTCTTTCTCTGATTGAC
>NW_019154121.1:11957692-12057204 GCF_002288905.1 Enhydra lutris kenyoni | reverse complement strand
AATGGATGGGATTTTGATAGGGATTGCATTAAACGTGTAGATTGCTTTAGGTAGCATAGACATTTTCACAATATTTGTTCTTCCAATCCATGAGCATGGAACATTTTTTCCATTTCTTTGTGTCTTCCTAAATTTCTTTCATGAGTGCTTTATAGTTTTCTGAGTACAGATTCTTTGCCTCTTTGGTTAGGCTTAATCTAGGTATCTTATGGTTTTGGGTGCAATTGTAAATGGGATTGACTCCTTAATTTCTCTTTCTTCTGTCTTGTTGTTGGTATATAGAAATGCAACTGATTTCTGTGCACTGCTTTTATATCCTAACACTTACTGAACTCCTGTATGAGTTCTGGCAGATTTGGAGTGGAGTCTTTTGGGTTTTCCACATAAAGTATCATATCATCTGCAAAGAGTGATAGTTTGACTTCTTCTTTGCTGATTTGGATGCCTTTAATTTCTTTTTGTTGTCTGATTGCTGAGGCTAGGACTTCTAGTACTATGTTGAATAGCAGTGGTGATAATGGACATCCCTGCCATGTTCCTGACCTTAGTGGAAAGGATCTCAGTTTTTCTCCACTAAGAATGATATTCGCTGTGGGTTTTTCATAGATGGCTTTGATGATATCGAGATATGTACCCTCTATCCCTACACTCTGAAGAGTTTTGATCAAGAAAGGATGCTTTAGTTTGTCAAATGCTTTTTCAGAATCTATGAAGAGTATCCTATGTTTCTTGTTCTTTCTTTTATTAATGTATTATATCACATTGATTGATTTGCAGATGTTGAACCAACCTTGCAGACCTGGAATAAATCCCACTTGGTCGTGGTGAATAACCCTTTTAATGTACTGTTGGATTCTTTTGGCTAGTATTTCGGTGAGAATTTTTGGATCTGTGTTCATCAGGGATATTGGTCTATAATTTTCTTTTTTGATGGACTCTTTGTCTGGTTTTGGGATCATGGTAATGCTGGCCTCATAAAATGAGTTTTGCAGTTTTCCTTCCATTTCTATTTTTTGGAACAGTTTCAGGAGAATAGGAACTAATTCTTCTTTAAATGTTTGGTTGAATTCCCCTGGGAAGCTGTCTGGCCCTGGGCTCTTGTTTGTTGGGAAATTTTTGATGACTGCTTCAATCTCCTTACTGGTTATGGGTCTGTTCAGGTTTTCTATTTCATCCTGGTTCAGTTGTGGTAGTTTATATGTCTCTAGGAATGCATCCATTTCTTCCAGATTATCAAATTTGCTGGTGTATAGTTGCTCATAGTATGTTCTTATAATTGTTTGTATTTCTTTGGTGTTGGTTGTGATCTCTCCTCCTTATTCATGATTTTATTTATTTGGGTCCTTTCTCTTTTCTTTTTGATAAGTCTGGCCAGGGGTTTATCAATCTTATTAATTCTTTCAAAGAACCAGCTCCTAGTTTCATTGATTTGTTCTATTGTTTTGTTTTTTTGTTTGTTTTTTTTGTTGTTGTTGTTGTTTCTATTTCATTGATTTCTGCTCTGATGTTTATTATTTCTCTTCTCCTGCTGGATTTAGGCTTTCTTTGTTGTTCTTTCTCCAGCTCCTTTAGGTGTAGGCTTAGGTTGTGTATTTGAGACCTTTCTTGTTTCTTGAGAAAGGCTTGTATTGCTTTATATTTTTCTTCTCAGGACTGTCTTTGTTGTGTCCCACAGATTTTAAACAGTTGTGTTTTCATTTTCATTTGTTTCCATGAATTTTTTCAATTCTTCTTTAATTTCCTGGTTTACCCATTCATTCTTTAGTAGGATGCTCTTTGGCCTCCATGTATTTGGGTTCTTTCCAAATTTCCTCCTGTGATTGAGTTCTAGCTTCAGAGAATTGTGGTCTGAAAATATGCAGGGAATGATCCCAATCTTTTGGTACCTGTTGAGACCCGATTTGTGGCCCAGGGTGTGATCTATTCTGGAGAATGTTCCATGTGCACCAGAGAAGAATGTGTGTTCTGTTGCTTTGGGAGAGAATGTTTTGAATATATCTGTGAGGTCCCTCTGGTCCAGTGTGTCATTTAAGGCCTTTATTTCCTTGTTGATCTTTTGCTTGGGTGATCTGTCCATTTCAGTGAGGGGGGTGTTAAAGTTCCCTACTATTATTGTATTATTGTCGATGTGTTTCTTCGATTTTGTTATTAATTGGTTTATATAGTTGGCTGCTCCCATGTTAGGGGCATAGATATTTAAAATTGTTAGATCTTCTTGTTGGACAGACCCTTTGAGTATGATATAGTGTCCTTCTTCATCTCTTATTATAGTCTTTGGCTTAAAATCTAATTGATCTGATATAAGGATTGCCACCCCAGCTTTCTTTTGATGTCCATTAGCATGGTAAATTGTTTTCCACCCCCTCATTTTAAATCTGGAGGTGTCTTTGGGTCTAAAATGAGTTTCTTCTAGACAGCATATGGATTTTTTTTTTTTTAATCCATTCTGATACCCTGTGTCTTTTGATTGGAGCATTTAGCCCATTTACGTTCAGGTAACTATTGAGAGATGTGAATTTCATGCCATTGTATTGCCAGTAAGGTGACTATTACTGTACATTGTCTCTGTTCCTTTCTACTACTTTTAGGCTCTCTCTTTGCATAGAGGACCCCTTTCAATATTTCCTGTAGAGCTGGTTTGGTGTTTACAAACTCTTTTGGTTTTTGTTTGTCCTGGAAGCTTTTTATCTCTCCTTCTATTTTCAATGATAACCTAACCACATATAGTATTCTTGGCTGCATATTTTTCTCATTTAGTGCTCTGAATATATCATGCCAGTTCTTTCTGCCCTGTCTGGTCTCTGTGGATAAGTCTGCTGCCAATCTAAAATTTTACCATTGTATGTTACAGACTTCTTGTCCTGGGCTGCTTTTAGGATTTTCTCTTTGTCACTTAGACTTGTAAGTCTTACTATTAGATGATGGGGTGTGGACCTATCCTTACTGATTTTGAGGAGGATTCTCTGAGCCTCCTGGATTTTGATGCTTGTTCCCTTTGCCATATTAGGGAAATTCTCTACAATAATTCACTCCAATATACCTTATGCCCCCCTCTCTCTTTCTTCTTCTTCTGGAATCCCAATTGTTCTAATATTGTTTCCTTTTATGGTATCACTTATCTCTCAAATGCTCCCCTCATGGTCCTGTATTTTTTTGTCTCTCTTTTGCTCAGCTTCTTTATTCTCTGTCATTTGGTCTTCTATATCACTGATTCTCTCTTCTGCCTCATTTATCCCAGCAGTAAGAGCCTCCATTTTTTTATTGCACCTCATTAATAGCTTTTTTTAATTTCAGCTTGGTTAGATTTTAGTTCTTTTATTCCTCCAGAAAGGGTTTTTATTTCTCCAGACAGGGTTGCTCTAATATCTTCCATGCCTTTTTTTTTTTTAAAGATTTTATTTATTTATTTGACAGAGAGAGATCACAAGCAGGTAGAGCAGCAGGCAGAGAGAGAGAGGAGGAAGCAGGCTCCCCACTGAGCAGAGAGCCCGATGTGGGGCTTGATCACAGGACCCTGAGATCACAACCTGAGCCAAAGGCAGAGGCTTTAACCCACTGATCCACCCAGGCGTCCCCTTCCACGCCTTTTTTGAGCCCAGCTAGCACCTTGAGAATCGTCATTCTGAATTCTAAATCTGACATATTACCAAAGTCCATATTGATTAGGTCCCTAGCCTTTGGTAATGACTCTTGTTCTTTTTGTTGTTGTTGTTGTGAGTTTTTCCGCCTTGTCATTTTATCCAGATAAGAATATATGAATGAGGGAATAAAATACTAAAAGGGTGGAAAAGACCCCAGAAAAATGTGTGTTAACCAAATCAGAAGAGACCCCAAATCATGGGAAGAAGAAAGGGGTAAAAAGAAGTTAAAAAAAAAAAAAAGTCTGGTGAATAGAACAGAGCCACCCGTCGCGCCTGGGTGGCTCAGTGGGTTAAAGCCTCTGCTTTTGGCTCAGGTCATGATCCCAGGGTCTGGGGATCGAGCCCCACATCGGGCTCTCTGCTCAGCAGGGAGCCTGCTTCCTCCTCTCTCTCTCTGCCTGCTTCTCTGCCTACTTGTGATCTCTGTCAAATAAATAAATAAAATCTTAAAAAAAAAAAGAACAGAGCCACCCTTTTGGTTTTGGGAGTATTTTGGTATTTGGGAGTATTTACCTCCCAAAATTTTAAAGAAAAAAAATATATATGCACACACAAAAATAAGGGTAAACACGATGAAGGGATGGAATATGACTGTAAAGATGAAAATTTTTTAAAAATTCCAAAAAAGGAGTTGATAAGTTGATTGGGGAAAAAAAAGAAGAAGAAAGTGGAGAGAATTTGCTCAGGCTGGAGACTAGAACAAACCCTGTGCTAGATTTAGGGTATATTTTTATCTATTAGAAGAAGTTGTATCCCAGAATTTTTTAGGAAAAAAAAAAAACTCTATGTGTATACAAAAGATAAAGTTAGATACAATGAAGGATAAAATATGACTATAATAATAAAAGTTCAAAAAGATTTTTTTCATAAAAGTTATTGTTAAGATAAACTAGTTAAAAAACATTAAAAGAGGAAAAAGTAAGAGTTAAAAAAATTAGAATAAGAAAAAAAATTAGAAAAATTTAATTAACTTTCCAAGACTAAAGAATCATGGGGAGAAAGCCATGAATTCCACACTTTGCTTTCCCCTCCTCTGGAATTCCGCTGTTCTCCTTGATCAATGAGCTTGATCTGGGCTGTATTTCTTGTTGATCTTTTGGGAGAGGGGCCTGTTGTAGTGATTCTCAAGTGTCTTTGCCCGAGGTGGAATTGTACGGCCTTGCCAGGGGCCAGGCTAAGTAATCTGCTCGAGTTCACTCTAGGGAGCTTTTGTTCCCTGAACGCTTTCTGTAGAGCTCTGGAAAAAGGGAATGAAAATTGCAGCCTCCCAATCTCCGGCCCAGAGGAGCCCAGAGCTCGGGGCCTCACTCCTCAGTGCACCCCTGGAGAAAAGCACTCAATCACTCCCATCTCCCTGGTATCCAGCCATGCTCTGAGCTCACCCGGCCTGTGACTGAGCATTTCTGTCTCTGGCACACAGCCCCATTTGGAGTCTCTAAACCCAGCAGATACCCGAGCTCTTCCAAGGGTGTCTCCCCGGATCTTGTGAGGTCCCTTCTCAAAGAGCAGTTGCCTGACAATGCCATGGATCACAATTTAAGGTAACTGGAAGCTGAGAGCTCACTCTTTGGCTCTGTCTCTGTAGCCGGCTTCCCTGCTCTAATACCTGCGAGCTCTGTGACACTCAGACACCCCCAATACTTCTTTGACCCACATAGGACCTGAGACCATGCTGTCCTTGTGAGGACCCACCCCCGCTTAGCCTCTGGAGCAATATCCCCCAGTGGAGCAGACTTCTAAAAGTTCTGATTTTGTGCTCCATTGCTCCGCCATTTGCTGGGAGCTGGCCCCTCCCCGCCGTGGTCTATCTTCCTGTCACTTCTGATTCACTTCTCTGCAGGTCCTACCTTTCAGAAAGTGGTTGACTTTCTGTTTCTAGAATTGCTGCACTTCTCTTCGATCTCCTGTTGGATTTGTAGGTGTTCGGAATGGTTTGATAACTATCTAGCTGAACTCCTGCTACCTGATGTCCTCTCAGCCTGCTACTTCTCCGCCACCTTGACTCCTCCCTCTATATTGATTTTCACGATGGTCTATTACTTCCTTTCTTCTACTTACTTTGAGTTTAATTTGCTCTTCTTTTCCAGATTTCTTAAGGTGGATCTCCAGTCATTAACTTGAGATATTTTTCTTTTCTGATGTAGTAAGTTAATGCTATAAAATTTCCCCTGAATGTTGTTTTAGCCCTCTGAACTGTAAGTTTTTCTAGTTAGACAGCTGTGTACAGACACTGCTCCTTGTCCCATATGGGTGGCATACTGTTCTCTCTAATCTTATGGCTCCTTCCCAGGTCTGAAGTATTATCCTCATACACGGGCAGTGGTCAACACTCAGTTGCATACTCAAGATGGAGCTTTGCTGATCTCCAGAGTTCTCACTTCCTGCACCTCTCCACTCTTTGTTTCTGTGCTCTGAGATCTCTAGCTTCCGTGGTTTCTCTGAGCTCACAATTCCATCTTCTTAACTCAGAGGGCTCACCTCATTTATTTCCTATTTCTTAAGAATAACCATTCTTCATTCCTTGATATCCAATGTCTTGAAAACTATTATTTTATATATTTTGTCTTGTTTTGTTTTAGTTGCTATTTTAAGAAGGAGATTCAATCCAGGCTGTTACTTCACCTTTGCTACAAGCGGCATCCCTTCACATCTTCAAGTGTCTTCCCATTAATCATCATACTTAAGCCTCTGTCGAGTCCTCTGTCAGTTAGATATCCAGTTTTAATACTCATCTCATCTCACACATGAGAAAATAGAGATTCAGAGACACCCAATAGTGGCCACAGGTTGAATTTTTTAATATAGATCTTCTGGGTGTAAATCTAATGCTTGTTACAGTGCACCTGTATATCTTAGGTGACTGAGTCACCAAGCTTGTCTGGTCTCTCTTTGTTTTATCTTAAATATCTTTAATACATCATGCATTCCATTTCCAGTGTCTTAAGAGTCTGAGCACGTTGACAGTTGACAGTTTCTAAGGCAAGGGTTTCTTCTGGGGATCTCTTTGAGTATTTTTTGATGGTACCTACTCATCATGAAAAATTATATACACTGACACTTACTTGGATGGATAATTACTCTTATTTCTTAAACTCTGGAATTCAAATAAGAAATATGACAGATTATGTTTCTTAAAAATTTGATATATTAATATCTGGGGCCTTGATCTGGCTCTATGTTCCCTTCCCTTAAAGCAGAGTCCAAGATGGTGAAATTTTTCCCTCCTGGCAATGAAAAGTATCAAAATGTAACAAATCCAAGAATTGAATTAAGCCAAAACTGACACATCAAATTCTAATTAACTTAATTCTTTGGGTGATATAAAGACAGAAATGGGCTTCTGCTTAGCAGATTTCATCACATACTCTATGATAATGTGATCAAATTTCTTTTTCAATATATCGTTATTAAATTGTCCTAGTATAGTCTTTCCTGAAGTATGGTGATAATAAATGTCATATCAGATGAGTTCATAGTAAAACAAAACAACAACAGAGGAGATTCTGAATTAAAGAAAGGTATTTACATTTTTTTACAATGGGATTTGTCCTTTTCCAACATGTAGATATACATTATGAATCTCTAAAAAATGGATACAGAATATAATAACTCAATATATGCAACCTGGAATCCTTTTTTTACATTGGATTAGTCTTCAAGTGCTATCTTGGATATGTAGAACAAGGATGAGAAATCTCTAATCTAGGGGTTAGGTATGGCATTTCATTTATTTGGCCATTGTGATGCCTCTACTAGAGTTCAGCTTCTCTTATCTAGATAATTGTTTCCTCTCAATTTCCAGGTTTTCTCATTATGTTTTCAGAAAGAGATGATGAAGTGTTTTGAACAATGTCTAAACAACGAATAAAGTTCCCCCCCCCCCTTAAGATTTATTTATTGGGGCACCTGGGTGGCTCAGTTAGTTAGGTGTCTGACTCTTGATTTTGGCTCAGGTCAAGGGCTCAGGGTTGTGATATTGAGCTCTGCCCCTGGCTCCACACTGGATGTGGACCCTGCTTGATATTCTCTCTCTCCCTCTCTCCCTCCTCTCTTTCTCCCTCTTTCTGTCTCTCTCTCTCTCCCTCTCTTAAAAATTTTTATTTATTTATTTATTAGAAAGAGACTGAGACAGAGTGAGTGCCCACAACACGGGAGGGGCAGAGGGAGAGAGAGAAAATCCTCAAGTAGAACCCTTGGTAAGTATGGAGTCTAATGTGGGGCTCCATCCCAGGACCCTGAGATCATGACCTCAGCCAAAATCGAATCAGCTGCTTAACTGAAGCAAACAAGATGGCAAAAAAAAAAAAAAAAAAAAATCTCTGATGCATAAAGAAGTATCCTTTAACTGACCCACCTCAAATACTTATGACACGTATTCATCAGACAAAATGTGGACACCTTGGCTGGAAACGCTGTAACAAAAAGGGAAAAGAGCCAACTCCAAGCTAGTGAAATTAACCTTTTTGAATACAGGAAGTGCTTTTAATGTAAAAAAATTTCACACACCATAAATGCGATTTGTACTGTTAGTGTCTTTTATATAGAAAACGTGTAATGGCAATAAGCTACCATGATTTGAGCAATTTAAAATTAATTTGTAATTTGTTAACTGTAACAGCTTGTGCATGAAAATAAGGTACTTATGTCTACAAACACACACATGTTCACAGAGGATATGCAAGGCACAGTTCAGCTCACTGATAATGCTAAACCACATAAGAATTCTAGATCCAGGCAACAAACCAACAGTGAGTAGCCTTGGGACCTGCAGCCCACATATTGGGATCCACTGTTCTAGGTCCTCTAGCCTTGTAACACTACTTGGGTCTAAGGGAAATGAAGTTACATTCATTTAACAATATTTATCACATACTTGCTCTATATAAGGCATCATGCTAGGAATTTGGAAAACACAGATGAGTAAGACAGTTCCTCTCCTTGAGAAATTTATAATTTAATGGAGACAGATGGACATAAAATGTTTACATACTGGTGTAACAATGTGAAAAATCTATTTATACATTAGTGTAATATAGCGGAAAAAATTATATTGCTGTAGCTGCTTTATCTCCTCTGAGGATGGCATCATGTTTTCTCTGGAGTAAATGGCTTTCTGTTTGGCAATGTAACTTGAGCAGCAGCTTTGCACTCAAAAAGTGAGCAACCCTTCCCCAAGGGTAGAATTTTGAAAAAGACAAGAAAACAAAGAAACAGTTCAACAGCTCTACCTATGAAATGGAGAGATATTTACTGTGACAAATAAAAATATTGAGAGGAAAGGGGGTAAGGGTTCTAGAGAAAGAAAAGGAGAGGAATCAAGCAACATAGTGGTAGAAATCTGGTGGGAGTGGGTGTGTATGGGGGAGAGTATTGTGAGAAATTTGGACTGGAAGGAATGTTAGGCAAGATATAATGGCAAGAGGAACTTTATTTGGAGGTGGGGTAGTTAAAGTGAACTCATTAAATTAGAACATGAACACAGAGAAGTGCAAAAATCTTAACTACGCATCAATTTTTTTTTCTAAAGAAACACATCCTAGTGATCATCACTGGCTCAAGAAACAGCACATTGCTAGAGCCCCTTTTGGCTCTTGGCCAAAGGACTTTTATGTTGATCTGAACCCATTTTTCTCATCTTCATTTTATTGATAATAGTTTGGCATAGACAGAAATGCTCATGTGAGAGGTGACTTGGTGGCTTAAAAATAAAGGGAGTGGAGTATCTACATTTAATATCTGAATTGGTATGTAACAAAAAGAAGACAAAAGCTGTAGGAAGTGACCTGAGGAAAAGTGGCGTTTTTTTGAGAACAGGATACTGAAGTCATCCAAAATCATGAGAATATAAGCTCAGTGGAATTGACAGATATCTCGAGGAAAGTCTTTCACTGAGCAAAAGCACATGTAAAAAAGTTCAGGGACCTAGGTAGGCATGCCACTCTAAACTGGACAAGCACAATCTGTGAAGTGCTTGAAGCATAGAGTTCTTGGGCTTGAGGAATAGAAGATGAGATCTGAAAAACATATATGGTGAATTTGAAGAATTTGGGGACAAAGAGGTGGGTATTCTTTTTATAGATACAGGAGAACCATGGAAGATCATTAAGAATGGCAGTAACAAAGATGAGATTCATTCTTTAAATGGACTCCTTTGGGGCTAGTTGTCAGCATAAAATGGAAGAGGAAGAAGCTGGTATCAATAAGAAGATTAGATAGGAAGATTATTCTAATATGTGAGGTGAGAGATCATGAAGAACCAAATCACAGCATGGTATAAAGATGTGAATTCAGCCAGCAATGAAGAACAGAAAACAGATGTGGAAAATGTTCAAACAGTAGAATTAATGGTATTTGGTCATCAGTTGGCTGAGAGGGTGCTAGAAGGGGAACAGGAGAGGACCCCTTATCCCTGCATCTTGGGAGACTGGGTAGATGGGTATATCATTTACTCAAACTGGAGATGCTAAAAGGAGGAGCTCAAAGTTTGGGGCTGTGGTTGCAAAAGTTATAATGAGGTGAGTTCTGGGTATGTAAGTTTGAGGTGCCCTCAGGACATCCAGGTAAGAATGTTTGTGTGTTAGTGTCATAAATAACACCTCTGGAAGCTACTGGAAGTGACAGGGAGAAATCACAGAAAGGAGACAGTAAATGAATGTCAGTGGGTGACAGTGTAACTATAAAGGAAATGGGTCCTTAAATTGGTTCAAAAATAGAATAGCATACAGTTACTAGAAAACAGTTTTAATTTATTTCTCCATAGCTTTTATTACTGGGTTGCTTAAATAAACAATTAGAAAAGTTAAACTATATTCTTCATACTTTTAATTTATTATCATTATTAACCATTTCATTTATAATTCAAGTCTAACATAATTGTCCAATTTAAGTAAAACTTACTGAAATTGGGCTCACTGTTAATAGCATATAAACCTAGATTCTGTCAAAACCACATAGTTAAAACACTGAAGAGTTATACTAATATTTTGATTTAAGTTTTTAAATGCTTAAAAGTAAAGCAAAAACTAAAAAAAGTATAAGTATTTTGGACATTATAAACTGCAGGTTTCACTTATATATCCAAACTGGGATTGCAGGGGTAGTGACGATTAAGAATACAAAATAAAAGAGGAGACTTTGGTGTTGGGTAGGATGGAGAAGAAAGCAAATGAAAATTCTTTTACTGTATAACTTTAATAGGCCAAAGAAATGCAAAATTAAGAAAAATTAAAGGCAGTGAAGATGTTTGGACAAAACAAAGACAGGATGAATGAACAAAGAGGAGACCTATGAAAGTGGGTAGGTGTCACCCACTGCTTTCTCATCTGAGGGAATCTGCAAGTTCTGAACCAGGCTGCCAATCTAGTTTGGTCTGAATGAAGGGACCTTAGTTTACTAGGGCAGCCATAACAAAGTACCAGAAACTAGGTGGCTTAAAACAACAGAAATTCATTCTCTTTTAGTTCTGGAGGCTGGAAGTCAGAAATCAATGTGTTGATAGGGCCGAGCTTCCTCTAGACTCTTGGTAGTATCCTCTCTTGCCTCTTCCTAGCCTCTGGTGGTGGCCTTTGATTTTTGGCATTCCTTGTCCTTGTGTTGCATCACTCAAGTTTCTGCCTTTGTCTTCCCCTGCTACTCTCCCTGTGTCTTTCTGTCTCTGTGTCACTTCTCCTCTTTGGAGGTGACAAGAGACCACCCTACTCTACTGTCTCCACCTACTAACTAATTACATCTGTGATGATGCTATTTTTCAATGAAGTCACCTTCTGAGGTTCTAGGGAAGGACATGAAGTGTGGCTGGGGGAGGGAGAGGTGTAACTCCACATTGTACATGACACTTCTGGAAAAAAGAGAAAACAGAAGTACTTTTCGATATTGAAATGATCTGGTATCTCAGTTTACAAATGGTAGGAGCCTTAAGTGCATGATAGTTATTTTCCCTTGTGATTCATTTGCTGATTCCAGAGGCTGCATGGAGGCTTAATAATTTGAAGAGGAAAACTGAAATCTCCCATTGTTTTATATTATCTGAAAGAAAAGCCCCACCTGAGGAAAAGAAACTGCTCAAACTTCAATTATTCCTTTCCTCCAATGCATGCTAAGTTTAGAAACAGTATGGTACAGGAGGCTGGAGAGCAAAGCTCAAAAATAGTAAAAATCTGATTAAGTCAGTCAGCCAGGGCATGGGATACACTAGGCTCTCAGTGGAAATTCCATGTCAGTTGTCCCTTAAAGACATTTTTAAACCAAAAGTTGACTCCTTCTGTCTTATATTATAACTTACCTCATCTCAATTTCTTTGAATCTGGAAAAGGCAAACCATCACAGGGGGGAAAATAATATAAAATTCAATCTGTATGGTATTATATACTCAATGTCTAGCACAAAAGAAAACATATGGTAGATGTATCAAGAAGCACAACATGTAAACAATATGAAAAACAAGTCAATAGAAGAAGACTGACAGAAGATTCAGATGTTAGAATTAGAAAAAAGGGACCATAAAATAGTTATAATTAATCTGTTCAAGGAAATAAGATAAATGGTTGAAAAAAGTAGACAAGAAACAGTATTTCAGCAGAAAACTGAGGACTATGAAAGAAAGAAAATGGACATTCTGTGACTGTAAAACACCATATCTGAAATTTAAAAAAAACTTCTTATTTTGGTTAACAGCTGACTGGACATAGGTGGAAATATGATTGGAATAATCAGAGACAGAATAATAGAAAAGAATCAAATTGAAGCATAGAGAGGGAAAAGATAGGGAAGAAAGCCCAGAGAAAAAGTCACTTCTATGACACAGCCAAATAAGCTAATAGGTGTATTTGAGCACAAGAAGGAACAGAGAGAGAAAAATGTGACAGAAGGAATATTTCAGTAAATAATGGCTGGGAAATTTTCAAAGCTGATACAGGTCTTTTCCTCCACAGGTTTAAGAAGTTCCTGAAACCTGAACAATGAAATATATAAGGGAAATCACACCTAATTTCATCATAGTCAACTAAAAACTTAAAAAAAAATCTTAAAAGCCTAGAAAAAAGACACATTGCCATCAAGGGAACAACATCAAGAATGGTGGTTAAAGTCTCAATGAAATCATGGAATTCAGAAAACAAAATGGAATGTTGTTTTCAAAGAAAAAATGAACTGAAGAAGACCTGACAATACAGAATGCTATACTTTGCGAATACATTTTTCAAAAATAAAGGTGAAATATAGATATTCTTAAGGAGAAAAAGCTGATAGGGCACCTGGGTGGCTCAGTGGGTTAAGCCTCTGCCTTCGGCTCAGGTCATGATCTCAGGGTCCTGGGATTAAGTTCCTGCATCGGGCTCTCTGCTTGGCAAGAGAGGCTTGGGAGCCTGCTTCCCCCTCTCTCTCTTTCTCTGCCCACCTCTCTGCCTACTTGTGATCTCTGTCTGTCAAATAAATAAATAAAATCCTAAAAAAAAATCTATAAAAAAAGAAAAAAGCTGATAAATTTGTTGGCAGTAGACCTACATTATAAGAAATATTAAAAGAAATTCTTTAGGCTGAAAAAAATCACAGGCGAAAGCAAGGAAGTACAATAAGGAATGAAGAACACTGAAATGGATAAGTATGACTGTTGACATTTAGGGCAACAATCCTAGCAAAGCCTGTACTGTACATAATCCATATAGAAATAAATTATATGGCAATAGCAAAAAATAGTGTGAGGGGGATAAACAGATATAAATATTTGCAAGATTATTGAATGTAAACAAGGACCAACTTAAAATTGTTTGTATAAATTAAAGATTCATTTAGTAATTTCTATTGAAAACTAAATGAATTATACTGAGATGAAACAAAAATATTAAGAGAAGTAATAGAGTAAGATAATAAAAATTATTGGTGAATCTACAAGAAGGAAGTAAAAGGGGAATAAAGAATTAAAGAACAAGTGGACAAATAGAAAACAAATAACAAATGAGAGAAATAGGAACCAGTAATAAGCCATGGTTTAAATGGGCAATTTTCACTATATGAATATCTAACAAAGGATTCATATCCACACTATACAAAGAAGTTTTAAAATAGATGTTAAAAAATAATCAACTCAAAGAAATGTGCAAAAGACTTGAACAGACACTTTATAAAATAAGATGTCCCAATTTCCAGTAAGCATATGAGAAAGAACTTACCTTGGTAATAGATAATGGAAAGCCCATCAAAATCACAATATGATACAAACACACACTTGTAGAATGTTTTAAATAATAATAAAAGAAAAAACAGATAGTACCAACGTTGACAGAGTGCAGAGCAACTTGAACTCTCATACATTTCAGGGAAAGTAGAAATTAGTCCAATCACTTTGTAAAACTGCTCGGGACTATCTACTAAAGCTAAATGCATATGCAGAGCCTATGATGTAGCAATTCCATTACTAGGTATACATCTAACAGTAATTAGGATATAGGTCTGCCAGAAGATACATACATACTTGTTCATAAAACTTTAATTTCTAATACCTAAAACCATAAATAATCCAAATGTCCATCTACAGGAGAAGTGATAGCTAAATTCTGGTAGTAAATCCATACAAAGGAACATGGCACAGCGATAAAAAACAATAAACTACTAATATATGCAATGATGGGATGAACTCTACTACATTATTTTGAGGGGAATGGCCAGACACAAAAAAGCAAATAAAATAAGATTCCATTTATGTGGTATAAGAGAAGAGGCAAAATTAACAGGCATTGAAAGAATTCCTATGAATGGGGCATACTCTCTATAAAGCTACTGCTCATTCTGGACTACTAGGTTTAGATAACTCTCCTAACTTTTATACTTTGCCTTCCAAGAATCTCCTAAGAAAAATAAGCAGTAATCAGCTATGAGTATTTCTATTCTTTGTGTCAAGCCATTTTTCCCGTTGAACTATCTGTTAGATTTAAGGTACTGTAGACAGTGAGTAAGGTAAACCTTCTTGACTGGCATGAAACAAACTCTTAATACTTCTTAACACTCCATTTTAAAAATGGTTCTCTTATGCACACGGCCTGATGAAAGGGCTTAAGTACATTGTATTTAGGAAAGCACTGGTAACATTCAATAGTGTTAAATGTGAGTAAACTACTGGAGCCTCTTTGAAGATGGGGAATAAGATACAAAAAGGACATTTGAGTAAATAAGGAAATATGGTCAGAAGTAGAGCATAGTGAACATTTGGGTGTGCGTTACTGCATTCCATATTTATACACAAATAATTTAAAGATTTTTCTTTTTTGTATCTTTGACCTATATATTAACTAGTATATAATGCAAATTTGATGGCAATTTTTAAAAAAAAATGTCATATTCTATCTCTTTAGTATATCATATTGGTTAAACTTTAGACAAACTGAGTTAAAAAAAATTTTTTTTTATTAGTATATAATGTATTATTAGCCCCAGGGGTACAGGTCTGTGAATCGCCAGATTTACACACTTCACAGCACTCACCATAGCACATACCTTCCCCAATGTCCATAACCCCACTACCCTCTCCCTACCCTCCTCCCCCAGGCAACCCTCACTTTGTTTTGTGAGATTAAGAGTCTCTTATGGTTTGTCTCCCTCCTGATCCCATATTGTTTCATTTACTCTTTTCCTACCCCCATTTCCCCATGTTGCTTCTCAACTTCCTCAAATCAGGGAGATCAGACAAACCGAGTTTAAGTTCCAGAGTTTAGTAGTTAGGTGACCTTGAACAAGTGATTTTTTCCTCTCTAAACCTTCGTTTTGTTATTTTTAAATAAGGATAATCATAGTGCTTTCCTTATTGAAAGGATAACAGAGGTATTGCATATAAGTGTCCATGTTTATGTACAAAACGACATCATTTGTCAGATAAGATTCCAGGGGTGGCAGAGTGGCTGAAGAGGGTTTTCTAGTAGGATATTAAGGAACCAATTCTGAACGGAGAAATTATATCAGGGTCGTCATGTGAAAGACATAAAACTATAGTAGCAGGTTGAAAGGAAGGCTCTTACAGAACAATTGCCATAGAAATAATATTCCATAGAAATCAATTAAGAGTTTTTCAAGACTATATCTATGTAAGATATCCAACAGTGGAAAAAAAAAATAAGAGAAACAACTATTTCAAGGAGAAGACATTTCAGACAAAAAGGCAAAGGAAAGGAGCATTGGTACAAAAGAGGGTGAAGACCAACTGGAAAAATTCCCTTAGCCACACTGGTTAGGGACTGGCACTAACTCCTTGGTAAAAGAGAACTGAAGATGAGATCAGATCTATTGTTTACTTTCTATGATTCCTTAAATGTAGCTCCATACAGTAATCTGTACACAATCACAGAACTGGATCCCAGAGGGGAAGAGGTTCCCAAATCTCAAGAGAGGAAAGAAGTCTATGTCCAATAGACTGGTGAATGGTGAAAAATATGAAATTAGCTATATGAAAATTAGAAATTGTGTAACAGAAGTCACAATGCTATGTATGCTCACACAGTTTTCTTTCCTGAAAATAAAAATAAAAACAAAGGAGGTGAACAAACATTTGAAGATTTTGGACAAGCAGTATCTGAAGTGAGAGAGAAACAAACACAGGCTCACACCATAAGCCTTCTGTGATTTCTGGATTTCAGTGACCAGTACAATATCCCACACTCCAGCATCCCTCCCCTCCCTCACTACCTTAATAGGAACTGACATAAGGTTGCCAAGTTCTTAATTTAACAAGTACTGACATTTAAAAACAATCACAAATCACCATTTACTCCCTTCTTCATTTTACAAAAGAATGAACTCATACTAAAAAATATAGGATGGACATGAACTGGGAGGGAAAGTGCATTATGAAAAATTCTCTATATCATTCTCATTATTCTTATTTTTGTGCTGGTATGGGACAACTTCTCTGTGGATGGAATCGGTTTGTGGGCCAGGATTTCCAACCTACTGCCCCAAAGCACTTGTTGTGTTCCAGCATCGTGGATAAAGGCACCTATACTACCAACTCAAACATTTTATTCCTATGCAAATGCATATAGGGTTCTTGTTACACAATGTGGGGATAAGGCAGTCTCAACAAATCCCTTATCAATTTTTAACAAACCTTTATTTTTGCAAAATTTGACATATAGATCAATTTTGGCCCTACTTCGCTTATTAGAGTCAAGATTCCCTTTCAATGAGCAACCAATAATAGTACCAAGACCCTATGTTTAACTTATATAATATCACTTACAACAGTGGATTGCAACATTGGCTGCCATGACTATCTCCCTTCTAGACACTGAACCTCTTGAGGGCAGTAACTAGTTTTCCTTACAACCAAAGCAACAGTTGGGACAATGTGAGCCCTTATACCTATGTAAGAACGAATGGCTTTGCTCAGATTATGTCTCCTGAAACATAATAACAATACACAACAAACCCCTGCTGCTATGTTCTAGTTTATTGATGAAAAGAGGAATTGGCTCTGTTTTTCAAAATTTACTGATTTATTCTTCAGAATACACGAAACCATTACTAAGTGTTTAGCGCTGTGCTAACTGCTAAAGACAATCAAGACGAGCAGAATGGAGCTCTTGCCTTCAAGGGTGGCAACAGCACTTGCTCTCAGGAGCTCACATTATCCTCTTAGCAAAGTGCCAGTTTCCTGAATGATATAAATTATAAAATTGTTTGTGATCTCCACGGAGTAAACACTTGCTCTGATATGCTTTTCTTAGTGAGAATAAGGTCCATTTATCACTGTAAGTAGCAATACCCACTCTATTTCTCTACGAGTCCTCTTCTCTAACAAATTACAGCCACTATCCCCCGACGCACTTTACTTAAATTGGAGCCTTAGCATTATCCACTATAAATGAAACAATAAATCTGCTTACTATTGCAAGTCTTGTTGTATTTGCTGTTCTCCTGTGCAAACCCTTCCAGCCGGCACTGAAAACGATGCTGCCAAAATTCTTGAAACCAAGGGTTTCGAAGGTTTGTTTCTGGACGGAGCTTCAGATAATAATCATCAAACCACTTGACATCAGGAGATTGGAGCTTGATTGTGATTCCACCGACAGCTTCTCGCTGATATCCATCTGTCACATCATACCTGTCAGCCCAGCCATCACTGTGGGGAAACAAAAACCAGCTCAGCTTAGAACAGATACTTTCTAAGGAAATGATTCCATATTTGCTTTCCTTTTGAAAAGATCAGTCATTAAAAGGCGCCTCAGGCCACTTCAGGGTCCTACATTATACCTACCTGATTACTGAAAAAGAAGCTTAGAATAAAGAGTATAAAACACCAGGGGAACTTTATACCTAAGAGGACTAGAAGGTACCAGTCTCACTAACCTCAAACTGTGGAGAATAACCTAATGTTTTTGGCAGAATTTTACTGGTTGCAAAACCAGTATATGTATGGAAATTGTATGATATCACCATTCATACTATTAACTGTTTATTTTATTTTTTTTTAAGATTTTATTTATCCATTTGACAGACAGAGATCACAAGTAGGTAGAGAGGCAGGCAGAGAGAGGGGGGGAAGCAGGCTCCCCGCTGAGCAGAGAACCCTATGTGGGGCTCCATCCCAGGACCATGGGATCATGAGCTGAGCTGAAGGCAGAGGCTTTAACCCACTGAGCCACCCAGGTGCCCTGAGTGTTTAGTAGCTAGGTCAAGTTAAATTTAAATCCATTCTGTTCCTTTACTTTATTATAATTATTATAATGATCATAAAGTAAAAATGAAAATATTTTGGAGCACCTGGGTGGCTCAGTGGGTTAAAGCCTCTGCCTTCGGCTCAGTTTGTGATCGCAGGGTTCTGGGATCAAGCCCAGCATTGGGCTCTCTGCTCGGCAGGGAGCCTATTTCCCTTCCTCTCTCTTTGCCTGCCTTTCTGCCTACTTGTGCTCTCTGTCAAATAAAATAAAAATTAAAAAAAAAAATCTTAAAAAATGAAAATATTTCTAAAACACACCTAGTATTAATTTAACCATCCTACAACATGATAATTCTTTTTTTTTCACATTTTACAAGTAAATTATAAAGAGGTTAAAAAAAGCTTCTGATTATGGTGATTCTGTTAAGTATAGATTCTTCAGCACTTCACACCAAAGTCCCATAATCCACAGTCCATATACTCTTTCCCATCACAAGGTACTTCTTTAATATATTTAAAATGCACACATGAAATCATGTTTTGCGTCGGACAGATTAGAAAACTTCTTAACAATGAACCATCAAGGATGGTGACAGGGACCGTCCACTTCAATATTACTATCATTCTATGCACTGATCACCCAAAGTAACCTAGTGATTTTAAAATAAAAGAGAGTTTGAAACCAGAGAGTTCATGATACAATGGTTTAAGAGTGTGAAAGAATAAGGGGGGAAGTATTCTAAGCTTATTCGGAAAATATGTGAAACAAACTTTGGAAATAAAAGACATAAAAAGATATTTATATCAAGTTTGGGCACACCTCAGGGCAGGACAAAAGATACTGATTTTTCCATCCTCTCTCCCATTGGAAGATGCACAACTTGTGCTAAGTACCTGCTGGGACCCAGTGGGGCTGTCCTTCCTTTGAAGACAGGCAAGTGCTTTTTCAGGGAAGATAAAGAAAATCAAGGGACATTATAACATTGAGAAAAAGTAACAAAGAGGGAAGAGAAAGAGTTTGGAGAGAGCTGAGCGGAAGAACAGAATGGAGCCTCCTGAATGTGAAGCAGGAAGTGCTTGGAGGTTAGAGGGGGTGGGGTGAGGGTGAACACTGGAGAAAGGGGGAGAGAAAGGATTTACATTCACAATTATTGTTTATTTCATACATATTAGATATATTTATCAGAACGTGAATCTCCCTTTATCTTCCTTCAAATGCATTTTTCTCTTTTTAACTTGTTTTGGAGGTGGAGAGCATGCTCCAATATTTTGCATATAAAATCAGTGCTGGGGAAGGTATTACGTAAGTAATTAATTAAAATAAGTATAAAAAATGTACTTTTATTCTAGCATGCTCTGCTATGGCAACTCCGACTTAAAAACTGATAATGAGAGTTTTTCCAAAGGTCGCAGATTACTCATTAAAATATCATAGGGGCTTGCCATAACTTGAGATGTTTCCTACGGCATCAGTGGGTGGAAGAGGAGAAACAAACAAACAAACAGAAGGAACCATTTCTTCTTCTAAGTCGTCACTGACAAAAGAGATTTCGTTAAAAAATTATGGTAAAATTTCAAAAACTTTTGTGGCAGCTCAGGAAAAAGAATAAGTCATGCAATATGTTTTGTCCCAGTGTTGAATTTGGTTACTTCACACATTCTCTTCCCTCAAATTTCTCATTTTCAGTTGTAGAAGATTTTATTTAAAGCTGACAAGTTGAAATGATGTGGGCTTGTTTGCCTCATTTTCTCCCTCTGTTGTGGAGGGTTTATTATATCACTGGTATGAGAGTGTGGGTCTCACTGGCGCCGGAGGAGATGCAGGGGCGTGCTGCAAAGGGGGCAGGAAGGGCTGTTTGTCAAGCAGAGCCCCATCCTCCAAGAAGTGGGAATTTAAATTGCTCCTTTTGTTAATGCTAGCTTGCTCTTATGTAACACTATGATTATGAATATTACATAAGAAATGTAAGATTATAATGGGTCCAATTTACCCTTCACAATTCATTCATTGAATTTAATAGGGATTGTAAAAAGCTTGTCTTGATAAACTTTTCTGGAGGAAGTATTTCCATAAAAAAAGTATCTATGCTGGAGTGTGTTAACTGACTCAACTCACACCATGTTCTTCAGCTTTTTTTTGGTTCAGGTATAAATTTCTTCTCCATATTTAAGAAGTTGGCAAAAGATGTTTTATTAGTAGTCTATAAGTTAGAGTTGTGCAGTCAAATGCTCTACCACTGAGCTATACCCCCTAGAGTTGTGAATTTAAAAGTTTTGTTCCAGATGTTTCCATTCAACAGCAAAGTAAAAAATCATAATGGAGTTTGTAATTAAACAGAAAATTCCAATATCAATTTGATAAACCAAGGTTATTTTATTTAAACTTAGTGAGGAATGTCTGCTATATAAGTTTCAAGAAACTTCATTCCATGATGGCTAAGTTAGATGGTGTCGTATTGACTTTAGGTTACAAAATAAATGCCAAGAAAAACTTACACTACTTTTCTATGATCTAATACTTTACATTATACTGATAGATTAGACTGTCAAGTACTACCTAAATACTTTTGGGAGACATCTACTTTACTAAAGAAGGAATAAAGAGTGGGGAGGAAGATAAGGGAAGAAACTAAAAATACACCATATTTAAAATACCTCTCCCCATTTAGTATCTATCTATCGATCTACCTGCCTGTGTATCTCCACCCATTCATCCATCCATTCATCCGTTTATCTAATTTCTCTTCTCACTGATGGGCATTTTACCCATCTCCCCATAATCCACTTCATTATTTTCCTTCTGATTCCTTGATATATAGTCAGTCTTCATTATTTGCAGATTCTGTATGTGCAAATTCATCTACTTGCTAAAATTTATTTGCGAGCCCCAAATCAATACCCATGGCACCTTCATGACACTTGCACACACGCACAGAGTGGCAAAAATTGTTGAGTCTCTGGATGTGCACATTCCCAGCTGAGATTGAACAACATGCTCCTCTGCTTTCTGGTTGGAGCTCTCATATTATAAACAAGTGTCCTTTTCATGATCTGTTTAGTAGCAGGGTTTTTGTATTTTTGTGGTTTTTTTGTTGTTATTGTTGATTTCACTGTTTAAAATAACACCCCCAGCATAGTGCTGATTTGTTATCTAGAGTTCCCAAGTGCAAGAGGCTATGATATTGCCTACATGGAAAATGCATTTTTAAAATCAGCTACATTCATGCATGAGTAAAGTGTTATTTGTTGGGAGTTCAATATTAATGAATCAACAATATATTTTAAATAAGGTATCTTTAGACAGGACATGCATAAAGCAAGGTTATGTACTGCCTACTTGATGGAAATGTTGTGAAAGGAGGCCCACAGCAATTTAAACCTGTCCTTCTCCTGGGGACAGTGGTCACTATTCACTGATTCAATGTTTGGTGCATGTTTATGGCACATAACTTCTGTGAAAAACAAGAATTCAGTGTACATATAATATTCTTAATTGGAGTGTTATATTAGGCCTCCACCCTTTCTTTGACTATAGAAACTGAGTGACTTGGACATTTAGAACAGGAAAAACATTTTTAGCTTACTTAGGTTGGCTTAACTAAGGAGGAATCTTTAATATGTACCCATTCTCAAAGAATCTAAGGTATTGGATTCTTTAAATTCTCCCTGAAGACATCTTAAGGACATGCTCATCCAGCAAGAATTTATTTTCATTTTCTTTCCAAACTACATTACCAAAATATATATGCCTCCTCTATTATCTACATATCCTCCTTTCTTCTCTCAGCCCTCAATTCCCACTATTCCTCCTAATTAGCAATTCACAGAAATTTAATTTTTATCTGTTTTCAACAGAAGGTTGTTGTTTAACAAAATTGACTCTGAAATTCTCCAGCTAGAGTTCATCTTCCATCTCTCTATAGCTTTTCTTATTTCCGCCAACATTTATTAAATACCTGCCTATCTTGGACTAAATTATTTTGTGGCAATAAAAAATTCCAGTGTCCCAGTGATTTAGTACAAAATTTTATTTCTTGCTCAGCCTTTAGATTCATTGCAGAGGGTTATAATTCTCCTCCATGTTGCCCTCATTCTGAGACATAGTCTGAAAGAATAGTTTCCTTCTGGGACATGGCCAATCTCATAGAAGGAAAAAACATCCAATAGTTCTTTTTTTTTTTTTTTTAAAGATTTTATTTATTTATTTGAGAGAGAGAGAGAGAGAGAGAATGAGAGAGAGAGCATTTGGGGAGAGAGGTCAGCAGGAGAGGCAGACTCCCTGCTGGGCAGGGAGCCCGATGCTGGACTCGATCCCGGGACTCCAGGATCATGACCTGAGCCGAAGGCAGCTGCTCAACCAACTGAGCCACCCAGGCGTCCATCATCCAATGGTTCTAAAGTAGTCCACTCAGAAGTGGTACAGGTCACTTCTGCTCATATTTCATTGATGAAAGCAAATCCTATGGGCAAGCCTTACCTAAATAGGACAGGTGTGTATGATTTTTCCCACACAGGGGATCAATGAATGTTGTGAATAAAAATTCACTTCACCACATTTATTATGTATTGAAACTGTTTTGAGATTGAGAAAAACAAGTTAAGTAAGTTTTACACACTATACTCCAAGACTCAGTCTAGTAGAGGAATGAGAGAGGAGGACAGACATATAAATCAATGACCTCATACAAATAAATATTTTTGCAGGTGTGAAACAAATGCAATGGGAGAGAACATCAGCAAATAATTAATTCTATTAGGAAAATCAGATTTATCTATCTATTTATTTATTCATTTATTTATAAAAGGAAACACATTTATTTGAAAGAGAGAGTGTGGGGGCAGAGCAGAGGGAAAGGGAGAGAGAATCTTTTTTTTTTTTTTTTTAAGATTTTTATTTATTTATTTATTTATTTGACAGAGAGAGAGAGAGAGAGAGAGAGATCACAAGTAGGCAGAGAGAGGAGGAAGCAGGCTCCCTGTTGAGCAGAGAGCTCGATGCGGGCCTCGATCCCAGGACCCTGAGATCATGACCTGAGCGGAAGGCAGAGGCTTTAACCCACTGAGCCACCCAGGCGCCTGGGAGAGAGAATCTTAAGTAGGCTCCACATTCAGCATGGAGCCTGACTTGGGGCTCCATCTCAGCACCCTGAGATCATGACCTGAGATGAAATCAAGATTTGGATGCTTAACAAATGAGCCACACAGGTGCATCCAGTTTTATTTACTTTTTAAATATTTATTTATTTTATTATGGGGGGCAGGGAAGAGGGAGAGGGAGAGAATTCCAAGCAAACTCCCATTGATCTTGGAGCTCTGCTTAGCTCTGTCTCAGAACCCTGAGATCATGACCTGAGCTGAAACCAGGAGACCAGAGCTTAACAAACCAAGCCAGTGAGGTACCCTGAAAGATCAGTTTTAAATTGAGTTTGACAAGTATGGATAATATTTATATATATATATATATATATATATATATATATATCATATGAAATATATATATTATATATATATTATATGGAGTGGTAACGGTATTTTGAAGTTTTATTTTCTAGGTAGGGAGAAGGTATTTGGGAATCTGGAAAAAGTGACTAAGAAGCAGTGCAGCTACGTTGATCACTCAGGACAGTGAATCAATGAGAAGTAAGCAGAGGAACACCAGTTGCGAATGGTCTTTTGTGTCATCCCAATGGTTTGGACTTTTTCATTCAGACAACAGGGAGCCAGTGGTGGCTTTTAAGATGGGAGATGAAATAAGGAGATGATGAGAATCGGAGGAAATATGGTAGCAGCGTGAACAGATCAGAGTGGTCATAGATGAGAGTTCAGGGAATCAAGTTAGAAAATGTGCTGCAGCGGTAACGGAAACCACTGGAGGCCTGAATTTACAGCAGGAGCAGGAGGCCTGCAGAGGCTTCTTTATAAGGAATACCAAGAATTCCCTAGGAAGAGATGTGTGGAGAATAGGGGTAAAGGGGGAGTTTTATGGTTTACGCTGTCATGAGGATATTTTTGTTCCATATCCTAAATGTAAAGTAGAGGGAGACAACAGGTCTGAGGTGAAAAAAAATGAATATAAGTTGGAGTCTGTGATGATCAGATTTCCCTTTATATGCTCTCTAGTGGTGCTTTTCTCCTGCATTTCGATCTATTCTCTACATATACAACTGATTTGAATGTTAAAAAAATTAATAAAGGGGTGCCTGGATGGCTCAGTGGGTTAAGCCTCTGCCTTCAGCTCAGGTCATGATCTTAAGGTGCTGGGATCTGCCCGGCAGGGAGCCTACTTCCTCCTCTCTCTCTCTTTCTGCTTGCCTGTCTGCCTACTTGTGATCTCTCTCTGTCAAATAACTGAATAAAAACTTTAAAAAAATTAATAAAAGTTAACAATTTTCTTATCTTTGGGCCAGTACCATATTAACCTACCCTATTCTGTTCAGTTTCTTTA
Organism: Enhydra lutris kenyoni; assembly: GCF_002288905.1. NCBI lineage: Eukaryota > Metazoa > Chordata > Mammalia > Carnivora > Mustelidae > Enhydra > Enhydra lutris. The sequence goes on along the minus strand of NW_019154121.1, from coordinate 12,032,477 downwards.
TATGCTGAACAAGAGCTATTGGCAATCAGAAAATGAGAAATAACAAAAATAATAGAACTCTAAAGACTTGATACTCTCTACCACTATGTCCTTATAATATAAATATTTTAACCTTAGAATTATTATTTTATCATATATTTTATTAAATCATTGATATGTAAAGCAGATCAGTACTTATGGTTATAAAATAATTACCTCAGTGTTTACAACCAATAGATTTAATATCAAAATATATTTCTGAAAAAAATATATATATATTTCTGGAATGTTGAAGCCCATGAAGTCTACATGGTAACAGGAATAAAAAGAAATTGGAAAATTATGAAGAAAAAAGTTTATGAATTATCAAATGTTAGAGATGTTAAATAATTTAAAAATTGTTTCTCTTATCAAAATCTAAATCTGTATGATGTAGATGATATAATCTTCCTTTCCTCATCTCCTGTTCATATATTTTAAGTGATTGCTATGGAAAACAGAAAAATACATGTAGCACAGAAAATTGCATTGGACGATCCTTTAGTTACAGTCTCTGTGTACTACTCATTCCAGTTCATTAACTAGGAAAGCATTTGGAATGCCTCTTTGGTGCGTTCAAACTGCACAGACACTGTGGTAGGTTCTAGTACGTGCCCTGAAGGAGCCAACAGCCCGTTAGGCATGACCTGGCTGAATGGGCAATCCTGACTTATGAACCCATTGACAGTTTCCTCATTTACTTTTCAGACTGAACATGCCCTTTCCTTTTTCTTCAGTCTATCTGCAAACAGTACTGTTCCTTAGATTTCCAGTCACTGCATCACTTATGGAAAATCACATTCCTGTCCTACCTCCCTGAGATTATTCCCCAATCACCTCAATTAGTATTCTGGGTGTTTTCAAACTCTCTGTTCTTAACATTTACAATCTCTTGATTTATTTACATGGAAGGCTAATCACATACAACGGGTATGGATTTCATTAGTTGCACTCTCAAATGGCAACCCAAAGATTCAGTATAACTCCACAGAATTCTTGGGGAGGCATCTGTCGTGGGCAAACAACATGAAAAATCCCCTCCAAGTCTGTTTCAAAAGGAGTAATACCAGACTAAAAATATGAGCATCAGAATAACTACTCTTCCGAGGGAGCAGTCATTAAATTAATGGAAGGAGATGTGGGTTGGGGTGCTGTGCCAGGCACACATGGTCATTCTTCAGTCCTGTGTGCCAGAATGTTGGTGCTGCACAGAGTCAGCACACACATGTTGTATCCTGGAGAGGTAACACATGGATTCCTTTGCCTCAAATGTGTCACGTGTTCCCACTTCCAGGCCTTCTAGAGAGAGTGCCACCCCTTAAATGCATCATGTGTCTTCTGATTTTAAAATCCAGTTCATCTGTCAAGCCAACAGACTGGGCTAGAATGCAGCCTAGCAAACCTTCTTGAGCTCCTCTGGGCTGAACAGTTTCCTCCTCTCTGCTTCCAAAATGTCGGGACATTTATTCCTTTATTCATTGAATAAATTCATATTGGGTAACAAATATGCTAAATATAGGGGTATAGTGGTAAACAGGAAGACAAGACTTGCTCTCATGGGGCAATATTATGATGCTTTTAGTTATGCATGTGTCATCACATTTATTTCTGTTTTTTCCAACTAGATCAGAAATGTTATGTTTTGGACAGCTCCTCATCTTTATGTCTATTATAAAGGCTGGCACATAGTAAGCACTCAAGAAATGTTTTATATAACATATTAGAAAATTAGATCTTCAAAGGCAAACTTCAATTTATAGAGAATTATTTTAAGATAACTGGATATATTCATTTTTAACTGGGGATGCCGTGCTGTCAGATGCACCTTGTAAAATGACTGTGAAAGGCTGAATTGATTCCCCCTCCAAAATGGTCCTTTCCAATCTCTACCTGATGCTATTAAGGTTAATGAGTACATTCATTAGGCGACATCCCAGCATTTTTTTTTTTTCAAAATCTGTTCACAACCCACATAATTATTATGGAAACTGCTGTTCTACCCACATGTAATCATCATCCTGCCAAATCTTTTACCAATAGCATTTTAACAGATATTTCAGGATTTTTTTTTTTTTCTAATAGTGGGAGTCTACTGACTGGTTGGCTGTCTTCATATAATATATATTTTTTCTCTTCTGGGGGAGTAGGAGGTCTTAGAATCTCTAAATAATAGTGAAAAGCATGAAAGGATATTGTGCTTTCAGATAAAAGTTCTTATGAATATACACCATTCAACACTAATGAGTTATTTAATTCTATAGAGAAGTACAATGTAGATTTTTTAAGAAAATGGTTGGGTTACCTACTGAGAATTAACTTATCTCTGGGGTTTATAAATGTGAGTTTTTCCCATTTCCAAGGCTTTATAAAAAATAAGTAGATGTGGATTGCAGGAACTATATTAGGACATTCAAAAGAAAGATTAAAAAGTTAGGAATCTATATTTTGCTATGTGTCTAGAGTAGATCAGGTGATTTCTATTGTATTACTTTCCCTAATTCTCTGTAGGCTTTGGAGGTGACTATTTTTAGCCTCAGTTTTTACTGCTCAGGAAACTGAGGCTCTGAGTGATTAAGGACCCTACTCAAAATTTCACAGCAAATATAGAGGGGATTTAAACCCAGATATTTGCACTGCAAAACTCCTGTGCTTTCCATACCTCCTAGAGCCTCCTAAGTAAATTAGTGAATTACAGTGATGATAGCACAGAGAAGAGTTTCTTAAGTGGACCCTATTTAAGAGGCAGGTAAGGGAGGATAAGGAGCAGAGAGTAGGGCTGGGGCTGCATAGGTAGAATTCTAACATGGCGCCTGAGATTCCTGGTGTTTGTTGATTCCTCTTACCTTTTTATTCAAACACTAATCTAGATAGGTGCTGCTGTGAAGGGATTTTCAAGATGCAATTAAGGTCCCAAATAAATTGACCTTAAAAATACAAGGAGATCAACCTCAGTGAGTCTGACCTAATCAGGCAATCCCTGAAAAGTGATTGGCTCTTCCTGGACAAAGAGACTCCAACATGAGAGGGATTTGAGGAGAGAGAGCTGGAGGAGAAGCTCCATGGCTGGCTTTAAAGATGGTGGTAGCTCTGTGTAAAGAAACACAGTAGTCTCTGGGAGCTAAGAGTGCCACCCGGTGAACAACCAGCAAAGAAACAGGGACTCAGGCTCACGTCCAAAAGGAAATGAATGCAGCCAAAAACTACAATGTGCTTGGAAGCAGATCTTCACAAAACCTCTAGAAAGGAATGCAGTTCAGCCAACACTCAGATTTTAGCTTGTTTAACCCTCAGTGTAGAACGCACTTATGCTAGGCATGAACCCCTGACTTCCAGAAAGCATGAGATGATAATGAATACTGTTTTAAGCTGCTAAACTTGTGGTAATTTTCTACACAGTAACTGAAAGTTATTACATATTCCCCACCTCTCTGCTACATTTCCTCACTTGGAAGGAATGTAATTGTAGGAAGTTTGACTGAATTCTTGGTTTGGTCACAATAGAAAGACTTCCAAAGGTTTGGGGTTTACCAAAAATTACAGAGAGTATTGGAGGGGGCACCTGGGTGGCTCAGTGGGTTAAGCCTCTGCCTTGGGCTCAGGTTATGGTCTCAGGGTTCTGGGATCGAGCCCTACATCGGGCTCTCTGCTCAGCAGGGAGCCTCCTTCCCTTTCTCTCTCTCTCTGCCTGCCTCTCTGCCTACTTGTGATCTCTGTCAAACAAATAAATAAATAAAATCTAAATAAAATAAAATAAAATATTGGAATAGTTGAAATATCCAATTTGCTTCAATTTAGACTTCAGGATGGTACACATTCTCCCCTCTGGTTTAAAGATTTCTTCTACCGGGGATGCTTCCTTATCATACACACCCTCCACCGAGGAGAAGTTGAGAAAGATCTTTGTGAATAGATTATTTTGCGAGTTGCACAATCTATTGTTTCTCTTCTCATGTTATAGCCATTTGGAGAAAAGCAAAAATCGAGGCAATTGTGTAAGATGTGCAATATGGTAAGATAATTCAGTTACATGGAGAAAGCACATTATGAGTAGACTATTGTACCCACAGCTTTCTATAACCTCTTCTATGTTTTCTCATGAAGCTTCCTTTCTTAGGATAACCTCACAGTTTTCAAACCCCTTTTCCACTGACTTGAACTAATTTCTTCTGTTATGCCAGTAAACTAAGCATGATGTTCACAATAATTATTTCTGGAACATCTATTAAGTTCCAAGCAATAAGGCCTATTTCATGGTGATGCTGGTGAATATACCCCCCCCAATATACACACAAATTTGTTTTCTTCCCTTATATCTTAAAACAGATAATTGGGGATTTTATAATTTCAGATCCAACTGTTCCAGTTAGCAGTATTTAATGAATAGCATGGCACATGCTAAATTCTCTGCAGAGTGTTGCCGATGAGGACTAAAAGAAGAAAAGCCGTCATTCCTTACCCACTCTGCAGCATTAGAGACAGAAATACGAACTTACAGAGTAGTAATGGTCCTCACATATTCAGGGTTTGCTCTCTGCTAGGTGTTGCTCTAAGCAGTTTTTATGGGTGCTTCCTCTCGGCCAGATACTATTTATATATTCATATTCATCATATATTAGAGAGGCTGGGTGGGGGAGGGGCAGAGGGAGAGAGAGAATATTAAGCAGGCTCCATGTCCAGCACAGAGCCTGACATGGGCTTGATTCCACGACCCTGAGATCACAACCTGAGCCAAAATTAAGAGTGGGATGCTTAATTGACTGAGCCACCCATGTGACTCTCATATGATATTTTATATCTTCACATATCATATGATAAAAGTTCAGCTGGAAAAATAATAAATCACCCAGGGTTATATAGGGTTCTACCTCAGTCTACCTAAATTTTGAAATCAAAACTGAATCTGTACAACCCATTAATGTGGTCTTTGATCCAAATTGACGTTGCCTGGTTTTGTACAGGAAAACATAGAGAGACCAGTTATTTTAATTTCTGTTAAACACACGCACGCATGCATGCACACATTTGGAATTTTTTTTTTCCTTCTCCCTGAGACTGTAAGCAAAGAATTGCCTTAAATCCCTGCATTCATCCTCTGGAAAAAAAAAATGCCCATCTTTGTAGCGTGAGAATACACTGGCACTGTTATTAAGGATCTTTCTACTCACAAAGAAAAGAGCTATTAGGAGAAGTTCAAGAGACCTTGATATCTGTACATAAACACAGAATGGACTCTCTTCAGTACATATTTCACTTTGAGGCAACATGTTTTTCCTTGACAAAATATCCCCATGACACCCACTGAAACCAAGTCTGTTGTTAACTTCTCACATCTATCAGAGATGGTTTACCATTGAACACTTACAAGCTGTGGAAGACCAGTAAATAATCAAAAAATGCTCTGGGTGTGAGACTAAGATTTAGAAATAGTTATTACTAAAGAAGCCAGATAAAAGTCAGAACCTAAAAGCCTGGAAATTTAGATGAATTTAGATGTTACAGGCCTAATAATTAATCCAAATAGACTGAAAATATAAGTCACATATTAGAAACTGAACAGCTCCTTCCACTTCCAGCTATGATAGATTAGACAAGCCTGCCACTGAAGACAATTAGAAAAGCTAGATAAACTGAAAAATTTCTGCTAATGCTGTAAGAAAGCTGTTCAAGTCAGCCATGTCTCAGGGATGAAGATTTTAGAGAGAAAAAAAATTGTACTGAGGTATAATTTTCCCTATGAGTAGTAATAATTTACTGAAAGGCAGGGATGAGTGGCTAAGGGGTCGGAACAAAAGCATAAAGTGAGGCTCAAAGTTTTTTAAGTTCTGGGCTAACATTACTCCAAAACATGATCAGGACATATCTGGGAGAGAAGACAGCACAGATGTGACAAAGACATTTGGTACTATCCCTTGAGCCATCTGCTTATTTGTAGGCAGTTGGTGAGAAGCTTAGAAGTTGAGCATAAAGCAGTGGCGAACAGGCTGAAAAGATGAGCAGAGCTTTACACAGTTACAGTGGATTGAAGAAAAACTAATTGGAATTTTGGACCTCCTAAAAGAAATACTCCCAGTAAATGCTCCTGGGTTTCATTTGCGATCTTTAAAGGCTATACCCTCCTTGTCAGGCCAGATCAGAAAAAGACAAGCCCCAACAAAAAAGGGACTCAACTTCAAATCACTTTAATAGTAAATTAGATTAAAATGGTCGCTCTCTAACTGCTGGAAAGCAACAAAAGCAAATCTTTGGATGTACGTACCATTAGACTTAGCTTCAGATGATCTCTACATTGTCTATCATTCAATTAAAGTAAATTTAAGCAGTTTTTTTGGGTAGGGGTGAGATGTATAGGATGTTTATGAGCAGATTCTAAAATTTGCATAGAACTATAAATGACTAAGAGTAGTTACTATTATACTGATAAAGGGAACAAAGTTGGGAAAATATACCATTTAGATGCCAAGGCTTAGTATGAAGTTAAAACTATATATAATTTGTAGAGATCGATAAACAGACCAATGGGACAGAGTCCTATATGCTTACAAAGATTTGATTTCTGACAAAGTCAACAACACAAAGATGTCCAAAAAATGTTCTATTAAAAATGATAAATCTATATCTATATGGGAAAAATCTTGATACTTAATCCTTGAAAATTAATTCCAGGCAGATTATAGATCTAAATGTAAATGATAAAACAATAAAGCTTCTAGCTGATAACAATAAGCTTCCAGATATAACACAAGGAGAATATATTCATCATCTTAGGGTAAGAAAGATTTCCCAAACACAGTATAGAAAGGACTAACCATAAAATCAGGATAATCAAAAGTATTTATAATAAAGTTGACATCTATCTATCTATATATATCAAAAGATGTCACTGAATGAAAAGGAGACCACAAATTAAGAGATCTCTGGAGTGTGTGTGTGTGTGTATGTATAAGTAGATATATAGATAATAGATGGATTAATATGTAGGTAGGTAGATGATAGATAATTTAGAAAGTACTCATCCTTAGAATACATAAGAATTCATATACATTAGTATAAAAATAAGTCCCATAGAAAAAAAGATCAAGAAGTTTGAACACTACATTTCTCAATACAGCTTTGAAATGGCCAATAGATAAAACAAGAGCTCCACTTCATTCATAAGGGCAAAACAAAGGAAAGCCATAATGAAGAGCATTATACACCAACATAGATCTTAAAATTTCAAAATCAATTTTTAAAAAAGATTGATATAGACGAGGGTTAAAACTGAAGCAATTTCATTTCCCAAACATTGACAGTAAAAGTATAATTTGGTATAATCACTTTGGAAAACTATTAGTGTCTTTTCTTTTCTTTCTTTTTTTTTTTTAAAGATTTTATTTATTTATTTGAGAGAGAGAGAGAGAGATACAGAGAGAGAACACGAGTGCAGGGGAGGGGCAGAGGCAGAAACAGACTTCCCACTAAGCAGAGAGCCCAATGTGGGGCTCAATCCCAAGATCCTGGGATGATAATATGAGCTAAAGGCAGACGCTTAACTCACTGAGCCACCCAGATTCCCCTAGGCAGTGTCTATCTCAACTGAATATAAGCATACACTATGACCAAGCAATTCTACTCTTTGGTACGTCCCCAGTAGAAATGCTCTCATATACACACCAAAAGTCATGTAGAAGAATGTTTACATGAGCACTATTTGCAATAGTTCTGTTTTTGAAGACAACCAGAATCTTTTTTTTTTTTTAAGATGTTATTTATTTGACAGAGAGAGACACAGCGAGAGAGGGAACACAAGCAGCGAGAGAGGGAGATAGAGAAGCGGGCTTCTCGATGAGCAAGGAGCTCGATGTGGGGGCTCTATCCCAGGACCCTGGGATCATGACCAGAGCCAAAGGCAGACGCTTAACTGACTGAGCTACTCAGGTGCCCCAACAACCAAAATCTTGATTGCCGGGTAAAAAGATCGTAAATTGTGGCTTACTTCACATAATTAGTACAGATAGAACGAAAATGAACAAGTACTGATACATGAAGCAAAATGTATAATATAAACATAATATTGAATGGAAAAATACACACAAAAGAGAAAAACATATTCCATTTATATTAAATTAAGACAAAGACAATCTAACCTACAGTATTAGAAGTTAAGATAATGGTTCTTTTTGATGACTGTGCTCCAGCTTTCCTCCTGTTATTGATTTCTTATTTCATTCCACTGTGGTAGGAAAAGATATTTGACATAATTTCTATCTTCCTGAATTTGTTAAGATTGTTTTTTTGGCCTAATATATGATCTATCTTAGAAAATGTTCTGTGTGCACTTGAGAAAAATGTGTATTCTGCTGCTGTAGGAAGGAATGTTCTGTATATGTCTGTTAGGTCCATTTGATCTATAGTGTTGTTCAAATCCTCTGTTTCCTTATTGATTTCCTGTCTGGATGATATATCCATTGTTGATAGTGGGGTATTAAAGTCCTCAACTTTTAATTCTTTGATGTTTATTTCTCCTTTTAGTTCTGTTAGTATTTGATTATACATTTAGGAGCTCTGATGTTGAGTGCATAAGTATTTACAATTGTTTTTATCTTCTTAATGGATACACCCATTTATCATTACATAATAACCTACTTTGTCCTTTCTGACCATTTTTAACTTAAAGTCTATTTTGTCTAATACAAGTATACTAGTCTACTACCCTTGTTTTCTTTTGGTTTCCATTTGTTTGAGATATCTTTTCTATCCCTTCACTCTCAGTCTATGTGGGCTTAAAACTAAAGTTACTTTTTGTATGCATATTGTTGGATTTTGTTTTTTTATCCATTCAGCCATTTTTTGCTTTTTGATTGGATAATTTAATCCATTTATGTTTAAAGTGATTATAAAGATGTTAAGACTTAAAATTGTAATTTTGTTGTTTTCTATTTTATTTTTCTGGTTTGATGCCTTGTTCCTGTGTCCTCTCTTGAAGGGTTCATTTGTAATTTGATGACCTTTTGTAGTGGTATGCTTTGACTCTATTAGCATAATCTTTTGTGTACCTTCTATAGATTTTTCCTTTGTGCTTATCATGAGGTATACAAAAAATGTCTTGTAACAACATAATTTCAATAGCATATGGAAATTTTAGCTTTTACTATTCCCCTCCTCATATTTTTGGTTATTGATATAATTTCCATCTTTTGTAATATTATGTACCAAATAAAAAATCACTGTAGCTATGGTTTTTTTTAATGTATATGTTTTTAAACTTTTAATCTAGAATTGTGAATGAATTATGCACCAGCATTACAATATTTGAATCTGACTTTATCTGTTTACCAATGTCTGTGAGTTTTACACATTCAGATATTTTTACAGTGTTAATTAACATATTTTTTACCTCTGCTTGAAGAACATTCTTTAGCATTCTTGCAAGGCAAGTCTAGTGGTGATGAACTCCCTTAGGTTTTTTGTTCTGGAGAGAGTTTATCTTTCCTTCATTTCTGAAGGACAGTGTGCCTGGTATACTGTTCTTGGTTGACAGTTTTCACCTCTGGTCGGGTTAGGTTGTTGGCTATGTTCTGTTGGGGATGGTGGCACCAGTTAGACTTCTTGATTGAGCTATGGGCTTGGCTCTTCATTTGCTTCTGGTTGTGTGGAGTCTCAGGCCACGGTCTTTCACTGGATGCTGTTGTTGGCTGGACTCTGTTCAGGTGGGGCTGCAGGCAGAGCTTTGTGGTAAGACAGGATCTCAAGCTATGCTTTATAATCAGGTGGGGACACCGACTATGTGCTGAAGTTGAGTGAGACTACAGGCTGGGCTTCCCAATCAGAGAGGCCAATGGCTCTGTTCTGATGTTGGGCAAGGTCACTAGATAGGCTCTTTGGTTGGGAGAAGCCTTCGGCTGTATTCTACAGTTGGGTAGAGTTAGAGACAGTGTTCCACATTTTGTGGGGCAAGGATTACTTTCCAGGCTCCTTTGTTGGAAAGAGGAGTCTCTGGCTATGTTCCAGGACTGGACTGGGCCACTTGTGAGGCTTCCTGATGGCTGTGTTCAGCAATCAGGTAAAGCCATAGGTTGGGCTCTATTGTGGGATGGGGTTATTGGCTGGGCTCCATACTGAGTGGCACTGAAGACTGGGTTCCAAGACTGTCTAGGGTCACCATTTAGACTCCATAGCTGCCTGGGTTCTCTGATAAGGCTTCCTAACTGAGCATGACTTGAGGGTTTATTTATTTATTTAGATTTTATTTGATGGAAAGAGAGAGAGAAGAGAACAAGCAGGGGGGCAGCAGGCAGAGGGAGAGGAAGAAGCTCCCTGCTCAGTGGGTTAAGCCTCTGCCTTCGGTTCAGGTCATGGTCTCAGGGTCCTGGGATCAAGCCCCGCATCGGGCTCTCTGCTCAACGGGGAGCCTGCTTCCCTTCCTCTCCCTCTCTGCCTGCTTCTCTGCCTACTTGTGATCTCTGTCTGTCAAATAAATAAATAAAATCTTTAAAAAAAATCAATGTTGCCAACAAATCAGTTTATGGTAGAATTGTTAGAAGGTAATGTGATCACCCAATGAGAGTGTTTTGTGCATCACATTGAATTTCATTCGTTTATATGCTTCTCTTCCTCCAGAAATGGTGAACTTCTTAAGGATGGTGCTTTAGTTCTGTAGCTCTAGCACTTAACTCATTGATTGTTGATGAAGCAGAGACTACTTCTTGGATAAATGGAAGGAGTGTGGCAGTGGTTAAAGAGGAACATTTTTTATCAGAACGAACAGAGAGATATGCTTGCAGTTTAAATGGATAAGGATTGGAGGTTATGCTGAGGTTTCAGGCCTGTGGGGCATTTGAGAGGGAAAGTAATATTTTCTGTTTACAGGAAGATTAAAGCCTTTTTGGTTGATAAACTTTCAGTGCATGAAATAATTTCGAACAACCTAAGGCTATCTCTAAGCAAAGGTGCTGTGCACCAGAAGAGAAGTGCAGCCATGGGGAATACTTACAGGAATAAGTGTAATCAGGTCAGGGTTTAAAGAAAAGAAAGGATTTGAACTGAGTTTTGATTATCCATAGGTTTTGTGTAGGCTGAGAAAAACAGGATTTTTTAAGATAAAGGGATCATCAGGCACTAGAATGGAGATTTTCATGGCACGTGTAAGAGGTGGTAAGGATTCCATCTTAAATTTGCCTCCATGAAATATCCAAACTCCTTACATGGAAAGATCCATGAAGATCCAAACTCCCTACATGGATTCTGCCCCACGATCATAACTGTTTCCCAGATGGTTCTATCTAGGTGTCCCAAACTTTATACTTAAAGTCAAACTCATCTTCTTTCCTCCCTAGTCAGTTTTCCTGTCTTGACCTCTCTCTTAAGTCATCCAGAATTCAAAGTTGGGACTCATTATTTCATGTCCTCCACATGAAGAGTGAGTTAATGGTCTTGGCACATACTAAGCATTCTGTAAATGTTTACCAAATTGACAAAAGGAAATAATCTGGAGTCCAATGTGATCATGTGAAGGTTAAACACAGGAATGGATGGATGTAGTATGGAAAGGCAGAAAGAATAGATAGCCATAATTGAGGGTCTGGGCATCCCAACATGTAGAATAATCAAACATAGTGTTTGAAGAGTTAAAAACATTAGGTGCTAGGAACTACAGCTCTGGTTTCATGAACCCTTGGATAAAAGATCTGAAGTTAATTATAACAAAGAACCTGGCAACAGGGATCATTAGAAAACAACATATTTTATCCTCTAGGGAAGTTACCAGCATTACATAAAATTTAATTTAATGTCTTAAATTTTGTTATAATACTCTCATAAAATTCAGTCTATCTAATTCAGTGTTTTATTTCCCTAATTGATTAGTTTTATGACTGTGATTGACTTGAGTCCCACTCCCAACCCTTCCAGAAGAATTGAGTGAGCTATAAATTCTCCAAAGGATATAATTAATTCAGTCTTCAATGAATTATTTGTAAACTTCAAAATGTTCATTAGTACTATGTATCTATGCTATCATTTGAGTTACAGTGACAAATACTACATTCTTTATTCATTCTCATCCCCACTCCACATATTCTTAAGTTCCTTGGGGGCAGGTATTGTGTCTTTATTATATTTATGTCCCAGTACTTGGCAAATAGTGAACACTGAATAAATATTTGTTGAATTAGCGAATGACAAATTACACATTTAATTGCTATGATTTATATATGCACAGAATGCTATAGGAAGTATAATGAGAATGATAATTACTTATTGCCTAGAATAGTGTATTTCTGAGGGATTTTCAATTTTGTTCACAAATTTTGGATAGAATAAATGAATGAGACAGAATGAATCCCTCAACTCAAGTATTTCACCATTATCAAGTTGCTAGATAATGAAAGTAATTATTTTTAAAGTGGAAATTACAGACTTGATAAGTTAGTGAGTTTAAACCTGAAGTTAATCCATTCATCTAATCAACATGTATTTATTTAACACCTACTGTATATCAGACACTGAACTTAATGCTTCTGGTCAAATGGTGACCAAAATGTGGTCATTTGGTTCAAAGAACTCAGTGATTATTAGTCTGAAATTATAGAAAAGAAATTTATATTTAAAAAATGAAAATAGGGCCACCGGGATGGCTCAGTTGGTTGAGCGGCTGCCTTTGGCTCAGGTCATGATCCTGGGGTCCTGGGATCAAGGCCTTTATCAGGCTCCCTGCTCAGCAGGGAGCCTACTTCTCCTTTGGCTTGCCCCTCCCCCTGCTTGTGCTCTCTCTCTTTCTGTCAAATAAATACAATCTTTAAAAAAATAAAACATGAAAATAATATCTTCTGCCTAACCAACTACTTGAAAAAACTGCTAAATGAAGTTAGAGTAATAAGGTAATAAGTTTTTCTATAAAATGATAACTTTAAATCTTTTTATTGGTGGACAACCTGTCACTTCACCTTTTTATTTATGCTATGTCTAATGATGTTGATTTTACTATATGCATTTATGTGACTAGAAGCTATCTCTCTTTCTCTCTCTCTCTACATATATATGTAGATATAATAGTTTTTATTCAGTTGTACATTTGCAGCATTCTTCAGAAGCCCTCCCTCACAGTGGGTAGTGGTTTCCTGTCAATATTCACTTTTGTCTTCCTCTGTAGTAAGCAAATATTTTAACTCCAGAGGTATGACCTGATTAGTCTCAGTCAATCATGGTAATCTATCTTATTGCCACAGTTATGGGTTTAGGTAACCTTAGCCAATCTAGTTAGAATTTATATTTTTTCTGGCTTAATCAGAACTTTTGCTAGGAATTGTGTGATGTTGATATTCTCTTTCCCCCTGAGGACAATGTCATATGAAGTCGTGAAACTGCTAATTTCTATTCTGTCATGAGGGAGGAACCAACCCAAGAGAGAATCTGCTTTGGCTTCATGTTTCATGGAAAGTCACAAGGAAATGGAGTCAGAGTTTCTGGTCACAACATACCTAAAACTTGACCACTCTGGACTTTTTAGTTATATGAACTAATATATTCTCTTTAATGCTGCAGCCAGTCTACATTGAGTTATCTGTTATTTATATAAAAAATAAAAACATTAAAAATTATAAGCAGGTGCTAAATTGATATGTGGCTATGAATTCATCACTTATCTTAAAGCTGTATCTTTGTGCTTAGTGTATTGCCTTAAACATTTAACTAGAGGAGACTTTTATTTCACTGAAAACTAAAAATTGGCAAGTTTTTAGATTCATATTGCATACTATCACAATACATAAAATGCTATTATTACTACCAAATAATCAGTTACAGACAATTATGTTGTATAAACTTCATGATATTGGAATAAATATATAGCATTAATAATGAAATTGTGATCCTTAGCAATTTAAAATTTACAATATACAGGATAATGTGGACTTAAGCTTGCAAAATGATGGATTTTTAATTGGTCTAACCCTTCCTGAACCTCTCCTCACTTGCCCATTATCTAAACCACGCCTCAGAAATTGTTGCTTCCTTAAGTCCACTGACCATCAGCACCCATTTTCCACCTTTTAAGATATTTCAACAATTGACTAGTTCTTTCCTCTCCATAATCTTCTCATTTATTTTTTAACTCATTTATTCAACACATCAACATGTTTATTTAGCAATTCCTACATGCCAGACAATGAACTTAGTTGCAAAACATTTAATATAACAACAAAAAAGATATATGTGATGCCATCATAGAGAATAAAAGCATTTATACCAAGATCACATAATAATTTTAAATTACAGATTGACTACAATAAGAGAAAGAGGTACAATAATGAAGAAATATCAGATGCTTACTTGACCTCATCTGGGGGGCCAGGATGACTTCCATGATGATATGAACATTTAATCAGATCTTAAAAGATGATGATATTTAAAAGTGAAAGAAATATGCCAATAATAATTCAATCAGGTAAAGCTGGATCCTGAGAAGAAGTAACCTATTTGAAGCTCCCATTGAAGTCCCTAAGATAGGAAGACAGACAACTCATTGAAACAAGTGAAAGAGGGCCAGGGCAGAGAATGAGAGGGGAGAATGGCAAATGTGCCAAAAACCACATCACTGGAAGCTCACAGGCCACTTGAAAGATTTTAGTCTTTGCCCTAAGAATGAAAAGTCACTGAAGAGATCCAAGTAAGCAATGGCAGGATCAGATTTGTATTTTAGAAACATCACTCTTTAAACTAGTTAAGAAGAATAGAATAGAAATATGAATTCTATTTAAATATGGTGACTTTCTAATATATAATCGAAGTTACTAGGTATATTAATTTGGGATTCCAAAAATTTGGTATTGTACACATGAATCTGAGAATAAGGAGTCAGTACTCTCAGGTTACAAAAGAAATAAAATACGAACTAGCTTGTCTTAATATGTGTGTATATATACACATACTTATCTATCCATCCATCCATCCATCCATCCATCTGGATTTTATTCCCTTATATTACCAGGAATCTCACTCATAGAGTTAGCTTCACATATCACTATATTCTGGGATTCAAATAATTTTATTAACCCCTTCTATTTAGAAGTTGGGAGACTACTTAAATTCAATTAGGTTAAAAACAATGTGGAAGGTGAATAAATTGAACAGCAAGTGTCATTATTCTGAGGGATATCTCTGTTGATGCCACTTAGCTTGATTTCTTTTTAATTAATCAATAAATCAAGTAAGTGCTTTTTAAATTTAAATTTTAGGTAGTTAACTGTGCAATATTGGTTTCTGGAGTAGAAATCAGTGATTCATTACTTACATACAACACCCAGTGCTCAATCATAACAAGTGCCCTCCTTAATATCCATCCCCCATCTAGCCCATACCTCACCCATTTCCTTCCATCAAACCTGCTTGTTCTCTATCCATCAAGAATTTTTATGGTTTGTTTCCCAATCTCCTTTTTTTTTCTTTTATTCTCCCTTTCCCGTATGTTCCTCTGTTTTCTTAAATTCCATGTGAGAATGAAATCATATGGTGTCTTTTTCTGACTTATTTCACTTAGTGTAATATACTCCAGCTCCATCCATGTTGTTGCAAATGGCAAGATTTTATTCTTTTTTGATGGCCGAGTAATATTCCATTATATATATGTATGTGTGTGTGTGTGTGTGTGTGTATATATATATACACACATTCACATACATACATACATACATACCACCTCTTCTTTATCCATTCATCAATCAGTGGACATTTGGGCTCTCTCCATGGTCTGGCTATTGTTGATAATGTTGTTATAAGCATCAGGATGCAGGTGCCCTTATAAAAAAGTATTTTTGTATCCTATGGAAAAATACTTAGAGCAATTGCATGGATTGTAGGGTAGTCCTATTTTTAACATTTTGACTAACCTCCATCCTGTTCTCCAGAGTGGCTGCACCAGTTTGCATTCTCAGTAAAACCCAAGCTTGGCCACATATCGGAAAAATCCTTTTTAAGTAAGATATTTTTCTGCTTTTGAGAATTGAATTTGGCACTCACTCCCAGAACCCTGTTTCATGACACCTTCCTTACTCTTCATCTTTTTCATCCATTTAATAGGAAAAACCCAAAGCCCTAAGAGTTGCTACAATTTCAATGATTAAACCACTAACTTTTTTACATAAACCAAGTCTATCATCCTTCTCCTGGCTTCTCCAGATACTGGATAGGGATGGGCAGTGATTTCAGTGACGATCATCATCAAACAAAAATTTCATGCATTTCCTCATGTTTGCATCTCACTACTATCATATCACTTTCACCATTTTTCTTCTTGAGCCTTCTGGATGGTCTGAAAAGCACTCAGAAAGAAGTCTATAAGGAAGATAGTGAAAAAGGAATGATGGTATGAGTTCCACTCTGGACTGTCCATGATACAAATTTCCCACTTGAATTTTAGAAGGTCTGTGATGAGGCTACTTCTTTATATGTAAGATTTACTTAAGTCCCGAGCTTGACTGAGAGACCTCTTGAATGGAAGCCTACATCACTTAACAAAAGAGAGTATACTGGATCAAATTTGGGAATTTGGGAATCAAAATTTCATCATGGTATGAAACACTATGTGAAAAAGGTAGATGAGAATTTTAGATAAGAGACAATTATAGGACTTTTGCAAAACTCTGTGCCTTCTGTAAGATTTTCATGACTGATTCTAAGCCTCAGATTCAATGACATTTATTGTGGCTAGATCAAACCTTCCTCTTCAAAACACTTGAATGGACTTGCTCTCAGAATCCTTGTCAGCATTTCAATTTTTTCTTTGCATTCTCTCATTTCTTGCATCTTCAAATTTGCATAGGCCTCAACATGCTTAAAAGTAGTCTTAACTTGCTCTTATCCCCTGATAAGCTATGTCATCTGTATTCCTTTTTGTTCACTTTCAAACTTGTCTTAATGGACCCTACTTCACACTTTCACTTCTTCATCAATCTCTTACCTTTTTTAAGTTGTTTTCCCTTCTACTCTTACCCACAGAAATTACTTTGTCAAAATAACTAAGTGAGTGTAAACACAAACACACACACACACACACACACACACACACACACATCCCAAATTTTGTAATTTTCTCCTTTGACCTATCTGGAGCCCTTTCTTGAAATTCTTTCCTCTTTGGTTTCATGATCAGGTCTATTTGGTTTGGAACTCCTCTTCTGGTTTCTTTTCTTTCTTTCCATTGTTTCATTTCTGGATTATATTTCCCCTCTTATCCACAAACTCCAGAAGTTGAGTTCTTTTCTTTTTGTTTTTCCTATTGAATTTTTTTTTTGAGAAATCTAGCTATTTTCCTGGTGATCAAATGTCCTACTCATTGAATGATCCAAATCGTAGTCACCACATATACTGTCATATGTTTATATATGAAAAATCTAGTGTTCACATAGAACAACAAGATTACCAATATTGTTAGTATGATTTAAAATGTATGATTACTATTTGATTTAAATTCAGTGAACTGATTTTAAGTAGGACTCATGGCCCAGAATAGGTAACTTATTACCTTATGTGTCAATACACATCCATGGGGCTACTGGGATGGTGGCTCAAGTAAAGAGGTAGATGCAAGGAAGTCATGCTACTTTATGGTGAATATAATATAAAAAGTCAGCAAAAATCTATCCTTGGAGAATAATGATTTTAATAAATTACTGCATTTATTCAAATCAGAAAAAGTAGACATTGATTATAAATCAGGTATTGTGCTGGATGTAATCATGTGTAGCAATAATATATAGGACAGTGGGCTACCTATGTATTTAGCTGTATGGAAACGACCACCACAATATCAGTTATTTGACAACTAAAAGAAGTTCTTGCACTACTTCTTTTTTCTCTTTAAATCCTACTCTTCCTCCAAGGACATATTCTAGCATTAATTACCTCCTGACACCTTAATCAACCTCCCTTTGCTCTTAATAATTAATCATTTTTTAAAATATATCTGCTTATGATGTTTTGTCTGTCTGCTTATTAATTCAGTTACCTGAAATCACAGTTGGACAGGTTATGGTCAGATGTTTACTTGTGTATATTACCACTAATTGGTGATCTCCATGAATCAAGGCATATTCTTTCCTTCCTTTCTTCCTTCCTCCTTTGTTCCCTCTTTTCCTCCTTGGTTTCTTCTTTTTTTTCTTGATATTTCCCATATCTGGTTCATTACAGCTACTTCATAACTTAGTGGTATTTACACTGAATAGCCTTTTTGATCAACTAATATTTTAGGCAACCATTTTTTACTGAGCATCTTCAAAGATGTCAATTTCATTACCACCTTGGTTAATCTCTCAGCTCTTAAACAAAAGCATGATACTTTTCTCCCAACTCATACAAAATAAAGTTTCCATCCTATTTTTAAACTACTTTTCCTCCTAACAATTTAGGACAATGAGTCATAGCTACAATGCCACCACAGGCAGGTCTCAGGGGATCATTGTCCCCACAAGGAAGTGCATTAATTTCACACTGTGGTTCATTAATGGTATTGTCAATGCCCCATGAGGTATGGGCGTTTGTGAATCCCTGATGTTTCCTGATTACTTGGCTTGCACTCTATTCCTCTACCAAGAAGTTCTTCCCACTAAGTTGTCACTAGGGAAAACAGTGCGAAAATGGCACATTATATAAACTATGCACACAATCATCTACTACAGTAATTTGTATGTTAATTGTATGTACATATATATGTATATATTTATCTATTTTTCACTAGACTAAAGCATGTTAATGATTTCCTGGGCACAATGTGATAAGCTATTCAGGGAAGTATCAGAATGGAGGCTGTCAGTTGGCATTGTCCTCCAACTCACTAAT
This sequence comes from Enhydra lutris kenyoni, assembly GCF_002288905.1. Lineage (NCBI taxonomy): Eukaryota > Metazoa > Chordata > Mammalia > Carnivora > Mustelidae > Enhydra > Enhydra lutris. The sequence continues at coordinate 12,013,649 of NW_019154121.1, read as the reverse complement.
AACCACTCAAAAAACCCAAAGTTTATTATTTAGAAATTAGTTTTCTGGAAAATTCATATCTAGTTGGTAGTTCAAAAATAATTCTTTGTGCTCTCATTCAAGATTCAGCACCTACTTTGGATCAATGAAAATTGATTACACAGGAAAAATCCTTCACCAGTGAAAAAGTACTTAAGGAACCCTCATATGTGCCAAGCACTAGTCTAGGCCCTGGGAAATTTAGTAGTAACGACTTAACAAGGGAGCCTGCTCTTCTGGAGCTTCTTTCAGAGGGATTTGCGAAAAATAAATAGCCACACACAAACACACACTTGCGCTATAGTAAAAGAGAGGGGAGTCCAAGAGTCAATAATAATTGTGGCAAGGATTGTGGTACTTAGCAAGAGTGATCAGCAAAGAGTCTTCTGAGTTTGTGACATTTGAACTGAGACCTGAATAATGAGAAGGAAGCACTCAGAGGGAAGTCTGGAAAGAGAATACTCTGGGCAGAGAAAACAACAAATATAAGGGCTCTGATGCAGAAATAAGCCCTGGTATGTTCTTAGAATGAAGAACAGAGTAGCTGAAGCATAATGTACAAGAGGGAGAGTGGTAAGAGTTTACTCTCTGGAAGTAGCAAGGGATTGGATCATGTTGGATTTGTAGGCCATTTTATTTTAAATGTGATGTGTAACCCAATATACTAGTCCAGGTAAGGGATATTGATGGCTTGGAACTGAGAGGTGAAAATACTTGTGCTACCAATTATTGCATTAGGTATGTATCATGAAGCTTAAACGCTGTGCAATTTACTGTTGGTTAGATATGAAGAGTTACAGAGGAGAGTAAGAGGTAAGTCTAGAGGTTTTTGGCTTGAAGAATGCATGGAAGAAATATAATTAAAGGGGAGCTATCTGGGAGTGGAGGGTGGAACAAGAGGTTCAGAGACACAGATCAAGTTAACTATATTAACATGCTAAATTTAAAATGCCTCTTAGATATTCTAATTGAAATGTTGCAAAGACAGATGAAATATGTGTCTGGAGCTCAAGGGGAGAGGCCCAGCCTGGAGACAATATATTTCAGAATGAGCAGCAATGGAGGTGGCCTTCAAAACCACAGGAAAAATGAGAGCATGAGGCAAAAAATGTAGGACACTATTGAGCTTTTCACAAACTCTCTCCTCCTTCCTCCTTCTCCTGAGTGTTCCCACCCTCCACATATCCCCACACTCTCCTCTCTGATTGCTCAGCTGGTCCTTCTTCAAACTCCCTTCAAATCATCCCTTCCCGATCTCATGGTCCTCATGGCACTGACTAGATTTTTCTATTACAGTTCTAGTTTAGCTTTATCTCCTCTACTAGACCCTCTTATGATAACAGTCCCACCTGGAAGCTTTCTGTCTGATTTGCCTGGAAATGTTATTTCCTTTCTGCACTTATCTTCTGGGCAAGACCTTTCCTCCCTAATGCCTTCCCTAGCCATCCAGTCTAAATGATGCTCTGGTACAACTCTAGATTTACCATCTCTTATGGTAAGATATAGCCATATCAGGAGTTCATCATTAAACAATATGTATTCCAGGGGTTCCTGGGTGGCTCAGTTTGTTAAGGGTCCAACTCTTGGTTTCAACGCAGGTCATGATCTCAGCGTCCTGAAACCAAACCCTGAGCCCTGCATCTGGCTCTGTACTCAGAGGGGAGTCTTCTTGAAGATTCTCTCCTCTGACCCTCCCCCAACTCAGGCATGAGCACGTGTGTGCACTCTCTCTCTAAAATAATGAAACAAATCTTTAAAAAATATAAAAGTAATAGAATTTCATTATCTATCTACACATGCTGGTAGAAAATAAATTTTACATATTTTGCATCTAAATTTCTATATAGTTTCACTGAGGAAAATGGGAATTTTCAATTCAATATGTATATCTGCATGGGCTTTATATTTAGAAAAGCCCCTTCACCAACATTACCTAAATAACTCATTAGCATTTTAATTAATAATATTAATAATAATAAAACGAATAATAACTATTAGTATTACTATGCTATATATGAGAAAAGTTAGGAAACTTTAAAAACTTTATCTAAATTACAGATAAGTGACAATATTGAGAGTCAAATCTAGAAGATTGTCTATCACTTTAGTCTTCCTTCCAGTCTAACACAGCTTATTCAAAAGTCTCAAATATTCCATTTAAGCCTTCATTTAAATTTAACCTTTTCCTTCCATCCACTGGATGTATTTACATACCCCCATTCACAGGCATTTGTATATACATACTCACTCATATTAAATGGTCAATTAGGCTATACCATTTGTAAAGGTCTGGGATGAGAATTGAAAAGGGCAGTATGACAGGTATGATTATAAACATATAAACTGAAACTATAAAGATCAACTTTCAATACTGGACTTAAATACTAAAATCTTAAACTGTTAGAATCAGATCACTGGGTATTTAAATAAATGTCCTAAATGCACTAAGTAGGGAATGAAATAAACTTTATATCTTAACATCTACTTGTTATATAATCTCTTTCAATTTTCTTTAATTGTATTTAATTTTAAATCACTTTATTCCTAATAGCTATGATTAAGGTGCAAATGGGCAAGTTATTTTTTGATGCCCAGGCTGTAGGAAGCCTAAACAAGAGCTAAGAATAATATTCCTCAGCAGTGCCTGGGTCGTTCAGTTGTTTGAGCAACTGACTCGATTTCGGGTTGGATCTTCAGCTTGGATCATGGTCTCAGGGTCCTGGGATAAGGCCCTGTATGGGTCTCTGCATGCAGCAGGGATCTGCTTGGGATTCTCTCTTTCTCTCTCCCTCTGCCCCTCCCCCTGATCACTGTCTCTCTAAATAAATAAAATCTTTTTTTAAAAAAGGAATAATATTCTCTAAATTTCAGTACAAAATTCAAAAGCATCAATAAAATATTGACCAAAGTGGGACTTCTTATATTTGAATAAAATCTACTTGATTTCATAATACAGTGTAGTAAAAATCAATTTTTAAGAAACATAGAAAGATCCAACCAGAAACATTTTTACTTATCCTCAGACTATTTTTTTTAGTTATTTTTCAAAGAAACAAAATTACCCAAATATTTTTTTTTAAAGATTTTATTTATTTACCTGACAGAGATCACAAGTAGGCAGAGAGACAGGCAGAGAGAGAGAGGGGGAAGCAGGCTCCCCGGCGAGCAGAGAGCCGGATGCCCGGCCCAATCCCAGGACCCTGGGATCACGACCTGAGCCGTAGGCAGAGGCTCCAACCCGCTGAGCCACCCAGGTGCCCCAATTACCCAAATATTTTATTCACTAATCCAAACCACATCAAAGAGGAGCCCAATTGAATGCAAACTTGTGTAACCACTATAGAAAACCTTATGGAGTTTCCTCAAAAAACATTAAAAACAGAATTACCATAGGATCCAACAATTCCACTACTAGTAAATTCCATTTGCCCCAAGAATATGAAAACACTAATTTGGAAACATATATGCACTGTTATGTTTATTGCAGCATTATTTACAATGGCCAGGATATGGAAGAGGTGATATATAAATAGAAACAAAAATATAAGTATATATAATGAAATATTACTCAGCCATAGAAAGAATGAAATCTTGCCACTTGCAACAACATGAATGGATCTAGAGAGCACAATGCTAAGTGAAATAAATCAGTCAGAGAAAGACAAATACCCTATGATTTCACTCATGTGTAGAATTTAAGAAACAAAACAAAGGAACAAAGAAAAAAACAGACAAACAAACAAACAAAACAGACTCTTAAGTATAGAGAACAAACTGATGGTTACCAGAAGGCAAGTGGGTGGGTGGGGGAATGGGTGACACAGGTGATGGGGATTAAGCAGCTCACTTCTCATGATGAGTGCTGAGTAATGTACAGAATTGTTGAATCACTATATTGCACACCTGAAACTAATCTAACACTGTTAACTACACCAAAAGGAATTAAAATAAAAAAATGGAACCCAATCTCTACCCTTTATTTGCTCACCAAATGAGAGAATTACATTAATTACTAGTAAATAGTTATAGGAACACAGTAGAAAAAGAACTGTCTTTGAATCAGACAGATGTGAATTTTGATTCCAGACAGCCCTTTGATTTATTAGATTAGACCTTGAGCAGTGAGTGAGCTTCCATGAAGCTCCCTTTCCTCATCTGCAGAATGTGAGACAAAGGACCACCTTTCATGGTTATTGTTATAATGAATGTTAAAATATGAGAAGCACTCATCCAAAATGACACTAAATGACAGGGTCATTGCAAAGATAAAAACGTACAATGTAATGCTCACAGCATTGTGGACGGTACCTGACACCAAGCAGGCACTTGATAAAGATTCGTTGAATGAATGAATACTAGAAATTACTAACTGAGATCCCGAAAAGACTCAGTGTTTTAACGGTTTTTGTCCACATGTAAAAACAAACCATTCCTCCTCATATTTCATTCTGTAAATCTTTATCAAATGCCTGCTTTGTGTTAGGCACTGTGCCAGGCTCTGGGTATGGTGAATAAGTGTAACTTGCAAAGAAGTTAAACAGATCCTTGAATAGGCGACTCGCTCACACCGAGGTGAGATTGGTAGCACAAAGACTGATGTGAACTTGCAGGAAGGGTACACAATCTAGTTTAGAGGAATTTGTTAAGACTTCTCAGAGAAAGACCGCGAGGTAGAAGTCTGCACAAAAAGAGTGACAGAACCGAGAGGATGAAAACCTGTTATAGAAGGGGGAAGGGCAGCCTACACAGGAAAGGAAGCCTGGATCACTGCAGGCCTGCACTGCTCAACAGTGAGGAACCTGTACCCTGCAGACATGCTTGCTAATTTTCTTCAGTTTCTAATTCACTAACCTCTCTGGATCCTGATCCCAGACAGTCCCTCAGGCGCTATTCTCACTTGCATTTGGACTCCCCTTTACCAGGTCATTTTCTGATCCCCAGCCCCGTTTTTTCTTCTCCCTGCTCAGCTTTGAGGTCATGCTTATTCGTTATGGTGTCTGACATCAGTTCATGACCATTCCTCGGCTTCTTTCCTCTGCACTGCTCTTGGCATGAAGACAGGGGCTTGGCTGTGTGGTGTGCTGATACAGACGACCACCAGACACCACCCAAGACTAAGCTGGGAGATCCTTAATTAAAAAACAAAACAAAACTAGTTTCTTTTTTGTTTGTTTTTACCTTAATTGAGGAGACGTGTTTTAAGTTTTTTCTTTCTTTACACCAGACACTAAGGAATCCAAACAACCTGTCCTCCAGGAGCTCACTACCCAGCTGGGTTGAGTAACATAAAAACAAATGCCTAGCACAGCAAGAGAGGTGCTAATAAAAATTTGCACAAAGGCCTAGGACATCAACAGCTTATTAATGCAGATAAATAAGAGTAGAGTTGAGCATATATAACACTGACACATATATCAACCATCACAGTATTATTTTTATTTATGGTTAAATCAACTTTTCTATATTACAGAAATGGTTTTAGAATATGAGAAGCTTTCTTGACCCTGACTTTCAGATATATGATACAGAATATTTGATTCTAACTTAATAGCTCACATTTTATTCCTGGAACAGAACTCAGTCTGTTTTGGGGGGAGAAGAGGAACTCCATCATTGTGGGAAGGCATGTTAGAAACCTTGAACAAAGAAAGGAAAACTGTCACTATTTGCAGATGACATGACATTATATATAGAAAACCCTAAGGGCTCCACCAAAAAAGTATTAGAATAAAGGAATTCAGTATAGTCACAGGATACAGAATTAACATACACAAATTGGTTGTGTTCTGCACACTAATAATGAGCTATCAGAAAGAGAAATTTTTAAAAAATGATCTTATTTATAATTTTATTAAAAAGAATAAAATGCCTAGGAATAAATTTAACCAATGAGGTGAAAGACCTATATGCTGAAAGCTATAAGACATTAATGAAAGAAACTGAAGATGACACAAATAAATGGAAACACATTTTATGCTCATGGATTGAAAGAATTAATATTGCTAAAATGTCCACACTACCCACAGCAAGCTACGGCTACAATGCAATCCCAATGAAAATACCAATGGCATTTTTCACAGAACTAGAGCAAATAATCCTAAAATTTGTATGGAACCACAGAAGATCCTGAAAAGCCAAAGTGATCTTGAGAAAGAGCAAAGCTAAAATTTTCACAGTCCCAGATTTCAAACTACACTACAAAGCTGTCGTAATCAAAGCAGTCTACTGGTACTGGCACCAAAACAGACACATAGATTAATGAATAGAGCAGAGAGCCCAGAAATAAACCTAAACATACATGGTTGATTTATCCACAACAAAGAAGGTAAGAATACACAATAGGGAAAAGACAATCTCTTCAAAAGAAGATGGGTGTTGGAAACACTGGACAGCTACATGCAACAGAATGAAACTGGACCATTTTCTTACACGATATATCAAAGTGAAAATTCAAAATGAATTAAAGAATTAAATGCAAGACCTAAGACCATAAAACTAGAAGAAAACAATGACGGTAAGCTCTTTGACATCGGTCTTAGCAATATTTATATATTTTTTTGAACTAGTTTCCTCAGGCAAGAGTAACAAAAGCTAAAATAAACAAATGGAATCACAACAAACTAAAAAGTTTTTTCACAACAAAGGAAGCCATCAACAAAATGAAAATAAAATGTTCTGAATAAGAAAAGATATTTGCAAATTATGCATATGACAAGGGGCTAATATCCAAAATATATGAAGAACTTACACAACTTAATATTAAAAAAAAATCTCGACTAAAAGCTGGGTAGAGGGTCTTGAATCGATATTTTTTCCAAAGAAGACATCGATGGCCAAGACACACAGGAAAAGATGTTTAATATCACTAATCATCAGGGAAATACAAATCAAAATCACAATGTGCTATCACCTCACAGCTGTCAGATTTACTATTTTAAAAGACAAAAAATAACAAGTGTTGGCAAGGATGTGGAGAAAAAGAAACCCTTGTCTACTTTGTGAAAATGTAAATTGGTGTAGCCACAGTGGAAAACAGTATAAAAGTTTAAAAAAAAATTAAAAATAGAACCACCATATGATCCAGCAATTCTACTTCTGGGTATTTATCCAAAGAAAACAAAAACACTGATATAAAGAGATAATACACCTCTCTGTTCACTGCAACATTATTTATTATTGCCAAGATATGGAAGCAGCCTAAGTGTCTATCAATAGATAAATGGATGAGGATTAGGTACGGGCGTATGCGTGCACACACACACACACACACACACACACACACACACACTGGAATGTTAGTCACCATAAAAATGAATGAAATCGTGCCATTTGTGGAAAGCCTGGGTGGATCTAAAGGGTATTATACTAAATGAAATAAGTCAGATAGAAACACAAATACTGTATGATTTCACTTACACGTGGAATCTAAAAAACAATACAAATGAACAAGCAGAACAGAAACAAAGTGTTGGTTACCAGAGTAGGGAGGCATTGGGGATTAAGCCAAACAAGTGAAGGGGATTAAGAGCTACAAACTTCCAGTTACAAAATAAATCAGGGGGGATGTATTGTGCAGCATAGGGATTATAATCAATGATGTTGTAATAACTTGTACGGTAACAGATGGTAACAAGATGTATTGTGGGGATCATTTCAGAACATGTAACATCATTAGGATACACACCTGAAACTCACAGGATATTGTATATCAATTATACTTAGGTAAAAAAATTTAAAAAAAAAGAAAAATAATTAAAAAGAAAGTGATAGAATGAAATAGATTTATTCATTAAAATAGGGTATTATATGCAATTCCCCAATGATATTTTTATTCACAAAGCCTCACCTTTTTAAAAAGATGAATTCTGGAATGAATTACAATTTGTTTGAAAGAAATAGCTCCTAACTCATATGACTTGTCATGGTTTGGCACTGATTGATAAATACCTAAATTCCTGTTCTGAATTTGAAGCTACACTAGGTGCCGAGGCGACTAAAATGAATGGTACATTCCCTCTCCTGGAGGAAGAGTCGCTCTGGTCACAGAGATCCATGTGGTTCTGAGGGAGGAGGGTAAAGTGCTCTTCTCAGTCAGGCTGGGGCTGAAGGAGAGAGGGGCCATGGAAGGTTTCTAAGGCTAGAGGTGCAACCTGAAGTAAGCCTTGAAAACAAACTATATAATCATTGAACCCACATTCCATCCTGACCTCACATCTTTATTCATCCAGCTGCTCAGTGAGTTGAGGTAGCTTTACAGCTGGAACTCACATATGTGGAATTTGTAAAAGAACCAATCTCAAACCAGCATATAGATATGTTTACTTAACCTGATATGCAAAGGTTGCAGAACAGAAAGAGGATCCTGCCCTGTGGGTTCTTTAAATAAGTTTCCAGTGGCAGGAAGAGAGAACTCTAGCTAGAGAGTAGTTCTGCAAATTGCAGAGGGTGATGGGTGGAGGGGTGGTGGAAGGTGGTGTAGGAGAAGAGAATACATTTCTAATAAAGTTAAATATGGGCTTGAGTCAAATGCCTCTTCTACTGTGACCACAGTTTTATTTTTTTCCCTCTATTATACTGTAGGAAGGATCACATTTAACATATTTTAATTATTACAATGACCCATGTAGTCATTTTTCTGTATTCCTAAGAACAGTGTATATATGCGTCATCACTCTGGTATTTGGTATTTCAAAAGAATAACAGTTACTTTGCTCAGCCATGTAGGAAGCCCCAAGAGTGACCTTCATATTGGAAGTAAGAAACGTTATCTCTGCAGTCAAAGCAATTAGATTTATGGTCACATGTAGAAAAGATTCTATCTACACCCATAATTTTAACCACTATCTCTGTATTGAGGATTATTTTATGCCTGCTGACTAATGTCCTCAGCTGCTCTCTACTCTGTCTGCCCACTGCAGCCTCGAGAGTCCACAAACACTCCAATCTCAACATCCAGATTTCTCATTTATCTCTCCACACTTACCCGTCACCTTGTGTTTCCTGGCACGGTTAATAGGTACTACCACCTACCCAGGAATTTAAGCCAGACTTTATCCACAATTCCCACCTCTCTTATGCTGTCTTTCCTATGAACTCCCAAAAAACAGTCATTTAATCAGGATCAAGTCTTGACATTCAATCATAAATAACCCTCACACAAGACTCATGTCCATCTCACGGACTCTTCTTAGACAAGAATGTTACAACAGCCTACATTCTGTTCCCATGGTTCCACAATGAACTCTTTATGATGTAATTGATAACATCATCCTCTTGCTTGAGGGAGCTCCTAAAGAGCAAAAAGATAGAGTCTAAATTACTTACTTAGCCTGACCTCCTCCCTTCCTTAGCCCTGACATGCTGCCAATCTCCCCAGAGGAATACTGTGCTGTGGGAACTCTGGAAGCCCTGCACCATTTTTTTCGGTCTCTGGAGAACTCCTGCACAAGCCCTCCATGTTGAGCTCAAAATGGATCTTTTAGAAAACTTTCATGGACCTCGGGCTAGTTAGAGACTCTCTTTCACCCTCCCATCGCATCCTTATCTCATTGCCTCTGCACTCTAATATTTCCTTTTCTGATCTGTCCTTCCCTGTGGGCCCCTTCAGGCAGGCATGATCATCTGTTCACCTCTGTCTCTCACACCTCTAGTTGTGTTCTGCATAATGTAAATGTTCTGTGATTGCTCTTGGAACTAAAGCATGAACGCAGGTGAGGGAATGAGTAAATGAATGAACCAGATCATGATTAGCTGCAGAATGAACTTCAAATAAAAAAAAAATTATGCTGAATGAGTGGAGCCCAACTTTCACCCAAAGCCCTCATGACATTCAAAAACCCTATCATTGATCTTCTCTGTGACCTCCAATGAGTCACTTCGTTTCTCATCTGTAAAGCTTAATTAGTGTTTCAGAAAGAAGTGCAAGCTCTCAAAATGCTAGGTGTTAAATTCATTGCTTCAGAAACAGTGTCAAGCACATAGTCATTCGAAATAAAACTATAAGATAGGCAACAATACTCCATTTTCAATTAAAAATGCTAGGTTCCCTCTTGCCTAAAATAGACTTAAAGGCAGCTGGCTCCCAGCTGCTGCTGAAGATGCCTCCGCTTTAAGTATGGGAGTGCTGTCATTTCTGAGATACAAAGTCACTTCTCTTAATTCCAGGGTAACCTCTCATGATGGTGGCACCTGGGGGCCTGTGTGGGATGAGTGCTCAGAGAGAATGGGAGGAGAGGCAAACAGGCAGTTCTCCTAAGGGAAGCGGTTGATTGGCTCACTGTCAGCCAGAAGGCCAGCAATTTTACAGTCTCTCCACTGGGCCTGAATCTACTGCAGAGGAGAGGAAATGAAATTTATTTTAGCCAAGTGGGGAATTAAGGAAAGTGAAAGAAAAAATTGAAGTTTAAAGCTACACACAAAGATGGCATCATATGAAAGCAATTATATTCAATTCAATTCAACAGATATCTTTTCGAGATCCTACTATTTACAAAATGCTGTGTTAGGTTCTGTGGGAGAAAACACTGATGAGTGGAAAAGCAACAGTTGGGAGCCTCAACAGTTTCACACAGGCAGTCATAAATGTGTCATTATAAGTCATTATAATGTGTCAAATATAAGTGGACCTGGAAATGGAAATATAAAAGATGGTGAGGAGAAGAAAAGGACTTGGTTTTGGAAAAAAGGACTTGGGTTTGGAAAAACCTTCTCAGAGGAAGTAGAATCTAGGGTCTGGGCAGGCTCCCAACCTGCACCTCTCATCTCTTCTCCATTCTGAAAAATTTGGGAAATAAAGAGTAACACAGTGTGGGGTAAATTATCACCATAATCACTGATGACAGTAAACTGGGAGATAACTCTCATAGAGAAACAAGTTCTTAAAATGGGTCCCCAGAAGTAGGTGGACTTACCATTCATCATGGTAGCCCTCAATGGGACATACCTTTCCTTATGGACAGGCTGAACACGTAAGATTTAGGAACTTAGGGCAGTTCTTACTCTAAAATAAGGATTGCTCCCCACAGAAGATATGTAAAGATGAGGTGGTACTCATTATTCTTCCCATAGTTACCAGAGAAGTCACCTTACCTCCTCAGAGAGAAGCCCAGAGCTACACTAATTAAGCTCCCTCTGAGGAAGGAAATATTAGGACTAGGGAAAAAATGTTTCCAACATATGCTAGGATCTAAGTGGTGAAAGAGAAGGAAGGGTTACAAATAGGAATTTTGTAAGCTAGCCCTGAGAAGATGGAATGGGACGATTAAGAACATGCTGTGAGTAAAACAGACATGGGTTTAATCCTAATTCTTCTTGATATAAACAAATCACCTAAATTCTCTCACCCTTGGTTTCTTCATCTTCAAGTTGGGACTAAGAGTACCCACTTCACAGAGCTCAATAAATAGTAGCTACGATAACTTCTACTACCAGAGCAACTGGACAAGAGGATTTGCTGAATAATAAGAAGCTTCCTTCACAAACTGATTTGGTGATTTTAAGTTTTATTAATAATCTATTTCTTTCTGATATATCAGCTTGGTGAACCAAATTTCTGGGTAATGGGTTTTCTTGACGTGAACTGGGCCTATTAAACACATTTAGTCCACCATATTTCTGTAGTGTATTAGCTTGTGAAAGAAGAATGTTACAGGCAGGTACAAAGAATGGCACAAGAAGTACAGTATAGGAAGCACACGGATGGGACCCAGTTTAAGTGAAGTGGTGTGAAGGCAAATATAAGACTGCCAGAGGACCCGAAGGAGGAAAGAACACTGGGCGTCATTTCACTTCCAGTTCCACACTTTTTAGAGCACCTAACTTTTTTGATAGGACCAGGTGAATGAGCCTGAACAAGCTTAAACAAAACCCTGCCTGTTTCAGGGCCCTAAATGCCCTTATCTGCATGACTGAGCAATCAGAAGAACATTCATGACCATGCGAAGGAGGATTATTCAGAGATGCACTTTCTTGGTCTTTTAGAAAGCAATGTTATGGGTATTTTTATTAAATAATATGAGTGTTTATGGGTATGGAATCATCATTGTAGGCTGTTGATTACATGTGACTTAAGGGAAGGTGAACTATTTCTCCTGTTTATGAATGTGCTAGAATGCTAAAAGACATCCATCACACACGGTTATTAGAAGACTACCTGACAAACTGGGGTCTTCAAATGGAAATGTTTTTAAGCTTCCTGATGAACTAGTTGCTCATAAATGAGCTCTGAATTTAACTGTATAAACCTTGGCTCCATGCTACTTCAACAACTGACCTCAGAATTCTGTGTCTGGATCTAAGGTTGCAGAATAATTGGGAGGGCTGATTTGCAGCCATCTAGGTGTGACATCTGACAAGGGGAAAGAAGACAGCAAAGAGCTAGCATGCCTCTTAATTTTCATCAACTAAATTTTCAGAAAGGAAGCCAAAAGGACTTGTCTGGCTGCAATTTAATAATCTCTAGAAAGGATTATGTAACCATGTAGCAATGAGTTTATCTTTTAAAAATGTATGGTTCTTAGATGTTGAAAATATCACTGCTTGACCACTTAACTCAGCCATCCTCCAAATATGGACTTCCATTATTTCTAAAGTGCAGCTGTCCTACTTGCTTTTAAGACCAAATGCTGACATTCACTAAGAAGAAACTTTTCACACAAGAGCCTATCTCTACTTCTTGTGATCGTATTACTGCTTTGAAAGGCTCTAGGTCAGTATTTTTAGGAAATAACTATGTTAGGGTTTCTTTTACTTTCTTTTCTTTTTCTTTTTTTCTTTTTTTTCAGGATTTTCTCCAGGTCCCAAGTAAGTCTACCTTTTCCCATTACCAAAGAAGCATTAAGATTCTAACATGGTGCCTTCCTCTTCATATTTGAATATTTCCTCGTGGGGTTTTCTATGTCCTCCAGTTACAATGGTCCTGAAAGAACATATGAGGTTTAGTTTTCAAGTAAACTAAACACATATCTTTGATAGTTGTGTTACTATAATGACAAGAATGACTGATGATTTGAGAGAGGGGGAAAAAAAAGGCTGACAGATGATTTGGATATTGACCTACTCAACCTAAGTTACACTTAGGTGAGATGTGTGGTTTAGGTGAAATGGTCATTTATAAGATAGCACTTTGGCAGTCCAAGCCAGACACGCCTGGATCCATTATGGCATTTGGTATTTAATAATGGAGTCCCCTTGGGGCGCCTGGGTGGCTCGGTGTTTTAAAGCCTCTGCCTTCAGCTCAGGTCATGGTCTCAGGGTCCTGGAATCGAGCCCCACATTGGGCTCTCTGCTCGGCGGGGAGCCTGCTTCCTCCTTTCTCTCTGCCTGCTTCTCTGCCTACTTGTGATCTCTGTCAAATAAATAAATAAAATCTTAAAAAAAAAATGAAGTCCCCCGAGAAACATATGTGGCATTTCTGATCTTCAGTTTAGTCCTCAGTAAAATGGGTTTTATACTGTTGCCTATATGATAGTATGCTTGTGAAGGTTTCGTGGGGGTGATGTATATAAAGTACTGGCACAGTATTCTGCATATTTTCCATGCAGTAAGCCTTTAATATGTGTTTGGAGTTACTACCTTTGAAAGAGAGAAATAGTTAAAAAATATTTGAACTTCATCAAAGTTCTCTCTAAGCTCCAGATTATGGTTACACTTCCTGTCAGATGATTGTATACTTTTAAAAGACTCTCTGCAGAAAGTGATAGTGCATCTCCTTGTGTATGATTTAACTTTTTTTCCTCCCAAGCCTGCCCCTACATTTAAGCACTTATTCTCTTTTCCATTATTTGTGGATTGGCCCAAGAGCTGATTTAGCATATAATTTATGTCTCATGTGTATACAGCATGTACTGTATATAATTGCTATATATAGTATGTTTATAAAATGCTCATCATGGAATCAAATCCTAAGTCAGCAGTTCTCTTCCAGATGCAGCTGCATCCAAATGACTCTATCTCTGGGGAAGGAACTATTTTACCCCCCAAACCCCCACAAGGCCACATGAAGCCAGGAACTCAAAGAGGAGCTGACAGAGGGCAGTGTTTCTCTGAGGGAGAGCTGCTTTTTCCTGACGGTAATGCCAACACAACCCTTGTGTTTGGTTCTGTCATTAAGGATTAATGTGCTTTTGCATGGGTTCCCAGAGGAGCATTTTATGTTTTGTGATTCCCTGTGAGAATTAGGATAGCACTTTGCAAGTGCCCACTAGATACTCATCTGTTAACCAACAGTAAAATACAAAATAAATGGATAACTGGAGCAGCTGTGTGAAGTCATGTTCCTTCTCTTCCAACGTTGTGTGGTGTGGTGTGCAAGTGAAGCAACAGGGTATGCATTACAGAATAAAGATTTGGTAGAGTTTTTTTTTTTTTTTTTTTTTTTAATCTCAGATCTATAGACCACATGAATTCAACGTGAACTGAAATTAACATGGGTGAAACTGATCCACAATACATGCAAAATCATGAGTTGATGGGAAAGCACTTTTTTTGGGGGGGGTCTGGAGAGAAATTCATAACTGTCATCAATTTCTTATAGGATCCACAATTCAAAAACTAAGGACCATACTGAACACTCAGCCTCAAAATTCATAAAATTCTCTTTGTATGTAAGTAAACTCATTAAATATTTAATCACATTTTGTCTGGACCTGTTTAGATGTGTCTGTCTTGACATTCCTTCCATCCAGTTATGGCTTTATAATGCTGCTTTATTTTTTTATATATTTTTAAAGATAGATTTACTTATTTATTTATTTGTCAGAGAGAGAGAGAGAGAGAGAGGGAGAGGGAGAGAGAGAGAGATCACAAGTGGGCAGAATGACAGGCAGAGGGAGAAGCAGGCTCTCCGTTGAGCAGAGAGCCCCAATGTGGGACTTGATACCAGGATCTTGAGATAATGATCTGAGCCAAAGGCTGACACTTAACTGACTGAACCACCCAGGCACCCCTGTAACCAAACCCTGAAAGCCATTCTGGACATCTTGTCTCTCACAGGTAATCTAGCAGCTGGTATTGTCAATGTTACTGACTGAATACTTTTCAACTCCCTACACTTTCTCCAACTCCATGAGCTGAGTGTCATATCATCATCCTTAATCTAAACAACTGCAATGACCCCTTACTTCTCGAACATCACCACCCAGGCTTGTCCCCCATCCATCCTCCACAGGGCAGTTAGAGGGCCTTTTAAAGATGCAAATCTAATTTTCTATTTTCCTGATTAAAATGATCTAGTGAGTTCTCCGGGGTAAAGACAAAACTCCTGCATGGTCTGGCCCTTGCTTACTGATCCCACTCTACTGCACACACCTGTCTGTTTTTTCTACTCCAGCCTGAGTAACCTTTTAATCCTTCATATGGGCCATGTCTTTCTCTGCCAAAAGGTCTCAGCATGTAGGGTTCCCTCTACCTTGAGTACTCCTTATTTTCTTCATCCATTCCACACTAC
Source organism: Enhydra lutris kenyoni (assembly GCF_002288905.1). NCBI lineage: Eukaryota > Metazoa > Chordata > Mammalia > Carnivora > Mustelidae > Enhydra > Enhydra lutris. Next base: position 11,998,186 of record NW_019154121.1, on the reverse strand, counting down.
TAAAGCTTTGTATCTCCATGCAGTAAGTGTTACCTTTGCAAAATCTTCTGTGACATCCATGATTAGGTCATTTCCACTTTTATGCACGTTCACGGAACCACATTTCTCTATTTTAGAACACTTAGCGCAACTGTAAGATTTTATTTACTCTGGGATTATTTGATAAGTGTGAAGCCTCTCAATGGGCAGAAATTTGGTGGATATTTACTTTATGTGAGAACAGAAGTTCCCTGACAAAGAATATATATAGATTATTAGCGGCAAGGAATTTAAAGAAAAAAAAAAAGGAAATCCATAGCAACAAGAAGGTCTGGGAAAAGACAAATGTATGAACTTATGGGAGTGTCCAAAGTGTGAAGAACATTATGTTGCATGTTAAAGTTCATCAGAAAGCATCACCATGGAAGGGGCACCAAACAACCACTTGATACCAGCCATTCTGTCACTGGCCACTCCATTGCTGGCATAATGGGCTCAAGAAGACAGTAGCTATTGGCTATGCATGGATTTTACAGTATGGGCTTTCATTCTCCAAGACTGATCTAGTTAGTTACACTGTGAAAGCAGCTTTAACTTATAAACAAAGAGACCAAGTTCAAGTCCCTAATATGGAACTATTGCTCAAGGAGACTAACCAACTACTTGGGATATGATGTCTGTATTGTACTTCTTCTACCTTGAAAGGGAAAACAATTTATTTTCAGTGATATTAACACATAATCCAAGTATGTATGTATCTTTCCTGTCCACAGGGCTTCAGTTAGCACCTCTAAATAATGGCTCACAGAGTATTTGATCTACCAATGTGGGATCTTGCATAATGTTGCAGTAGACTAAGGTCCCCACTGATCAGCCAAAGAGGTGTGGTAGCAGTCACATATCCATGGGATTTGATGGTCCTATCACATATTACACCCCCCAGAAACTGCCAGCCATATAGAGCAATGGGACAACATCTTGAAGGCACAACTGAGGTATCAGTTTGGAAACAATGTCCTCCAAGGATGGGATAACATTCTTTAAGATTCAGTGCATCTTTAATCAATGAAGTCATGGTGTGTCTTTTGTAGGTAATGTGTATTGGCTCAGCAACCAAGGGTGGAACTAGAAGTGGCCCCACTTATCAGTGCTCTATGTGTCTCACTTGGGGTATTTGTGTTTTCCCTCCCCCACACACCTAGGTTCTGTGTCCAGATGTCCTGGCTCCCAAAGAGAGATGCTTTTAACAAGGAACACAGCAAGAGTCTCAAAAAACTGTTAGCTTAGCTGCTACTCAGTCATTTTAGATTTACTGAGTGAAGAAAGCAGAAAACAAGGAAAGAAACCACCATCCTGGCCTGGATAATTGACCAAGTCATCAGGAAGGAAGAGCTGCCAATACATGATGGCCACAATGATAGGGAATAATATGATTTCCACTTGAGTGAATCACTTGAATGTCTTTTGGTACATCCCTGTCCCAAATTGACAGAAAATTAATGAGTGCAGTAGCCACGGACTATAAAGGACACAATAATCAGGAGCTCAGACTCCTCAGGGATGAAGTTCTGTATCACAACTAGTAGGTAGGCCATCAAAACAAGCATAGCTAAGGATGCATGTAGAAGTGAGGAAATCTAGAACGTAAATATACAAATCTAGAATAGGTAGTAGCAGAAGGAAAGAATGACAATAGTATCAGTGAAAGACTCAAGGTCAGCTATGGTTTGTTCCATCAACCTTCCTTTTGCATATTTCCCTAGGAAAAAAGACCAATCAAAATCTTGGAGCAGATATTTCTAGCAGAGCAAACTTAGTATATGAAGCCACTAGATCCAAACAGTATAAGAAAAGACTACAACAGATACAGGAAAGCTACTTTGTCCAAAATACTCCCATCCACAGGAATAGTTGTGTGATTCAAGGGCACCAAGAGGGATGATTTGCTTCAAAAGGGGAAAGCTCTGAAAGGTTATCTAGCTCAAGAGTCCTAAGGATCAGAGAAAGTTCTCTGCTCCAACTGTCTCACATTTCAGCTTCTCTTTCTGTTCGATCCTGCTTTGTTTTATCCTTCACAGTTGTTACCAAGATCCTCTCCAGCAAAGCCCCTACATGCATTTTTCAGATTTGTGGTGTCTATTTTCCTGGAGACCCAGATACTGTGTTATGATCCCAAGAGGAAATTCAGCTACTCTTAAGTATTTGGTATTCACTTGATTTTATGGGGAGGCAATATGTACTTGAGCGTAACTTAAAAGGTGGTTTTGGACAATTTTGTAGGGTCAAAAACCATGTGACTCATTGAATTAAGGCTCACTGATAAGGTGTTATTGGCTGAATTGTGTCCCCTAGAAACTTGCATATTGAAGTGTCAACCCACAGTACCTATGAATGCCAGTAACGTCTTCTCTACATAGAGCATCGGACCTAGGATGAAACCATTGCATACTCTCCTCCCAAAGCCATTCATAGCTGCTTCTGGCAGAAAAAGAAGCCCAGTATTTAAGTGGAACTGGATATTTTGAAAATTATTATTTGAACATTATTATTTGAAAATTATTTTATCCCTGAGGCTGTTCAGAAAGATTTAATGGCCTTAAGAGAAAAAGTGAATGAGTGACTCTGCCTGACCCTTTTGTTCTCCTTCCATCCCTTCCTTTCTTCCATTTAGTTAGTCTTTAACTAAAGCATGGAACTACTCTATTTGTGAAGGGCTGCCCTTGACCTGGGGATGCAACAACGGAGAAGACTGACATAGTCTCTTGCTTTCATGGGATGTTTTTTTTCTTATCATTATGCTTTTTTCTGTTCTCTCATAACTACCCTTTCCCAACTACCAAAGGAGGAAACTGATTATATATAATTTATTAAGGCTTGTCTACCCTGGGTTGGTGGAATGCATATGTGGTCTTATTTCCTTTTGTTTACATAAAATTCTTCCTCTCTTTGTTTTCTTATTTTAGCAATTTTCTTTCTGTGGATCTTGTACCCTGCCCCCATTTCTAGCTTCAGCATAAACTTATTACAAAACCAGACTATGTATCAAATGCCCAGGAGGTTCCAATGTTGTTATAAGTACATAAGAAACTATGTTTATATATTACAGGTAAGACAGGTAACACAATTATCACCCACATCCTGAAAAAAGCATGTCTGGGGCTCACCTTCTACCTGTGTTCAACATGGGGGTTGTATGAGGTCAGTGGTGGTTCTCTGCTCTTGGCTGCACATGAGAATCACCTGGGGGGCTTTGAAGACCCATCAGTGCTTGAGCTTCCCTCCCAGAGACCTTACTTAAGTGATCAAGAGTGGCACCTGGGGATTGGTATTTTTTAGAACATCCCAGAGGGTCTTGATTGTAGCCAGGGTAGAGAACCACTGGGCTGGATCATTTCTTTAGGTCTCTTCTTTTTTTTTTTTTATTTTTTTTTTTAGATTTTTTATTTATTTATTTGACAGAGAGAGATCACAAGTAGACAGAGAGGCAGGCAGAGAGAGAGAGAGGGAAGCAGGCTCCCTGCTGAGCAGAGAGCCCCATGCGGGACTCGATCCCAGGACCCTGAGATCATGATCTTTAGGTCTCTTCTAACTTCAACACTTCAGTCACCCCTAAATGTAAACTTTATACAAATAAATGCTAAGAGTATTATTGTGTTGAAGGCTCAAATTACATCTCCACAACCCTAACGTGGTTAACTGGCATTTATGGTGAGGATTTCCCACCAGTATGGTGAGGATTTTGACATGGGTTTAAGTGATGCTGCTACTTAACCATCTATTGAAATAACTTTTCTCTCTGCCTCCCACTCATTTCCAACCCACCCTCCGAACACTTGCCGAGAATCACTACTCTTAAAAATCGAATCTGAGGGGCGCCTGGGTGGCTCAGTGGGTTAAAGCCTCTGCCTTTGGCCCAGGTCGTGATCCCAGAGTCCTGGGATCGAGCCCCGCATCGGGCTCTCTGCTCAACAGGGAGCCTGCTTCCCTTCCTCTCTCTCTGCCTGCCTCTCTGCCTACTTGTGATCTCTGTCTGTCAAATAAATAAATAAAATCTTAAAAAAAAAATCGAATCTGATTGTTTCACTCCTCTCTGTGCCGCACCGCTTCCGTGATTGCTCTTTCCCTCTGGATCAGGTGCAAACTCCTTGGGTCAGTCACACAATAAACTGCCCTCTTCTCCCACTTAGGATATTCATATATACATACTCTACGTGTTTCAATGTTATTAAACTTTTTAACTTTTTTTTTTTTTTTACATACGTTAGCTTAGTGAAATCTCCTAACAACCCTATGGGTTAGACACAGTTGTTCTCCATTTTATCCATTTAGTAATAAAGACCCAGAGAGGTTCAATAACTTCCTAATGACACGCAGCTAGCATTTCAGGCTTTGTATTCAAAATCTGACACATTGATCCCAAATCCCAGGTTTCTTGACCCCTAAGTTTTGTTATCTCCCTCACATATCCCATCAAGTTTCATTTGTTGTTCTTCTATTATGAATGCTCATCCTTCCCTAGATCCTCAACTACTGATTGATATCTATGGTCCTTTATGAGTCAGCTGAAGCGTTTTCTCTCTGAGAATTAGTTCCTAAGCCCTCACACTGCACTCTACACTGAGTACCTCACCTCTACTGTCCAGGCATCTCGTCTCAACATCTCTATCCTGGCATTTACTGCACTCTCCTATAATTTTATTTTTATGTATCTCCTTCAAAGTGGGATGAAATCCACCCTGTGAAATCCTCGAGGGCAGGGACTGTGTCTCTTATCTGTGTACTGTTACCATCCCCCACAGTGGAGAATGAAGTCCCTGACATGGGATGTTCTCTTAGATAAAGTAGCCATATAATTTATCATTCCAACCCATAGGTGAAAGAAGCATTATTAACAGTTGTCCAGGGATTATAGGTATAAACTTGGATGCATACTTACCTTATTTTACTGTTTCCTGAGGCAACTTTCTCTGGGTCTTAATGATCAGATTCTGACAATACAGATATTGGCTTACCTTTAAGTAAATGTCTTTATTGTACAAGAAAGATTGTATAACTTCTCCAAGATATGAGTGCTTATAATTTTAAAACATCTATACTTTTGCTTACAGCTAAGTTTAAATTAAGAATCAATATCAATAGCTATATATAGAACTGGTGTCTCATTAAAGGGAATGGTATTTAGTTAGTGGTGACAAATCATTGGCATTGTTAAGGGAAAACTCAAGAAACTGGTGATCTTTCAGTAAAGTTAACTACTGACTGACATGGTATAGAGGTTGCAGTGTTTGAGGACTGATGATGTTTCTCTCTTTCTCTCATTCCCACTGGATGAGGACCAAGGAATAATTCTGCAGCTCTTTCTGTGCCTTGTTTCCAAGTCCCTCAAGGGGAAACCAGTGGATAATCTGACTGGTCCTCATTTAGTTATTAACAAGATGGTTACTGGTGCTTGGAGGTCAAGGGTTGACTTCCAGTTCTGCACCTGTTATCTGTGTGATCCTGGGTAAATTATTTAATGTGCCTCAATTTTCTCATCTATAAAATATGACAAACCTACCTCATCTAGTTATCATGTTAATTAAGTTAATATCTAAAACTACTTCAATCAATGCCTGGCATTTGGTTATATAGAAGTATATGGCAGATAAAGACATGAGCAGTGTCATTTGGGTGTAAAGGCCATGCACATGTGGAAAGCCCTCTTCTCTTTTCTATGAAATGAGTGGGTACTGGTTGGCTGAAGCCAACCAGCCTAACCATCCCCAATGACCAGCTCTCATATATTACACCCAATTAATAATTCCCTCCACATTTGGAAGAGTGTTGCTATTACTTCGACTTTTCAAATCATGAGGCCTCTGGTAGGTGATACAACACTGAGGTTTTGATTCAAGCTGAGGAAAAAGGAGGACCTTTAATCTGAAGTTTCAGCTATATATCAGGAATGCTATGGACTGTGGCCCAGTTAATAAAGCAGGGTACTGTAGTACCTGGGTGGCTCAGTCAATTAAGCATCCAGCTTTTGTTTTTCGCTCAGGTCATGATCTCAGAGTCCTGGGATCGAGCCCCGCATTGGGCTCCATACTCAGCCTGGTGTCTGCATGAGATTCTCTTTCCCTCTCCCTCTGCCCGTACCCCGACTCAGGTGCTCTCTCACGGTCTCTCAAAATAAATAAGAAATAAAATCTTAAAAAAAAACAAAACAGGGTACTTTTATTCTCTGTGCACACATTCTTCAGGATTCTTTGGAGAAGAACATTTTTCCAGTATGGAATTTCAACATTCTTTGTGCATTTAAACAACTTCCATATATATATTTCACACTGTAACCCTTTCACAGTGGTACATCAACACAGAGGAAGTAGTCTGACTGGATATGATTGCTTGTCAACATGTTCAGCAAAGGGTGAGTGTAGATATCAGAGATTCCCAAAGGAGAAGATGCTGACTTATCTGGAAGGATCAGTGAGTGGCCCAAGAAAGGCCAGTGACAAGGAAGGGAGTCACATGGGCAAAGACACAATCAGAGAAGTGATCATGGTCAGTGCCCCATGAAGGTGTGAAGTGTTCTGGGTAGCTGCAGCATGAGGGAGGGATAAAGCAGAGATCCACCATGAGGCTAAAGGGCTGATTAGAGATCACGCTTCTTTCTGATGAGCAAAAAGAAGTCCTTTAACCCAGGTGTGGCAAGCTTGGATTTGTAATGCTGATAGACTTCCATGGGCCACTGGCATGGAAGCAGGTAGGCAATGCCAGTGAGGCCCAGAATGAGGACTGGCTTCCTTGGAAACAGAATCCAAACCTAGTTGTCTGAAGTGAGGGAACCCAAACAATGCCCTAGAGAGGAGGCTACCTTAGTGTCATCCTGACCAATCGCAGCAGAAACCAGCACGAACCCACCACACCGGATCCTGGGCTGTCGGCCCAAACTCTAAAGCAACAGAGGCTGTATTTCTGTGACTGTTCCCAGGCAAGCCTGTGCTGCTGGCATCATCCCCATGTGCCCTGGGGGCAAATTTAGCTGGGTTCTGAATGTGTGAATGCCCCATTATAGCTGAATGTCTGAAAATCTCTCTTCACAAACATGCCCTGAACAAACGGAATCTGTTCTCAATAGGAAATAACTGTGCCACTGGAGTTGGCACGGCAAAGTTGGAAAGCGAGCTAGGTACAGCCCCGCTGCCTACTGAGCTGCCTCTTCCAGCTTCTTGCTAAAGGCCCCTTGGCTTCTCTCTCCACCACAAACCAGAGGGGAAATGCTGTGCATTCACATTCACAACTCCAATTGTTTCCAATTAAACTGCCCCAGGAGCTGAATTACCTCAGCCAAACGTTTCTCAGTATTGTGGCACTCTGCAATTGAGAGGTTTCAACCAAGATTCCCTAAAGACAGGCATTATTCCTCCCTCTGCTTCAAAAGAAAGCACTTGCAAAGTTGCAATTGCGTTCCCCACAGAAAGTGTTGTTTTGTTTGGTTTCATGAAACTGGTGGGTGGGAAGAACATTCTGGCAACAAAATAGAAAAAAAAACGTCTAGAGAAGAATAGTCTCCAGCACATCCCTGAAAGAGTTGTATTGAAGTTCCTTTTATTCTTAGGACCTGATAGAAACTTCTGCTAAGCAGGTGACCATGCTGGCCTTGGCTGCTAACAGGAGCCCAAGAAAGGAGGTAATAATAGGACATGGATTGCCACCAACCTGAGATTAAATCATGGCTTTGTCACATACTGCTTGTAGCAAATTAGACAAGTCACTTAAGTTCCCCCAGCGCATTTTCTCCACCCGCACAGAAGAAGTGTGGTTGAAAATGTAGCATGCTATTATAAATTGCTTTGCAAAATACAATGAGCTTCTCAACTCTAAAGGCTCAAAATTGTTTAATAAAAGTTTGAAGAACATAGTCTTTCTTTGGCTTCTGGTTTCATTAATTTATTCAAAAATAATTGAAACCTGTTCAAAATAATCCCCCAGAAAAGGAGCACACCGGAGGAATAAATAACACAACCTCACTCTTATCTCCCTTGAACTTCTTGCTCCAGCCTCCTAGTGGCTGAATCCAAAGGCAAAAGAGCCCACTATGAAGTTCATGTGTGTCAGCTCCCAGGGTGCTGGGTCGGACTGAGAAGAGACGATTGTGAATGGGAAGTGGCAACTGCAAGGGATGTTCCTAAGAGAATGTGTCTTTATTTTAAAGGCAGTGGAAGCTTTCAGCCTTAGAACCCTTTGCCTAAAGCTCCCCTGGTTCTCACACTGACATACACTTCTCCAGGACACGTGCTTTGGGTTCTGAGTCATTGGGTTTACAACCTGGACCTACAACTTGTTAGCTCTATGGCTGTGAGCAACTTGTTTAAACTCTCAGTTTCCTCATCTATAAAATGAGAACCATAGGAGTAACTTTTGATTAGGACTACTGAAGGGATTAAATGTCATCTTTCACTTAAAACATTTAGAAGAGTGTCTGGCAAATAGGTGTTATCAAAAAAACACTTACTCTCCTAATTCATATTAGTGACATTTCAAAGAATGAAGAAGCAAAGTTTAGAGACTTTTCCAAAAAGTCACACAACTAGTCAGTGTCAGAACTGAGGGAGAGAGATTATAACCCATCGATTCCAGTAACAGTAATCTACACATTCCTGTAAACTTCCTGAGGGCAAAGATTAGATCTTAATCATTTTGCATTCAAGAAGCCATCATAGGGGGCACCTGGGTGGCTCAGTGGGTTAAAGCCTCTGCCTTCAGCTCAGGTCATAATCCCAGGGTCCTGGGATGGAGCCCCCGCATGGGGCTCTGCTCAGCGGGGAGCCTGCTTCCTCCTCTCTCTCTCTGCCTGCCTCTCAGCCTGCTTGTGATCTCTGTCAAATAAATAAATAAAATCTTTAAAAAAAAAAGCCATCATAGTACACAACTTTTGCTCAGTAAATGTTGGATGAATGAGTATATAAAGCACTGTGTCAGAGATACAGAACTAATTACTGAAGGAGAGAGGAGAGTTTCCCTTGCTAGCCTAAAATTCTTCTCTCTTGTCCTATATAAATGGTTCTATAAATAACAAAATGTAAATTGCCTTCTTCAAGAAGGTACTGAGATTTAGTAATAAATTACAAACAACTGATACATTGTATGACTGTTCTGAGGTCTGTTACTTTGGTTGAAATATTTGAGTGACCATTTCTGAAGTCCTCACCTCCCCCATCCCACATATATTAGAAGGAGAGGTGGTCTATAGCTTGTAGGAACTCATTAGAACCAACATTCTCCAAGGCTAGGGTTTTTGCTATTGTTTTGTGGAGGAATTGATGCATTATTCAATGTGCTTTATTCATTTAATCTCGCATTGACTATAGGGATAGCCTGGGGCTTCTCTGGGAAAATTGAGACTGTAAGAGTATAATCAGAGTTGTGACCTTAACATCTCACTTGCATGGGAGGTAAGACAGGATTCTTAAATAACCGAGGTAACTTAGTCATCTTGGGTTAGAATGGTCTTAGAATAAATCTTCTTCATAGTGTGATGTCAATAAATCCATAAGGAAAAACAGACTAAGAGTCAGAAGACTTGGGTCATATCATTGACGGTTGGCTAGGGCAATTTCACTAAACTGTAAAATGAAAATAATAACCTCCTTTGTCACCCTCTCAGGAACATCATAGAATTAGTGCAATTTTTATCCTGTCCATGCTGTGAATAATATAAAGAACAATACAAAACAAAATACAATACAAAAACCAAAAGTTATTATTTTTCTGTTTGTAAGAAATTAACAATTATACATTGTTTTCCCTATTTGGTGCCTTTGGTATTCACCAAGGCTTCTTTCTTCCATTTGCTCAATGTTTGCCTCTATGTCTGGGTATAGAAAGGCCCAAGGGCAGAAAAAGGAATGCCTGCCTTCCCTTCCCTTCTAGATTTGGGGAGATTGTAGCAGATTATAACAAAATTTTGGAACACTCACAGTTTTCAACTGCATTCCAGGAAGCATAGTGTCACACTGTACCTCTAATTCACTTTGAACATTTAGTCAAAATAAATATTTACTAAGCAGGTTCTAAGAGCCAGGTTCTGTGTTAGTCAAGTGGTTTCTAAATAAATATTAATAAAAATGTCCTCTTTCCTAAGAGAGTTCATGGTTTATTATAGAAAAGTGAAGGGATTAACAGTAAGAGTTTGGGTAAGTAACCGGATCCTCTTTCCGCAAGCCTCCATTTTTGACATGTGTTAAATAGAGATAATTGCATCTACCACTTAAGGTTGCTGTGAAGATGAAAGAATCTTGATAATTATAAAGCTTTGAGCACAGTGTCTGTCACATAAGTGCTCAGCCAGTGATGGCTGTTTTTCTTAGGGAAGGCAAGTACAGAAACAGATCTTGCTGTGCCATTTGCTATCCAGTGACAGAACAGAGGTGTCTTTACCCGTTTCCTTTCAATGTCCAGGAGTACAGACACTTTTTTCTGTATAACCAAATACTAAAATGTCAGAGACATGAATATGATGTTGTAAATGTTCCACAGAAGGAATAAGACTAGTCTTTTTCTCCAGGAGGAAGTAAGCAATTTCACCTCTGCAGGCTTGGGCAACCTGGCTCCAGCACTCTGGGCCTTCTTTGGAGACTAAAATTCATTGTGGGCCTTAAATGTTAAAATGCTATAGGAGATGCTCAGGTCATGATCCCAGGGTCCTGGGATTGAGCCCCACATCAGGCTCTCTGCTCAGCAGGGAGCCTGCTTCCCTCTCTCTCTCTCTGCCTGCCTCTCTGCCTACTTGTGATCTCTCTCTCTGTCAAATAAATAAATAAAACCTTTAAAAAATAAAAAAAAAAAATGCTATAGGAGAAAAACATTTCCAATTTTTCCTAAAAATAGCCCCAAACAGTTGACAGTTCTTCATGAAAATGAATAAACCAGAATTTTTTTTTTCTGTTGAAAAGAGTACATTTTTCAAAGACAATAACAGGAAAAAGATCGACACTGTGAAATTTTAAGATTTATGGATCTTATGGCCTATAATCAACTTATCAAAGATATATTTTTTAGTTTTCAAATAGGTGGATTTTTTGTGTGTGTGTGCCGAATATGGATTTTAGTTTTCACCTCTTTCAATCATGGTGGTTAATTTGATACGGACTTATGGGTTTTGCTTTGCAGTTTCAGTTAACCAGTGAAAGAGAGGCATAGACAATGAATTCTGGAGAATTCAAGAAGTTAGAGGAGCTACTATGGGCTACAGAGGGGCTGTGGAAGATTTTCAAAAGGATGCAGGCTGTGAACTGGGTTTTTAATGAACTATCGGAATACAGTTGGGTAGAGGCCGAGGGGTAGGAAGGTTTCTCAGAGAGCAGATTAGGTGAGCCTAATGTTAGAAATGCATGGAAATGTTGGGCTGGGAGTGTCAGCTACAAAGTCAGCTTCAAAAAATGACCACGCACAAATTTGGGAGCACTTATTCATTTAGGGTAAAAATGGAGGAGAATTATTTTGATGGAGACATTCTGGGAAACAGTGATAGAAATCTGGACCATGTCTTGCAGCTCACAGGTATGGCCCTATAGCATGGAAGACAGTTTTGCAAATCGCTGGAGTCCCTTCTTCAAGACATAGCTGTAGTTTGATCCCACCTAGATGGCAATCACTTAGCCTTTGCTGCTTGCAAGTGCATCTACAGTCTCTTCTTAATGTTCTCAAGTAATCTGTGCAAGGGAGTCTCACGTACACAAGAATGAGACAGATGTAGGTTTCCTGTTGGTATAGATGAGAGTGTCTATAGTACAGCTGTGTCTAGACCTCTGTAAAGACGTGACTCCTTGCTTCTCCCTGGGACCCGTCATGGTGAAAAATCCCCAGAGACCATAAATTCCACTAGTTCTGCATGAAAGAAAAAACGTCAGTACAAGTTAAGGAACTTTTTTTGGATCCCAGCTTATGCCTGATTTGTCTTTAGAATTAGAAGTGTTTCTAAAATGGGACATTTGGAAGAATTATTTTCCCAACTAGATTTTGGGGTGTGTATATATCACTTGAAAAGAATCAAAGGTGGGGAAGACAATTAACACTTAGGGAATGCTTGGAAATATACAAAGCCTTTATGTACATTTCACCTTCATAATAATCCTCTGAAATAGAGTTATGCCTTACAGAGTAAAATCATCACCAGGACAGTAGTTTTCTGTTTTATTCCCCTGAGTGCTTAAAATAGTACCTGTCATATGCTAGATGCTCAAGAAATATTTGTGAAATAAAAATGAATTGAGTTGAATCTTGTCAATGAAGAAATAGTAGTAAAGAACAATTAAGTCTATATCCCAGGACTGCGGAGCTATTATGGGCTAAGCATGGTGCATATAGGAGGATCTGAGTATAGTTTTATCTTGACTGTAAGACACAGGATTTGTCAACCACATCACAATATCTCTCCGTGATGACATTTGTATGTAAGAAAAAAAAAAAAACTACGAAATTCTCAGTAAGGTGGATGTAACTAATTTAGAGTGGAATTTATCCAGGAAGCAGGTATTGCTTCTGATCCTTCCTGGATTATTCTACAGTTGAATTCTCTCCTAATTCAGAATGGGAAGAGATTTTACCTGAATATTGGTAAGCTGCCTTAAATCCTTTTTGGAACAAGGATGAGTAAACAGAAATACAAATAATGCTGAGGATACACTGTGGTCTCATTTTCACTTCAACAGGTATTTACTAAGTGCCCACTCTGGAATTTTGCTTTGTGTATGTAGCCTCAGGGATCAGGGACACAGTGGAGAAAGGATACAATTCCTGCCTGAAGTAGCACTCAGCTTTATTCTAGGTGGGAAGATGAGTCAAATCAGTGTTTCCTAAACCTGGTTGCATATAAGAATAACCCTGTGGCGCTTGTTAAAAATACAGAATTAAGCTATCTGGGGTTGGGTCTGAGAATTTTTTGTTTTATCAACAGTCTTAGATCATTCTGATTCACAACCACAATTAGGAAACACTGAATTAGATGCACACTCAAATCCCTTCCAGCTTTGGAATTTTGTGATTTTTCTATTATTCTACAAGTGGCCTACAAAAATAGAGAGGGAAAAAAAAAAAAGAAGAGGTATATGTTTCTGTCGGCAGAGCATTGTTCTGAGAGGGAATGCTAGAGTGAAAAGAATGGGAGCTTTTAGAAAGGATGAAGTTTGGTCTGGAAAGTCATGGGCAGTGCTGGGTCAGTACCAGCCTAAGCCCGGAGTGACTTAGGCCAGAGGTAGATTGCCTAGGCTCTTCAGGTTTGGTAACTGGGTGTGAGTTGGACTGATTATGGAAACTAAGCCAGCCTATTTGCTTGCATTTTTATTCTTTCCTATTTAGAAAAACAGCAAATTATCATGTATGTCCGTGCCTTACCAGCAAAACTACACAATACAACTGCTTCCTTCCTTTAAAGAAAAAGGGCTCCATACAAAAACGGCCTTCTCTAGACCGAGACATTTAAACAGGAATCAGTTCTTTATCACAGAAAACCAGGATTAGTGACTACTGAGGGTTATATATTAAAAAAATTCTGCTAATCTTTGTGTATGTTAAAATTACTTCATAAGCACTGAAAGATCGGAAAAATAGTTGTTACTATATACAATAATAACATTTATTAATATTGTTAATGAGTATAGTAGTTAACATTTATTTATTGTTTAATATTCCCAGGTACTATATTTTGAAACATTCTCCACAATTGATTTAATTTTCATAACAACTTTATAAACTAGATCCCTTTTCAAACTCCATTTTACTGATGAAGAAATTGAGGTTTATAGAGATTGAGTTCCTTGAAACATCCAGCTGACAAGTTCAAGGCAAAAACTCCAGCCTACTTCTCTTTGAATCCTCAGCCCATGTTTTTAAAAACTATATTAAATAAGCTAAGTAAATAAAACAGATCTTTCCATACAATAGAATATTGTTCTCTAGCCATTAAGTTGTGTTTTTGAAAATATTCAAAGGCATGTGAAGATGTTTACGGCATAGTCATAGGTATATATGACACATACTAAGGAAATATACATACACACATATTTAGGAAAAGGTTTGAAGAAAATACATCAAAATGTTAACATTTTTCTCTAGGTGGCTGAATTACAGATGTATATTGTGTTGTACCTAATACTTCTCCATTTTTAAAATAATTTCTATAATAAATATTTATAGTTTGAAGGGTACTTATATGTTATTAATTAAAATACAAACTTGTGGGCACATGGGTGGCTCAGTCAATCAAATGTCTGCCTTTGGCTCAGATGATAAATCCAGGGTCCTGGGATGGCATCCCATGTTGGGCTCCTGATCAGCAAAAAGTCTTCTTCTTTCTCTCCCTCTGCCCCTCCTCCCTGCTTGTGTGCACTCTCTCTCCCTCTCATAAATAAGCAAAAATCTTATAAGGTAAAATAAAATAAAATGAAACCTTTTAGTGCATTAGAAAGATTATAAGGAAATTTATCAAAATATTGAAAAGGCTCTTATTTAGGCAAAAGAGCTATGAACACTCAAAAATGTCACTTTAAAAAAATAATTTCTAAAGGCTCCTCATAGAAAATATTTTTAAAAATCCAAATACCTTAGTTATCATACCAGATTTTTACAATCTAGCCCTTGGCTCTCTTTCCAGATAACATTTATCTTTCCATAAAGATTTATAATCTTTCAAGACTTAATCCCTAGAACTCTCTGTAAGATCTATTCTACTTTCTGGTTTTACCAAAACCTTTGAGGGTGACATGACCTATTTCTCCATATGTCAATCCCTGTCCATATGGTTCCTGGAATCACTGGACTGCAGCCTTTTTGAGGCATAGGTCCTATTGTCTTAATCCCCTGTATTCAAGGTACCTAACATGGTACTCATGACCCAGGAAGCCTTCCGTACATACTGGTTGAGTCAATAGAGCGGATAGGTCCAGACTTTACCACCAGTTCAAATGGAAGAGTAGTGTGTGGGTTTCATATTCACCCTATGCATTTGTTTGAAAGTCTGACAGTAGAAATATATTCACTTACTAGTTATGTAATTTGAAATACAGAGACGAAAAAACTGTTTCATGTCATTTTTCTTGACAGCAAAGAAAAGGTTAGCTGTTATTAGTAGCCATTATCATCTTTTAATCCTCTGTTCAATATCATCTCTTTCCTAAAACATCCTTGTATTCCCCTTAGGCTCAGTTAATTTCTCTACCTTCTTATTGTTCATTTTGCTTTTTATGTCTCCATACCTACATATTTTACTACATTGAAATCATTTATTTCTGTTTTCCCTATGTGATGTGAGGCAGAGCATAGCGTCTAATTCACTTTTATACTCTAAGAGCTTTACTCATAGTATACATTTGTTTAGGACAGAACATGCACAGGGCTCCTTTTCTCAAATAACTGACAGACTCTGTGAAAGACGTCACTAAGAGGACAACATCTGACTGAATTCCTCCTCTCCTTCCAGTTGTTACCCCCTTGCCCTACCCAGTGAACCATACCCAGCCCACCTGCCTAAAACGACCTCATCCCATCCCTTGTCCAACACACACTACTCTATTCCCCTTTCCTGAAACATTTTTCTCCTTAGTACTAACACGATGTATACTTTACTTATCTCTTTGTTACTTTTCTCTCCTCACCAAAATGTAAGCTCCATGAAGACAGAGATAGGTGTCTGGTGTGTTCACTGCTATATCTCTCAAGTCTAAAATAGGCCCAGATGTACAGGCAATATCTGACTGATATTTGTTGAATAAATGAATGCCATGTACAAAACTATGGAGGCATGCACAGAAGGTGTTCTTCTGTGGATGGAGTGCTCTACTGTACAAAATCTAAGCCTTTTTCTCAAATACTGTTTTGACAACCAATGAGTGGCAGTGAACCTAAGATAATACTCCAGAGAGAGCTTCAAGCGGGAGTCATGTATATTGACTGATGAGTGCAGATCTAACAGGATCTTAACTGTCCCTAGCAGATAATTAAGTGAAGGGAAAGGTGAGCATCCTTTCATAAAATAGGAGTTATTTATGAAGCAGTTACCCTCAGCCTCTGTTACAAAGTGCTTGAATGAGTACCTACCTGCCAGCCTACCATCCCCCTTAAAAATTGCTTAGGACCCTGCCTCTCACACAACCTACTGGGTGAAGAAGACTGTAAAAATTTACCCCACAAATGGTAACCAAAGTAGTCTTAACTTTAAACATACTTGTTATAGTTATACAAGTATAACTAGATACTCATCCTAGCCAGGGTTCAGTCCCAACAAAGCCCCTTCTAGAGCAGCATGCGACACCATAGTAGAAGTTCTTCCATGCAGCCCACCAGGATAATGGAGTGAGCAATAGTGCCGTTAAGTAGCTGAGGTAATTTATGACAGCCTTGGCAAAAGATTGGGAGCAAGAACAAAAGATACATTTTGTTTTAGAATATTTGCTGTCCCTTATCCCATTTTCCTTTAGGCAACATGAAGCGAGTATGATCTGTTGTTTACTCAGATCTTTTCTAGTTTTACTTAATAAAATCAGACTGTCTGGTATAGAATACCATGGGTATTCTTTTCTCCATAGCGGGGATATATATCTGGTTTCCCCCAAATTAAGTCAACATGCTGTAAAAGAGCTAAAAAGGATGCTAGAATTAAAAATAGAGCTTCCCTATGACCCTGCAATTGCACTACTGGGTATTTACCCCAAAGATACAGATGTGGTGAAAATAAGGGCCATCTGTACCCCAATGTTTATAGCAGCAATGGCCACGGTCGCCAAACTGTGGAAAGAACCAAGATGCCCTTCAACGGACGAATGGATAAGGAAGATGTGGTCCATATACACTATGGAGTATTATGCCTCCATCAGAAAGGATGAATACCCAACTTTTGTAGCAACATGGATGGGACTGGAAGAGATTATGTTGAGTGAAATAAGTCAAGCAGAGAGAGTCAATTATCATATGGTTTTGCTTATTTGTGGAGCATAACAAATAGCATGGAGGACAAGGGGAGATGGAGAGGAGAAGGGAACTGGGGGAAATTGGAAGGGGAGGTGAACCATGAGAGACTATGGACTCTGAAAAACAATCTGAGGGTTTTGAAGGGGCAGGGGGTGGGAGGTTGGGGGAACCAGGTGGTGGGTATGGCAGAGGGCACAGATTGCATGGAGCACTGGGTGTGGTGCAAAAACAATGAATACTGTTACGCTGAAAAGAAATAAAAAATTAAAAAAATATATATTTAAGAAAGGCATGTACAGGCATAACTTGGATACAGTGTAAGTTCAGTTCCAGGTGATTGCAATAAAGTGAACATTGCAATAAAAAAAAAAAAAAAGGACGCTGGAGAGCACCTTTCCATGTAACTTAGAAGAAAGTAAAAATAAAAAGTATCATGTGCCCTCTCCAAAGACCATTTCTGTGGACTCAGACTCACGCCATGTTTGTATGACAATTGTTGTCAGGAATGTTTGCATGTGTGGTGGAGGGGGGTGGGGACGGACCATGTTCAGCTTACACTACCTAGCTCAAAACCAGTCCCAACTGACAGTGACAAGTATTCAGTGATCTTTACAACTCTCAGATGTGTTTATCCAGAAGTAGAAACAAATATACCTGATTCATATAGGGTAGCCATGATGTAGCCATTTGATACGTGGATTCAAATCCAGGCATTTCCACTTTACTACCTGCGTGAACTTAAGCACCATTCTTAATCTTTCTAAAACTTACTCCCTTCAGTTATAAATTTGGTAATAACAGAACCTTAGTATAGGATTACTGGAAAGGTTAAATGGAAGAACACATGTAAAACCTTTAGCCTCTTGCCTGTGACACAGAAACAGAATAATTGTTACCTGTAATAGTATTTTCATTATTCAAAGAGCAGCTAACTTTCTGTCTTTCTATAAACAGAGTATTTTGGTGGGACTATGGGACTGAGAAGTGTCCACAGAAGAGGTCGCATCTGATCATTATGGTCACCTCCACAATATTTGGGAATCTGAACACAAGAATGCATGGCTTCGTATTTTCTTGATTTTATTGACTGAGAAATACAGAATGAGGGACTCTTCAAAAGTAGACAAGCATGTTTAATGCATGTTAGCAACAAAAACACACTTTAAGTTATCTGATTAGAGCATTCTCTTTCATTGTAAGTGACACTAATCATGTATACTTTATTACTGTTATGTATCCGTAATTATTCCAAACACCAATAAACCTCTCCAGAACCAAACTGTTACAAATGCACAGGCACATCTTGATTTGTGGCCATCTAAGTAACTGACAGTTTGTTGGAAATGAGTCCAAAGCATCTATCTGTGAAGTCTCTGTCTGTAATGAAATTTTTATGCTTCTGAGGTTAATATAGAAAGAATGTCCTATTGTACCAAGAACTTCGAATATGTGAAAAGAAATTGACAAAAAAGGCAGCTTTTGTTCTCCACAATACTGGATGCAAATTTGAAAGACTGTTCACTTTTATGAAGACACACTCCATTGCTTCCTAATTTCTTCCCAGAAAAACAGACTGGGGATGTAAGGTGTGACTGAATGACTAGTGATATCTAATTATCACAAGCTGAACACATGGCCTGTCACTGAGTATTGGGTCAATTCACATTTCTAAATTAATTAGCAAAGCAATGAGAAGAAAACATCAAATGACCGAACATTCTTTTGGTCCACATTTAGACAAGATTACATGGCATTGCTGAGAATTGCTAACAACACCTGCACATTTAACCTGTAACCATACTTGGCGTTGTATTTGCACCCTTCTTTGGTTTTGGCCTTTTGGGGGTGATGGGGAAGGTAGAAGAGCAGAATGGTATTAATAAACTTGTAAGACTGTGAATTTGAGTTGGTATCACTGTGGAGAAGCCCAGCTCCATTTGTAGCTTATTGGGAAATCTCCTGAGATTCTGACACAGCTCCATCCTACCCCAGGGCCCTTGCTGTGTCTGTCATTTGGACATATCTCTAAGTGATGAGCTCAGGGAAAACCCAGAAATGAGAGGAATCACTTCATGGTGACTTTTGTATTTCTCAGAGACTGTAACATGCAGAATGTTCAGTGCAGCTGCTTCTGTTCCTCGATCCCTCACATTTGTTGGGAGGCAGTGGCACAAAAAATTCTCTCTGCACTAAAAACCAGGGAGATCCTTGGCAAAAAGCCAGAGATATCCCATTGTGTGCTATATAACAAAATAGTCTGTTTAGTTTGAGCTTTCTAGTAATTCATGGGTATGGCATGATTTATTGATTTTTTAAGTTCACAGACTTTATTGTTTTATAGCAGTTTTAGGTTACAGAAAAATTTATCAGAAAGAACAGATATACCCATTTTATTGTACTTGGCTTTATTATACTTTGCATTGTTTATTGTGTTTTCTGCAAATTGAACATTTGTGGCAGCGCTGCATTGAGCAAGTCAATTGGCACCCTTTTCCAGTAGCGTTTGCTCACTTCACATCTCTGTGTCACATTTAAGTCATTCTCACGATATTTCAGACTTTTTCATTATTGTATTTGTCATGGTGATCTGTGATCAGTGACCTTTGATGTTACTACTGTCATTGTTCTGGAGTGCCAAAAACCGTGCCCATAAAAGACAAAGAATTCAACCAATAAATATGTTTGTTCTGACTTTTCCACCAGCTGGCCATTCCTCCACCTCCCTCCCTCTCCTTGGGCTTCCCTATTCCCCAAAACAGAACAATCTTGAAATTAAGCCAATTAATAATTCTATAATGCCCTCTAAGTGTTCAAGTGAAAGGAAGGGTCACACATCCCTCACTTTAAGTCAAAAGCTTGAAACGATTAAGCTTCATGAGGAAGGCATGTTGAAACCAAAGACAGGCCGAAAGCAAAGTCTCTTGTGCCATACAGATTGCTGAGTTGTGGATGCAAATGAAAAGTTCTTGAAGGAGATTAAAAGTGCTACCCCAGTGGACACACACATAACAAGAAAGGGAAGCATCCTCAACGCTGATATGGAGAAAGTCTGAGTGGTCTGGAAAGATCAAACCTGCCACAATATTCCTTTAAGCCAAAGTCTAATCCAGAGCAGGGTCCTAACTTTCTTCAATTCTGTGAAGGTGAGAGGGTGAGGAAGCTGCAAAAGAAAAGTGTGAAGCTAGCAGAGCTTGGTTCATGAGTTTAAAGGAGAGAAGCCGCTTCTATAACTTAGAAGTTCAAGATGAAGCAGTAAGGCTGATGTAGAAGCCACAGCAAGTTATCCAGAAGATCTACCTGAGATAATTCATGAATGTGGTTACACTAAAGAACAGATTTTCAATGTAGATGAAACAGCCTGCTATTGGAAGAAGATGCATCTAGGACTTTCAGAGTTAGAGAGAAGTCATTGTCTGGCTTCAAAGCCTGAAGGGGCAGGCTGACTCTCCTATTAGGGGCTAATGTCGCTGGTGACTTTCACTTAAAGCCAATGCTCATTTACCACCCTGAAAATCCTAGGGCCCTTCAGAATGATGCTAAATCGATGCTGCTTGTGCTCTATCAGTGGAAAAACAAAGCCTGGATAACCACACATCTGTTTGCAATATGGCTTACTGAATATTTTAAGCCCACTGTTGGCACCCACTGCTCAGAAAAAAGTCTTCCTTTCAGAACATTACTGCTCATTGACAATGCACTATGTCACCCAAGAACTCTGATGGACATGTACACCATTGATGTTGTTTTCATGCCTGCTAACACAATATCCATTCTGCAGCTTATGGATCATTAAGTAATTTCAACTTTTAAGTCTTATTATTTAAGAAATATGTGATGTAAGGCTATAGCTGCCATAGACAGTGATTCTGTTGATGGATCTGGGCAAAGCCAGTTGAAAATCTTCTGGAAAGGAGACATTGTTCTGGATGTCATGAAGAACATTCGTGATTCATGGGAAGAAGACAAAATATCAGCATGAAGAGGAGTTTGGAAGAAGTGGATTGCAACCCTCATACATGATTGTGAGATGTTCAAGACTTCAGTGGAAGAGGCAACCACAGATGTGTCACAGAGAACTAGAGTTAGAAGTGGAGCCTGAAGATGGGACTCAACTGGTGCGATCTCATGTTAAAACTTTAATGGATGAGGGGCGCCTGGGTGGCTCAGTGGGTTAAAGCCTCTGCCTTTGGCTCAGGTCATGATCCCAGGGTACTGGGATCAAGCCCCACATTGGGCTCTCTGCTCATCAGGGAGCCTGCTTCCCTGCTTCCCTTCCCCCACCCCCGCCCCACCCCTGCCTGCCTCTCTGCCTACTTGTGATCTCTGTCAAATAAATAAATAACGTCTAAAAAAAAAAAACTTTAATGGATGAGAAGATGCTTCATATGGTTGAGCAGAGTAAACGGTTACTTGAGATGGAATGTACTCCTGGTGAAGATGCTGGGAAGGCTGCTGAATGGACAATGGAAACATTTAGGATATTAGATACACTCTGTAAATCAGTGGAAGTGTTTGAGAGAATTGACTTCAATTTTGAAAGTTCTACTGTAGATGAAATGCTATCAAGCAGCTTCATAGACTACACAGAAATCATCTGTGAAAGGAAGAGTCAATCAGCACAGCAAACTACATTGCTGTCTTACTTAAACTGCCACGGCCACCCAACCTTCACCCTAACCCCTCAGCAGCCAACAACACCAAGGCAAGACCCTCTACCAGCAAAGAGATTATGACTGGCTGAAAGCTCGGATGATGCTTAGAATTTTTAACAATAAGGTAGTTTTAAATTAAGGTATGTATTTCTTAGACACAATGCTATTATTGCACCCTTAACAGACTACAGTATAGTGTAAACCTAACTTTTATGCACCGTGAAAAAAAAAATTAATCTGACTCACTTTATTGCAATATTTACTTTAATGAAGTATTCATTTTACTGCTCTGGTCTGGAAAAAAAACCTGAAATATCTTTGAAGTATGCCTGCATAGAGTTCTTATGCACCGCCTCATGCCACTCCCAGTGTCCCCTGTTATTAACATACTGCATTAGTGTAGTACACTTGTTGCAACTAAGGAACCAATACTAACAAATTATTATTGACAAGAGTTCATAGATTACATTAGACTTCACCCTTTGTATTGTACATTCTGTGGGTTTTGACAAATGTAGAACATGTACTCTGTGATCATGTGGTACAGAATAGCTTTATGGTATAGAATAGTTTCATTATCCTAAAACTCCCCTGTATTCTACCCATTCATCTTCATCCCAAGTCCCTAAAACTGTTGGCAAGCCCTGATGTTTCTATGGTTTCCATAGTTTTGCCTTTTCCACCATGTTATATAGCTGGAGTCATACAGAACGGAGCCTTTTCAAATTCATTCATTGTGCTTAGCAAGAGGCTTTCAAGGTTTCTCCATGGGTTTTCAGAGTTTGATGGTTTATTTCTTTTCATTATCAAATACTATTTTATGTACCCCAGTTTGTGTATCCATTCACCCACTGAAGGGCATCATGGTTGCCTCCAAGTTTGGACAATATGACTAAAGCTTCTATAAACATCTGTGTGCAGGTTTTGGTGTGAACATAAGTTTTCAATTCATTTGGGTAAATAACAAGGAGTGTGATTGCTGGATTATATGGCAAGAGTATTTTTAGCTTTGCAAGAAACTGTTAAACTGTCTTCCAAAGTGGCTGGACCGTTTTGCATTCCCACCAGCACAGAATGAGAGTCCCTGTTGCTCCTTGCTTTTTTCTTGCTTGTCTCTCCAATCAAGTGGTTGTTAGTGTTGAAGGAGTCATTAAGCTATGTGAATTCTAAAAAAGACATAGGGAATATCTGAAAATTCAGGCAACTGGGTAACAAACAACTGTTCAGTGTGGAGCATCCTTTGCCTGTGATCTCTGACATTCTGAGCTGCAGTTCCCCTGTGGGTAGTATCTCCAGGTCCCTCCAGCCCTGCAGTCATAACCCCCATCTTGGCCAAGATCAAAGCATTCTACTCTAACCACATGTCTGCTCTTCTAGTACCTATTATAACTCTTTACTCACTTGGTAGCCAGAGTGAGCATTTTAAAATGCAAATCCTAACCTAAACACTTTCAAGATACAGTTCAAATTTTTTTTAGATGGTGGGGAGAGAGAGAATCTAAGATAAATCCACTTAGAGCAATGCCAGACATGGGGCTTGATCCCACGAACCCAAGATCATGACCTGAGCTAAAATCAAGAGTAGAGAGCCTAACCCACTGAGCCACCCAGCACCCTGAGAGTTCAGCTTCTTAATACAATGTAGGAGGCCTTGCACATGTT
This sequence comes from Enhydra lutris kenyoni, assembly GCF_002288905.1. Lineage (NCBI taxonomy): Eukaryota > Metazoa > Chordata > Mammalia > Carnivora > Mustelidae > Enhydra > Enhydra lutris. The sequence continues at coordinate 11,974,949 of NW_019154121.1, read as the reverse complement.
GGTAACTACCTATATCTCCCCATCCATCTCTGACCACTTGACTGCTCAGTTCTGAGCATCTCTACTGGCTGTCTCCATCTTTCATAAGAATATTGAATTGCTAACCCACCACAAAGCCTAAGCACATGACATTCCTTTATGTGGGATGTCCATTCCCTCTGCTCTTCACCTGTTGAAATCATATTCATTTTCAGGTCTCCACTGAAATGATCTTTCCTCAGGAGACCTTCTCGGGTAAGCTGCTCATCTTGGCCCTAAAGTTACTGGCTTCTCAATACTCCATATTATTTCTTCACAGTGTCTCCCAAAATTGTTAGTTTATAATTAACTATTTGATATTTATTTCCTTCTCTAGACAGTATGTTTTATGAGGGTAGGGTTGCTTTATTCTCAGAATCTATAATAGTGATTGGGTATTATAAGAAATCAATGAATACTTAATGAATGGATGAATAATAAACATATAAATATTATACTTCCAGATGGTAATTACTATGAGTTAAAAAGAAAATCTTCATCAATGTACTACTGAAAACAGAAATTTCTGATATCCAGAAAAAATGACACTTTTTTTTTAATGACTACAGAAAGTTGATAGAGTTCTTTATCATACAGGCTTAGCCATAAGTATAAGATTCTTCACGACTTCCATCCTGCCTGCTTCTCCAGCCTCATCACCTGCCACTCCTCCCTTATATGTGATGTTCTAGTAATGCTGGAATGAACTGTTTGGTATTCCCCACAGGAACCATGTTGCTTTACAGTCCTGTGACATTGCTTCCTCTTTTTCTACTGCTGGAAATGCCCTCACTGTCTGGCAAATCACCTGTGATTCTTCTTGGTACGACTTACTTGCTGCCTCCTTCTGGAAGCCTTCCATGAATTCTCAGCCCAGGCCAAGTGTATCTGTGTGCCCACCTCACTCTATGTAGTCCTATATCATGGCTCAAATGTTCAAAAAATGTTTAATGAATGAGATGAATATCACTTATCAAATTACGCCACATCATTGGAATATGTTTTTATCTTTCCATCTCCCCTAGAGTAATGAGACTCTTTCCTTGTCTACTGTTTTATCCCCAGTGCCTGGCATGGAGTGGCCACCTGATCTAAATGAGCTGAATGATCAATACCAAAGAGTATTAAGTAGGTTAAGATTTTCTCAAGCATCCTTTCTGTTCATCCTCGGTCCATAAGGGCTTATAAATAATCACATTATCCTTTTTGTCCAGCTTTGATAACCTAAGCAGTTATAAAAAATACATGAATTTGCTGACTCCCCTAAAAGCTGTATGAATTCATCTCTTATAGACTATAAGAACAGTGACTGTGTCCCAGCTATAGTCTAAACTTCTGTAGGACCCCTGGATCAATGCTCCTGTTACAGACACGTTTCAAAGATGAAACCAGAAGAAATATTTGTTCAGGTTTTCCTGGATCTTGTTCTAGGTCTCCCTTCAATGACAGAGCCAATAACTCTTCATCGGTTTCTTCTTTGAAACATCCCGGCCAGTCACCAAATGTGAGCACTCCCTCCTCTGAGCCCTATCACGCTTTGTACATGTCTTCATCATAGGACTTACCAAGTTGTATTAAAACCATTCATTGAGGGGCGCCTGGGTGGCTCAGTTGGTTAAACATCTGCCTTCGACTCAGGTCATGATCTCAGGGTCCTAGGATCAAGCCCCACATCCGGCTCCCTGCTCAGTGGGGAGCCTACTTCTCCCTCTCTTTCTGCTCCTCCCATGCCTGTTCTCTCTTGCTCTCTCTCATATAAATAAAATCTTTAAAAAATAAATTAAAATAAAAACACACTTGTTGAAATACATGTCTCTCATGGTTGATTGCAAGCTCCCTGAAGGCAGGATTCTGTCCCATCAATCTCTAAATTCTAAGAATCTAATCCAGTGGCTAGCCCAGGCACATAACAATCCATGGTTTTTGAATACATAAACCAATAATGAGACATACAATGGAATATGGATAGTGTAATAAATAGGTGTTATAAATACCCGAAAACCAAGAATGCCGCAACTTTTGAGAAACACGGTATAATCTTTAACATCGGCTCTGCAGAAATAACTGATAGTTACTGAACGCCTACTGTGTACTGAACATGTGGTAAGTTCTGAGCATTTCGTCAATGTGCTTGTTTCATATTTATAATAACCTGTCAAAGTAAATGCAATCAGCTTATTTTTTAGATGGGGAAACCTGAATTCAGAGAATAGGGTTATAAGTATATGAAATGTCTGTCAGCAGGGCGCCTGGGTGGCTCAGTTTGTTAAGCATCTGCCTTTGGCTCAGGTCCCGATAGCAGGGTCCTGGGATGGAGTCCTGCATCAGGCTCCCTGCTCAGGGGAGTCTGAGTCTCCCTCTGCCTCTCTTCCCCCTGTCCCCAGCCCCCAACCTTGGGCTCTCTCTCTCGCTCACTCTCTCAAATGAATAAATAAAATCTTAAAAAAAAAAACAAAACAAAAGAAATATCTGACACCAAAGTTCCTTTTCCTGCTATTGAGACACTATTATTTAAAGAGAAAAATATTTAGAATGGGAGAGAATATGTGGAGAAAGATGAAGCAATCTCTGATTAACGGCCCACAGTAATCCTCCTCACATAAAACTTGTCAGCCTCAGAACACAAAGTCCCATTGTATCCCCTTGACTGTCCCTGCTCATCTCTCTGTGTCTAAGCAGATAGAACTCAGTCCGCCCCAGAGACACTGGGAGGCTATACTTTTCCAGGACTGGGTGGCATCGTAGAGGCCTTAAACGGGGAGCTTTGTCAAAGGATCCTTTCAAAGCTGTGGTGACCTAAGTGTATTTTCTACTTTTTTCCCCTGAATTTCCTTAACACTTTAATTTCACTACAATGTATTAGTTCTGCTAAGTAGATTTCATAGGGATAGCCCAATAAAACTACTTAGCAATAATGGATATAATGACAGATGAAAAAAAATTTAGTTTTTATAGGATCAAACAATTCTTTGTATTATAGTGTGCTGTTTCTCTGGCTGTTTACTCATTTGCTTCGTTATAAGTTTTTTGAAAGTAGGAACCACATTCTGCTTAGCTCTGTCTCCCCAGCATCTGGAACAGTATCTTAAATGTAATAACTGTAAATTAAAGTCTGTCATTGAATACTTAAGGCATATATATCTTCCATCTGTGATGGAAGTTTCTGGATAAAGGTTCTGGAAAGCCTGATGAGAAATATACACTTTGAGATGAAGAATAACACACACACACACACACACACACACACACACACACACACATACACACACACACACACATGACAAGAGAGAAGATGAGATTCAGTGAAATCAAATCCTTTCCTCAGACCATGCGATGTGAGGGTCAGAACCCAGATTTTCTGGCTCTGAATCCTCTCTGTTTGCAATGTAATCACCTTGGGGGGGGGTAGGGCATTCTTGATATGGCATACCTTGAGAGCCCAGCAAATTTCTTACTTCTTTAATTCCAAGAAAATAAGCAATGTTGCTATTTATGCTATGGTAGTTGGAGACACATTAACAAGTGAAAATTGAAAAGCTAGAAATGCAAAGCTTTTGTGGTTCAATGTTAAGATTTCTGGGAGTTGACCCCACAGGACTGCAGATGTTTTCTCTGCTTATCTATGTTACATAATAGCAGAGAAATTTCTCAGGAACCTGAGCAGATTTTATTCTTGCAAATGTTCATGGTTCCGGGAAAGCTCAAGGTTATTAGTAAGCTTTGGAGAAGGCAATCGGCTTCCATAAGAACAAAATGCAGTAGTGGAAGAAAAGTGGGGGGAAAGGAGTGTCTGTGGTCAATCCCACCCTTACAGTAACAGTTTCCCACGCTTTCTAAATCAGTGAATCACCTGATGCCTGCCTGCTAAGGCGGGTTGGATAATTCTAAGAGGGTTGGGTAAGTGGTATTTACCAAAGTGTAGTGTGAGGGCCACTGGGAATCTACAGGATGATTTTAGGTACTCACTGGTGAATAGTTTTATTTCAATACTCACGTATTTTTATGGCTAATTTATATTTATTAAAATTACTCTACTCTTCCATTTATAGACGTAAAGCAAAATTTCCCTCTAAGTAAACTAATTTCATTATGGAATTTATTCAGAAATTACAAAGAAACTAGTATAGGTAGTACATGGATATGCAAAATTATTTCTGAAAAATGAAACACTTGTGACTCACATTCAAGAAACACTACATTACAGCATAAGTTGACCCTAGTAGTCCTATTTTCTAATTTCCTTTATAAAATAAAAGTCTACAGGAGTTGTCCTTCTCAACAAGTTGAATCTGTTTTTAATTTCAGAATATCTAGATCGTTTTTTTCTGGCCCCAACGTGAAAGTGTCATGTATTATTATTATTATTATTATTATTTACAAAAGGCAATACCTAGTACAAAAGGTGCTAAGTAAAGGCATCAGTTATGCATTTTTAATGGGTCTGTGAGTGATAATATATAGGGCAAATTGGAAGTAGATTCCAGAGCTGGAATTAACACTGCTTGGTAACCAGATGGCTATAACAGATGACCAGGGAGAGACATCTAAATGGGTTCTAGGTTCACTGAAGTACCATTTAATCAGGTAATTATATATTAAAATAAGTGAATTCTATAACTTACTGGTCTCACTGAGATTTTACATTTGATGTGCACATTCAAAATAAACATATTTTAAGCTATCACTGCTTTTATAACACTTGAGTCACTCACTCTAAATGAAATCCTCTCATTATATAACACCAAGAAATATATTAATTTTTTAAACTTTATTTTATTTTTTTAGTAATCTCTACACCAATGTGGGACTCGAACACACAACCCCAAGATTAAGAGTCACATCCTCTTCTGACTGAGCTGGCCAGGTGCACCATGAAATATATTATTAATTTTTTAAATGTTGGTATTTACCACATTCTCACTCTTATCTTATGGGCTTTTTCTTCACTTCCCCAAAGATAACTGTTACTTTAACAGTGCAATGAAATCTCTCAGCTTCCCTGGCACTGTGTGGTCAGTAAACTTAGTCTAAAAATGTAGTTTCATCAGGATTCCATTTTGCCAGAAAAATGAAATAAAAGTAGTTGTCAGGACAAACATATTCTGTGGACATTAACTTGTTGCTTGGTTTCACACCGGTAAAATGTTTATTTCATTCTGTGTCACTTCCTACCTGTCTCTCTTCATCTCTGCCAGCTCTGTTTCCACACAGCAGTCCATAATAACAGCCTAGCAAGGAGTGAGCTTAGTCCTCGAGACCCTGAGCCAAGGAGCATCTGGAAGTAGGTTGGGGCCTCTTTCCCTTTGAGGAGTAAACAGGGTCTGGAATATGTCTGCTGCCCCCACACCTGATATCATGGCTATGGAGAAAGTGCCTAAGGGTACCTTGTACCATAGCTTCACACTCCATGAACACCAGTGTATGTGTGCTTCTGGCTTTCCACTAGTTTATAACTTGAAAACAGCTCATCAGTTTTCACACTATTCTCAAATCTGTGGTGTGATAATGTCAAGTGCCAGAGTGTCTGATGACACTGACTCGGGCCGTACCCTTCTCCATACTACCGACACCAAACATCCAGCTACAGGCTGTCCCCCACAGTCATGAAGGGGGTGCACTCATACAATTGTCCGACAGTCAAATCCAAAAAATATCAGTATTCATTATTTTTATGTCTAGAGTAAGCATAGGGCCTCATTTCCTGTGGTATCTCCCTCTATGCATGTAATGCTCTTTGGCACTCGCAGACTTGGACTGATTTAGACAGTCAATGGTGGTCACTCAATTTATATCCTTTGAAACACCTGTTCACCTCTCTTAGCCTCAAAGGGACTGAATGCTACGATTTTTAAAGATCCTTCCAGTTCTAACATTTCATGAGAAATAAGGCCCACATGAAGTACACAGAAAAACAGTGAATTAAACAAACAAAAAACTTCCCTAAATCCCACACACTCCAAGTAATAATATGAAATTTACTTTCTTTTTGACCTCACAGATTAACTTTTCACATGCAAATTGATCTTATGCCTATCGAACCCTACACAGGTAAAGAAATATAAGTTCTGATGTCCCTGACATTTAGCAAGAAACTAAAAGAACAGGGCCGAGTCAAGCTTAGAGACAGAATAGGCTGATTTCAGCAGTAGGACTCTGGGGACCCCTTTCTAACAAGGCTATTTCCTCAACCAATAAACCTCTTTTATTACCTAGGGGAATTAATGTTCCCTGCCTCTCTTTCCAACTTTCTTACAATTATGTGAATGTTGAGGAGGACAGGGTCCTCCTTTGCTAGCATTTTCCATGGTGCCTTCAACTGGCCAGCCTAGGCACATTTCTCTGCAGAACAAGAATGGATGGGGAACCAGCAGAATTTGCTGATTCTCTGTGGTTAAATCCCCTTGCATGGCAACTATATAATCCACCATGACAAAATGAAAGTGCTCTTTTCATTGGATCAGTAGCCATTTCACCAGTGATGAATTTTTTTTTTTTAATCAATAATATGTGGAGAATGAGGCAGCACAGTTTAGCCAAGTGCTGGCCTACCTCTGGCCCCTGTCCCAGGGTGACAGCTGTGCAGTCTTGTCATTTAGCCTCCAAATCGGTCTATTTATCCAGAAAAGAGATACACTGGGTAGATGAAATTAAATTCTGGACCATGAAGCTACCTATGTAAATTGATTATAGAAGTCAGGATTTAAAAAAAAAAAAAAAAGAAGAAGAATAAGGCCCCTAGAGGAAAAGAGAGAATGTGAATCCTCAATATTAAGCCTGGTTATGAACTTGGAACTTTCAGTTCACGTCTTGAAAAGATTTCATGCCAGCAGAGAGGAGCCAATTCTCATCAAGTGTTGCCCCATATGTCCAGACACAGATTTCACAGCTGGTGGTTCTTTCCAAAGGTACAATGTCATTAGGGTATGCATCTAGGTCTCCACATTTTTACAGGCAGGGTGAAGAGCTGAATAGATCCTGCCTGTCCATCCCCCAGAACTAAGCTGACATCAGGGACAGTGTCTCTCTCTCTGGGAAAATGTCTTTCTCTCCATGCCTTACATCTGGGAAATAGTCAACAAATCTTAAATGTTGATGAAAATTAATGAAATGTAGGGGCATGGGACATGCATTAAATGTCTTTTATGTGTTGTGTTCTTTCATGTATTTTCTTTTTTCACAGGTAGAACACTAAGACTCAGAGAGATTATAATACCTGTAAGTGGTAGAGCAAGAGTTACTGATTTTTCATTCCATATGTGGTGGTCTTCTGCACTGACCCACTGGCACTGAGGGGTTCAACAGCTGGCTCGCTACATGACATGTTTTTACAGAACATCTTTTGGTGTTTTATCCTCCAGTTCTATGCAAAACAAAAGATGAGGAGGGACTATCTGAGGGTTTCAGAGGGGAGGGTTGTTGAGAATGGGGTAGCTGGGTGATGGGTATTAAGAAGGGCACTTTGTTGTAATGAGTGCTGGATGTTATATGCAAAGAATGAATCATGGAACACTATATCAAAAACTAATAAAGTACTGTACGGTGACTAACATAACATAATAAAAAAATAAAATTACATATTGTACAAGTGAAGTAAAAAAAGGTGGGGAGGGGCACCGCATCAGGATTTTACATTCTAAACTTCATTCACATCTAGCTCTACTATAAGGTACACATTCCTTTTTAACAGATTTTAAAAGACTAAGTGAAATTAAAATATTTTGAAATATTGGAAACAAGCCATAAGAGACTCTTAATTGTAGAGAACAAACTGGGGGCTGATAGAGGGAAGTGGGTGGGGGATGGGCTAGATGGGTGATGGGTATTAAGGAGGGCACTTGTGATGAGCTCTGGGTGGTGTATGTAAGGGAAGAATCACTGAATTCTACTATAGAAACCAACATTGCACTGTATGTTAACTACCTAGAATTTAAATAATAAAAAAGTTATCAAGTTATATTTGAGAACTTTATAAATGGGAGCAGTAATTACATAATCCCTAAACTGCACAGTTACCATGTCCATGAACCTTTCAAATAAATGGAACTGTTTACAAATGGGCTACCCAGAGACAGTGGTTTCAATGCATTGAAAATTTCTCATGTTTGCTTTTAATATAGGAGTATTTTCACTGGAACTTTTGTATTTTCCTTACACCAATAACAATATAGACCAGGCTCACTGTCTATACTGTTAACAATGGGTGTTGCACAATTAGTGTCTCCACAGTACTGGTTTGCCCAGAATGGCTGTATTTAAGCCTGTTCTCCTGGTATAATTAATAATAGCACTTTCAGAAATGAAAGTGATAAGGTATGCTGGTTGGCTTGTCTTGAGAATACTCATCCTTTCAGCCCTCAGCCAAGCATGAGCCAGAGACTTCCAGCCATCCATGTATGCATTTTGTCATGCCAACTTTACTGTTTTTCTTTATGTGCCATAGCATTAATATGGTTAACACATCAACTGAGCAATGCAAGGCTAGGCAAAGAAAAACATCCTCCAATTTTTAAAAGTGCACAGGACAAATGTAATAGATTACTTTCCCTGAGTCCGAGACTTCAGGGAATTAGAAATCTATATTATCAAGTTTATTTGGGGAGTCATAAAAATCTGGTCAGTAGGGGCGCCTGGGTGGCTCAGTGGGTTAAAGCCTCTGCCTTCGGCTCAGGTCATGATCCCAGGGTCCTGGGATCGAGCCCCGCATCGGGCTCTCTGCTCAGCAGGGAGCCTGCTTCCTCCTCTCTCTCTCTCTGCTTGCCTCTCTGCCTACTTGTGATCTGTCTGTCAAATAAATAAATAATCTTTAAAAAAAAAAAAATCTGGTCAGTAGTGTTGGTGTTTCCAATCAAGCTCATAGATACAGAGAACAGATTGGTGGTTGCCAGAGGCAAGGGGGTCACAAGGTACAAATTTTCAGCTATAGAAAATAAGTCATGGGGCTATAATGTACAGTATGGTTACTATATTTAATAATACTGTATGGTATATTTCATTGTTGCTAAGAGACTAGATCTTAGAAATTCTTATAAGGAAAACAAATATTTTCTAACTATGTAAGGTGACAGATGTTAATTAGATTTATTGTGATTATTTCACAATGTATACAAATATTGAATCGTTATGTTGTACATCTGAAACAAATACCTTCATTAAAAGAAAAAGCAATAATACTGGTTTTTCAATAACAGAAGGGAATCTGGAGTTATGGGCTTAGATTTTATTTTGTTTTTTATTTATTTTTTTATTTGAATTCAATGAGCCAACATATAGTAATCATTAATTTTAGAGGTAGTGTTCAATAATTTATCAGTTGTGTATAACACTCAGTGGTCATCACATCACATGCCCTCCTTAATGCCCATCCCCCAATTATCCTATTCCCCACTCACCTCCCCTCCAGCAACCCTCAAGATCTTAGATTTTAATCTTGACTACGATGTGCCCTTTGGCAATTAACTCGCTTTTTCTAATTTTTGGACTCCTCACCTATTAAATGGAGATATTTTTACTTATATCTCATAAGATTATTTTGAGAATTAAAATCACACATTAAGAATCTAATACCAGGGGTGCCTGGGTAGCTCAGTCAGTTAAGCATCTGTCTTCAGCTCAGGTCATGATCCCAGGGTCTTGGGAACAAGCCCCACATTGGCCTCCCTGCTCAGCAGGGAGTCTGCTTTTCCCTCTAATTTGCTCCCCCTGCTTGGGCTCTCTTTATCTCTCTGTCTCTCTTTCTCTCTCTCTCTCTCTGTCAAATAAATAAATTTAAAAAAGAATCTAATACCAAATACTCAAATAGATATTAATAGTTATTAGTAAATGATACTTGGGTGTGCCCTTCCAGTAGAACCCACTATCATTGAAAAAAAAAGTCAATGTTCTTATCCATTTTCCTCTGTAGATAGTAACCTTTTTTGAGGGCCAAGACTAGGTCTTACTCATCTGAGAACCTGAGAGACTGCAGTGGTGAGTGTGGTTCATGTTAAGCATCTGAATGTTTTGAAAGAAAGGTTATACAAAAAATGGGAATGTTAGTTGACTTTCCTATCTTCTGTATGAATACACTATGTGTCTTTGCAAGATTTCCTTTAAATCTCTGGACTTCAGAATAAATGTATTCACTTTCAGTAATTTCAACCAACATGAACAATATTAATTATCAATATTGAAAAGCCAATGACAAAAATGCCACATGTTTTTTTGATCAGTTAAGTAAACTAATTTTGTTTTTAGGAACTAGAATATAGCTTTAGAAGTGAGTGATTCTAAATTTTTTTTATTTAGAAAAACTATTTACATGCCCAAGAGTATTTGTTCTAGCATTGTTTGTAAAAATTAGTAAAAATAACCTAAATCTCCAGTGATAGAATGATTAAGGTAGGTATGTTTAGCCACATGATGTAACATTTTGCTCTCAAATTAAAGAAAATTACATGCTACACAGAAAAATTTAAAGTGATTTTAAAAGCTGGGATAGAAAATTGATAATTATAATGTTTTTGAAACATGTATATGAAAATGAATAAACCAGAATGAAGAAAGTTAGAAAGTTTTAGCTAGTGAAAATAGATTTTTTAAAATTCAGTTATTCAGAGAATAGTTTTCAAGCCAAACATTTTGAGCTATTACTAACATTTGAAATCACAGGGCATTTTTGAAATGTTTAAACTCCTGTTTCTGTATTTTATAGTGTTATTTTATTATTTGTACTTTAGCATAGTTATAAAATCTCTTCTGAATATGAAACATGCCAGAATCGAGTATAAAAAGATTTATTATGTAATGCAAAGCTGGTAACCTAAATATTATGTCTTAACATTTGTGCAATATATGGATATTTAAGAAATGGTATGGAGAAATTAATGGTTAGAACCTTAGTAAAGTGATGTTTTCGAGTTCCTGAATTGCACTGGACAAGTTGCCTTCCTTAAATTTGCATTAAAATAAAAGATTCATCCACTTCCAAGCCTTTTTTTAAAACTGCCCCATCCATTGTTTGGAACAGCTGGTAGCAAATGTCTTAGTAATCTGGTTGTTCACCATCTGCCTTTGTGAATGTGAAGATGTCTGAGTTCACAATTCTTTATTGGTTTATTTAAACATGAACAATTATTTCATAGTTTCGAAAACAATGCTCTTATCCTCCATGTTATTTCTTATGTTTCACAACTAAGTGAAACCATATGATAATTGACTTTCTTGGCTTGACTTATTTCACTCACATTAAGAGAAGGAAAGGAAAAGTGAAGGACAAGAAATCAGAGGGGAAGAAGAACCATGAGAGACTGTGGACTCCGAGAAACAAACAGGGTTTTAGAAGGGAGGGGTGTGGGGGAATGGGTTGGCTTGGTGATGGGTATTAAGGAGGGTACGTATTGCATGGAACATTAGGTGTTATATGTAAACAATGAATCTTGGAACATTACATCAAAAACTAATGATGTAATGTATGGTGACTAACAATGTATGAACATTGTATGGAAACAATGCCCATAGCTGCAGACTTTTTCCTTCTCTGACTACTGAGGGTTTAAATAATATAAAGTAGACAAGAGTTTATACCCTGATCCTCACCTTCACCTCCTCTAACATGGTCACCCTTATACATCTTTGCTGACTGATCTTGGCATTACCTTGTCCAAAATCCTTCCATGGTTCCTAATGACTACTGGATGAAATCAGTACATTTTGCAATTGCATTCAAGACCCTCTTCAATACCTACCTCCAGCAGCACTCCTGCAAATACTCCATGCTCCATGATGAACCTATCCCTGAAATTACCTGCTCTTGGCTCTTTGTTGTGCCATTCCTTTACCCACATTTCCCTTCTCTCCCCTATCTTCACATGTTCTGATTCCAAATGTCCTTCGAGGTGCATCTAAAATGTTGCCTTGCTCATGAGATTTTTTTTTTTTTATACTTAAGGGATTTCTCTCTTTCCAACTTCTGCATGGAAATACAGTTAAATATGTCATAGCATTTGGTACTTTTTATTTTTATTTTTTTATTTTTTATTTTCTTTTTTAAATTTTTTTTATAAACATATATTTTTATCCCCAGGGGTACAGGTCTGTGAATTGCCAGGTTTACACACTTCACAGCACTCACCATAGCACATACCCTCCCCAAAGTCCATAACCCCACCCCCCTCTCTCAACCCCCCTCCCCCCATCAACCCTCAGTTTGTTTTGTGAGATTAAGAGTCACTTATGGTTTGTCTCCCTCCCAATCCCATCTTGTTTCATTTACTCTTCTCCTACCACCTTAACCCACCATGTTGCATCTCCTCTCCCTCATATCAGGGAGATCATATGATAGTTGTCTTTCTCTGATTGACTTATTTCGCTAAGCATGATACCCTCTAGTTCCATCCACGTCGTCGCAAATGGCAAGATTTCATTTCTTTTGATGGCTGCATAGTATTCCATTGTGTATATATACCACCTCTTCTTTATCCATTCGTCTGTTGATGGACATCTAGGTTCTTTCCATAGTTTGGCTATTGTAGACATTGCTGCTATAAACATTCGGGTGCACATACCCCTTCAGATCACTACATTTGTATCTTTAGGGTAAATACCCAGCAGTGCAATTGCTGGGTCATAGGGTAGTTCTATTTTCAACATTTTGAGGAACCTCCATGCTGTTTTCCAGAGTGGTTGCACCAGCTTACATTCCCACCAACAGTGTAGGAGGGTTCCCCTTTCTCCGCATCCTCGCCAGCATCTGTCATTTCCTGACTTGTTAATTTTAGCCATTCTGACTGGTGTGAGGTGATATCTCATTGTGGTTTTGATTTGTATTTCCCTGATGCTGAGTGATATGGAGCACTTTTTCATGTGTCTGTTGGCCATCTGGATGTCTTCTTTGCAGAAATGTCTGTTCATGTCCACTGCTCATTTCTTGATTGGATTATTTGTTCTTTGGGTGTTGAATTTGTTAAGTTCTTTATAGATTTTGGACACTAGCCCTTGATCTGATATGTCATTTGCAAATATCTTCTCCCATTCTGCCAGTTGTCTTTTGGTTTTGTTAACTGTTTCCTTTGCTGCGCAAAAGCTTTTGATCTTGATGAAATCCCAGTAGTTCATTTTTGCCCTCGCTTCCCTTGCCTTTGGCGATGTTCCTAGGAAGATGTTGCCGCGGCTGAGGTCGAAGAGGTTGCTGCCTGTGTTCTCCTCAAGGATTTTGATGGATTCCTTTCTCACATTGAGGTCCTTCATCCATTTTGAGTCTATTTTTGTGTGTGGTGTAAGGAAATGATCCAGTTTCATTTTTCTGCATGTGGCTGTCCAATTTTCCCAACACCATTTATTGAAGAGGCTTTCTTTTTTCCATTGGACATTCTTTCCTGCTTTGTCGAAGATGAGTTGACCATAGAGTTGAGGGTCTATTTCTGGGCTCTCTATTCTGTTCCATTGATCTATGTGTCTGCTTTTGTGCCAGTACCATGCTGTCTTGATGATGACAGCTTTGTAATAGAGCTTGAAGTCCAGAATTGTGATGCCACCAACTTTGGCTTTCTTTTTCAATATTGCTTTGGCTATTCGAGGTCTTTTCTGGTTCCATATAAATTTTAGGATTATTTGTTCCATTTCTTTGAAAAAAATGGATGGTACTTTGATAGGAATTGCATTAAATGTGTAGATTGCTTTAGGTAGCATAGACATTTTCACAATATTTATTCTTCCAATCCAGGAGCATGGAACATTTTTCCATTTCTTTGTGTCTTCCTCAATTTCTTTCATGAGTACTTTATAGTTTTCTGAGTATAGATTCTTAGTCTCTTTGGTTAGGTTTACTCCTAGGTATCTTATAGTTTTGGGTGCAATTGTAAATGGGATTGACTCCTTAATTTCTCTTTCTTCTGTCTTGTTGTTGGTGTAGAGAAATGCAACTGATTTCTGGGCATTGATTTTATATCCTGACACTTTACTGAATTCCTGTACAAGTTCTAGCAGTTTTGGAGTGGAGTCTTTTGGGTTTTCCATATATAGTATCATATCATCTGCGAAGAGTGATAGTTTGACTTCTTCTTTGCTGATTTGGATGCCTTTAATTTCCTTTTGTTGTCTGATTGCTGAGGCTAGGACTTCTAGTACTATGTTGAATAGCAGTGGTGATAACGGACATCCCTGCCATGTTCCTGACCTTAGCGGAAAAGCTTTCAGTTTTTCTCCATTGAGAATGATATTTGCGGTGGGTTTGTCATAGATGGCTTTGATAATATTGAGGTATGTGCCCTCTATCCCTACACTTTGAAGAGTTCTGATCAGGAAAGGATGCTGTACTTTGTCAAATGCTTTTTTAGCATCTATGGAGAGTATCATATGGTTCTTGTTCTTTCTTTTATTAATGTGTTGTATCACATTGATTGATTTGCGGATGTTGAACCAACCTTGCAGCCCTGGAATAAATCCCACTTGGTCGTGATGAATAATCCTTTTAATATACTTTTGGATCCTATTGGCTAGTATTTTGGCGAGAATTTTTGCATCTGTGTTCATCAAGGATATTGGTCTGTAGTTCTCTTTTTTGATGGGATCCTTGTCTGGTTTTGGGATCAAGGTGATGCTGGCCTCATAAAATGAGTTTGGAAGTTTTCCTTCCATTTCTATTTTTTGGAACAGTTTCAGGAGAATAGGAATTAGTTCTTCTTTAAATGTTTGGTAGAATTCCCCCGGGAAGCCATCTGGCCCTGGGCTTTTGTTTGTTTGGAGATTTTTGATGACTGTTTCAATCTCCTTACTGGTTATGGGTCTGTTCAGGCTTTCTATTTCTTCCTGGTTCAGTTGTGGTAGTTTATATGTCTCTAGGAATGCATCCATTTCTTCCAGATTGTCAAATTTGTTGGCGTAGAGTTGCTCATAGTATGTTCTTATAATTGTCTGTATTTCTTTGGTGTTCGTTGTGATCTCTCCTCTTTCATTCATGATTTTATTCATTTGGGTCCTCTCTCTTTTCTTTTTGATAAGTCTGGCCAGGGGTTT
Organism: Enhydra lutris kenyoni; assembly: GCF_002288905.1. Lineage (NCBI taxonomy): Eukaryota > Metazoa > Chordata > Mammalia > Carnivora > Mustelidae > Enhydra > Enhydra lutris. Next base: position 11,959,940 of record NW_019154121.1, on the reverse strand, counting down.
ATCAATCTTATTAATTCTTTCAAAGAACCAGGTCCTAGTTTCGTTGATTTGTTGTATTGTTTTTTTGGTTTCTACTTCATTGATTTCTGCTCTGATCTTTATGATTTCTCTTCTCCTGCTGGGTTTAGGGCTTGTTTCTTGTTCTTTCTCCAGCTCCTTTAGGTGTAGGGTTAGGTTGTGTACCTGAGACCTTTCTTGTTTCTTGAGAAAGGCTTGTACCGCTATATATTTTCCTCTCAGGACTGCCTTTGTTGCGTTCCACAGATTCTGAACTGTTGTGTTTTCATTATCATTTGTTTCCATGAATTTTTTCAATTCTTTTTTAATTTCCTGGTTGACCCATTCATTCTTTAGAAGGATGCTGTTTAGTCTCCATGAATTTGGGTTTTTTCCAAATTTCCTCTTGTGATTGAGTTTTAGCTTCAGAGCATTGTGGTCTGAAAATATGCAGGGAATGATCCCAATCTTTTGATGCCAGTTGAGACCTGATTTAGGACCCAGGATGTGATCTATTCTGGAGAATGTTCCATGTGCACTAGAGAAGAATGTGTATTCTGTTGCTTTGGGATGAAATGTTCTGAATATATCTGTGATGTCCATCTGGTCCAGTGTGTCAATTAAGGCCTTGATTTCCTTGTTGATCTTTTGCTTGGAAGATCTGTCCATTTCAGTGAGGGGAGTGTTAAAGTCCCCTACTATTATTGTATTCTTGTCGATGTGTTTCTTTGATTTTGTTATTAATTGGTTCATATAGTTGGCTGCTCCCACGTTAGGGGCATAGATATTTAAAATTGTTAGATCTTCTTGTTGGACAGTTCCTTTGAGTATGATATAGTGTCCTTCCTCATCTCTTATTATAGTTTTTGGCTTAAAATCTAATTGATCTGATATAAGGATTGCCACTCCTGCTTTCTTCTGATGTCCATTAGCATGGTAAATTCTTTTCCACCCCCTCACTTTAAATCTGGAGGTGTCTTCGGGTTTAAGATGAGTTTCTTGTAGGCAACATATAGATGGGTTTTGTTTTTTTATCCATTCTGATATCCTGTGTCTTTTGATTGGGGCATTTAGCCCATTAACATTCAGGGTAACTATTGAGAGATATGAATTTAGTGCCATTGTATTGCCTGTAAGGTGACTGTTATTGTATACTGTCTCTGTTTCTTTCTGATCTACTACTTTTAGGGTCTCTCTTTGCTTAGAGGACCCCTTTCAATATTTCCTGTAGAGCTGGTTTGGTGTTTGCAAATTCTTTCAGTTTTTGTTTGTCCTGGAAGCTTTTAATCTCTCCTTCTATTTTCAATGATAGCCTAGCTGGATATAGTATTCTTGACTGCATGTTTTTCTCGTTTAGTACTCTGAATATATCATGCCAGCTCTTTCTGGCCTGCCAGGTCTCTGTGGATAAGTCTGCTGCCAATCTAATATTTTTACCATTGTACGTTACAGACTTCTTTTCCCGGGCTGCTTTCAGGATCTTCTCTTTGTCACTAAGACTTGTAAATTTTACTATTAGGTGACGGGGTGTGGACCTATTCTTATTGATTTTGAGGGGGGTTCTCTGAACCTCCTGGATTTTGATGCTTGTTCCCTTTTCCATATTGGGGAAATTCTCTTCAATAATTCTTTCCAATATACCTTCTGCTCCTCTCTCTATTTCCTCTTCTTCTGGAATCCCAATTATTCTAATGTTGTTTCGTCTTATGGTGTCACTTATCTCTCGAATTCTCCCCTCGTGGTCCAGTAGCTGTTTGTCCCTCTTTTGCTCAGCTTCTTTATTCTCTGTCATTTGGTCTTCTATATCGCTAATTCTTTCTTCTGCCTCATTTATCCTAGCAGTGAGAGCCTCCATTTTTGATTGCACCTCATTAATAGCTTTTTTGATTTCAACTTGGTTCGATTTTAGTTCTTTTATTTCTCCAGAAAGGGCTTTTATATCTCCCGAGAGGGTTTCTCTAATATCTTTCATGCCTTTTTCGAGCCCGGCTAGAACCTTGAGAATTGTCATTCTGAACTCTAGATTTCACATATTACCAATGTCTGTATTGATTAGGTCCCTAGCCTTTGGTACTGCCTCTTGTTCTTTTTTTTGTGGTGAATTTTTCCGCCTTGTCATTTTGTCCAGATAAGAGTATATGAAGGAGCAAGTAAAATACTAAAACGGTGGCAACAACCCCAGGAAAATATGCTTTAGCCAAATCAGAAGAGATCCCAAATCGTAAGGGGGGAGAAAGGGGATAAAAAGAGG
>NW_019154121.1:11929270-11957592 GCF_002288905.1 Enhydra lutris kenyoni | reverse complement strand
AAAAAAAAAAAGAAACAATTAAAAAAGAAAACCAATAAAGAAAAAATATAAAAAGGAAAAAAAATATATATATATTAGATAAACTAGTTAAAAACGTTAAAAAAGAAAAGGGTAAAAGTTAAAAAAATTTAGCAGAAGAAGAGAAAATAAAATTGAAAAAGAAAAAAAAATTAAATTAACTGCAAGGCTAAAGAATCATGGGGAGAAAGCCATGAGTTCCCTGCTTTGCTTTCTCCTCCTCTGGAATTCTGCTGCTCTCCTTGGTATTGAAACTGCACTCCTTGGTAGGTGAACTTGGTCCTGGCTGGGTTTCTTGTTGATCTTCTGGGGGAGGGGCCTGTTGTAGTGATTCTCAAGTGTCTTTGCCCCAGGCGGAGTTGCACCGCCCTTACCCGGGGCCGGTCTGAGTAATCAGCTCGGGTTTGCTTTCGGGAGCTTTTGTTCCCTGAGCGCTTTCCGTAGAGTTCCAGAGGGCGGGAATGAAGATGGTGGCCTCCCGGTCTCTGGCCTGGAGGAGCCGAGAGCCCGGGGCCCCACTCCTCAGTGCGCCCTCAGAGAACAGCGCCCAATTACTCCCGTCACCCTGGCCTCCGGCCGCGCTCCGAGCTGACCAGGCCTGCGACCGGTTCAAGGTAATCCCAAGCTTAGAGCTCACTCCTCGGCTCTGTCTCTGTAGCCGGCTTCCCCGTTCTAATACCTGTAAGCTCTGCGACCCTCAGACACCCCCAATCCTTCTGTGACCCTGCAGGACCTGAGGCCACGCTGACCCCACGTGGGATTCACCCCGGTTAAGCCTCTGGAGCGATGACCCTCAGCGGAACAGACTTTTAAAATCCTGATTTTGTGCTCCGTTGCTCCGCCGCTTGTCGGGAGCCGGCCCCTCCTCCCTACGGTCTATCTTCCCGTCGCTTTGGATTCACTTCTCCGCCAGTCCTACCTTTTAGAAAGTGGTTGATTTTCTGTTTCTAGAATTGTTGTTCTTCTTCTCTTTGATCTCCTGTTGGATTTGTAGGTGTTTGCAATCTTTAGATAAGCTATCTAGCTGATCTCCTGCTACCTGAAGTAGTCTCAGCCTGCTACTTCTCCACCATCTTGACTCCTCTCCCGCATTTAGTACTTTTTACATTGTCATTTTATACCTTTTACTAGACTATAAGATCCTCGAGCATAAACCCCTAGTTTTGCTTTATAATAATCATCGGAGAAATACAACTAGTATTCTTGTTTTATGATCAATAGGCTCAGATTTATGAAAGTCCCACTACTTGTACAAATAATTCTCACGTAGTTTTTACCAGATTCCCTAAACACTAACATATTACGAAACCAAGTATAACTTTCAAGACCAGGGATTTGACCATAACTCTAAACTGATAACCGGTCTTCTAAGTATTGTCAAAGTTTGTCCATTTCCCCACTAACGTCTTTTCTCTAGATGAGGACTCAGTCTGGGATCATTTTGTTGTTAGTCACTTTACATTTTCTTCAATTTAGGACAGATTTTCAGTCTGCCTTTTTTTTTTTTAAAGATTTTATTTATTTATTTGACAGACAGAGACCACAAGTAGGCAGAGAGAAGGTGGGGGGAGGAGGCTCCCTGCCGAGCAGAGAGTTCGATGTAGGGCTTGATCCCAGGACCCTGAGATCATGACCTGAGCTGAAGGCAGCGGCTTTAACCCACTGAGCCACCCAGGCGCCCCTCTGCCTTTGTTTTTGATGACTTCTTCACTTTTGAAGAATACTGGGAGTTATTTTGTAGATTATTGCTTAATTTGGGTTTGTTTATGTTTGTTCTTGATTAAACTTGGATCATGCATTTTCGGTAAGAAAAAAATCTTTTTTTGAGCCTTTTCAAGGAATCATATCAACAGGCATGTGACATTGATATGTCTCATTACTACTGGTGTTCATTTTGATCAGTTGGTTATTTGTCAGATCTCTCTAATATCCCGTTACTATTTTTCTCTTTGTAATAGCTAAGTGCAGTATAGAGAGATACTTCCAGAATATGAAAATATCTTATTTCTCATTATTTTAACACATTAATTTTAGCATCCACTGATGATATTGCCTGATACAATTGTTGCTATGATGTTCACCAAATTGTTTTTCCTATTTTCATCACTCTTTTTCCACTCACTAATTGAATTCTACTGTGAAGAATAGCTTCCCACACCCACCCTCACTTACCTATATTTAGTCATTTACTTCCATTATTTATATTTTTAATCTATTATTGACTCATGGATATTTTTCAATTAATATTTTTATTATCATTACATAGATCTTTTTTTTCTTTTCTTTTTTTAATTTGTTTGACAGAGAGAGAGAGATGTTGTGATCTCACAACTAAAGAGGGAGAGGGGGAAGCAGGCTCCCTACTAAACAGGGAGCTGGATGTGGGGCTCAATCCCAGGACCCTGAGATCATGACCTGAGCTGAAGGTGGAGGCTTAACCCACTGAGCCACCCAGGCGCCCCTCATTACATAGATCTTGGAGAAGCGCATATATATATATATATTTGAGAATATTGGGGCAGAATGCAGCTGGGAACTATTCTGAATGTTACAACTATTTCAACTCAATTTTCACAGTAATGCTCTAGGTAGGTGGTATTACCATACTCCTTTAAAGATGAGGAAATTGAGACACCAAGAGCTTAGATGACTTGCCCAAGTCATTCCATCAGTAGGTGACACAGGTAGGATCAGAACCTCAGCAGTCTGGCTCCAGAATCCATGTTTTTAACCAAAATAATAAAAAAAAGAATTCATCAAATAAGGTATGGTGAGAATGAGAAGGAATTTTTTCTCTCCTGTCATTCTCATTTCTCTAGCCAAGATCAGTAAATGCACAAGGCATGTAAGGACCTCAGCATCATGGAACCAGAAGGCAGAGCTTTTTTGCAAGGGGGAGGTTGGAGGATGACAATCTGGCTGCATAGGCAGGTTCTAGCAAGGATAGTAGAGCAATTAGAGATATAACAGAGGATGGTTTCATCATGCTCCAGTTATGGTCTATTAGTAGTATTTTCCTCTGTGCTGTCTTAACCATGCTCATTGCTGTAACTGATTAGGAGTGTATACCATGAGTGCAAGATGGGAGAATGAATATACCTGAGGTAGTTAATTAGTCAAATCTAGAATGAAGACCAAGAATTTGAAAATTAGGTAGCAACCTCTGTTGATGAGATGGTAGGTGATTGAAGTATACATATGATAAAAAGAATTACTATCAAGTCTAGAAATAGGGCTAGTCCAAAGTAGGTGACCACCAGATCAGTGGTCTGGAATAGCAGGCAGGTAGTCAGGATGATTACAAAGCAAAGAATTGGAGCAAAATTTCATTTCTACAGCTGGGCCAGAACAGGAGAAGAAAAGGGAATGTTACAAATTGGAAACCTTCAAGACCCTCTCTTTGGTAGACAGAGCAGCACATAACTACACAACCAGATTAGATCTAGTGATTAGATTTCAGACTAAACTTTTCTTGGGGCTGAGAGTGGTGCCATTTCTACTGCATCTTCCAGGAAATATCTCAAGAGCTGGACAACACTGAAGTGATAGATGGGGCTCTTTCATTCATTCTTACATCCACGCATCCACTCTTTACAGAGTGTCACCAATGAGCCATGCATACATGCAGGGAATAGGTCATGATCAAGACATGATCTACACCCTTGAAGGATCCATGTTCCAGTGAGGTTGTGCTTCAGTTATGAATAGTGGGTGCACCTGGGAGGGACTGGCCCCTTAAACTTGTAGTGGTATGTCTGGACAGGAGACTTAAGACAAGGTTTCATGGAGGAGACAGTTCCAGCTGTGAGGATAATCAAGGCAGAGAAATTGAGACAAGTGTCCACAGAAGCACACACCTGTTATAAATGCCAACACATTAAAACAATATGAAGTGGCCCATGTTAGTGAAAGAACATCATCAAAACCACCCACATGGGCGCCTGGGTGGCTCAGTGGGTTAAGCCTCTGCCTTCGGCTCGGGTCATGATCTCAGGGTCCTGGGATTGAGGCCCGCATTGGGCTCTCTGCTCAGCGGGGAGCCTGCTTTCTCCTCTCTCTCTCTGCCTGCCTCTCTGCCTACTTGTGATCTCTCTCTCTGTTTCAAATAAATAAATAAAATAAAAAAAAAAACCACCCACATTACCATCTCTGATTAGCATGATCAGCTATTGTAGAGTGAAAGGAAGGTTAGGCTGTGCTTCAGATATTTATAGACTCTTAAATAGCTGTAAAGCATAGCACTGAATGACATTTCTGTGACCCCTTCCCTAATAATAGGAATTAGAGCTGTGTAAGATCTAGACGGTCACGGAGTTCAATCTCTAATTATTTCTAATTCTAGACAAGGTATAATAATAATTATTTACATTTGCATAATCCTCACAAAACACCTTCATAACCATTATCTCATTTGGTCCTCACAACAATTTAATTAAATAAGCAAGAAAGATATTATTAAAATCCTAATTTCCCAGAGGAGGAAACTAAAGGAGTTAGAAATTTTAATGACTGCAGAAGAAAAATCCAGAAAGTAGGAGCAAATCTGGAAACAGGTTTCTAATTTCTCTTCTAGTTTTCTCTCTGTAATATCAAGTTCCCTAATTTGCCAGCTAATCAAGGAGGAGCTCACACAGGTGGTCCCCAACTTACAATGGTTTGACTTATAATTTTTTTTTTTTTTTACTTTACAACAGTTCAACAGTGATACATATTCAATAGAAACTATACTATTAATTTTGAATTTTGATCTTTTCCTGGGCCAGTGATATTCAGGATGATCCTCTTGTGATGCTAGCCAGGGGCAGGAGCAGGGAGCTGCAGCTCCCAGGCAGCCACGTGATTATGGGGGTTCACCACCTGCAACCTTTATAACCATTCTGGAACCTGAACACTCATTTTCCTTCTCACTTTCAGTATAGTATTCAATAAATTACATGAAATATTCAATATTTTATTACAAAATAGCCTTTGTGTTAGATGGCTTTGCCCAACTGCAGGCTAATATAAGTGTTCTGAGTACCTTTAAGGTAGACTAAATATTGTTATTCAGTAGGTTGGATCCATTAAATGCATTTCAACTTATTATATTTTCAGCTTATAATGAGGAGTCTATTCGGACATAACCTCATTGTAAGAAGACCTTCACTTTGAAATGGGGAGTCTGATATTCTCTCTTAGTGATTCCCTATGCATGCATCCTTCCTGTTGAAAGGCTACGAGGAGGGGGAATAATAATGTTACAGAGAGAAAGTCTTTCAAAATATGACCTCTCTGGAATAGCCATCTTAACATGTCCTCAGGAGTTTGCTGAAAAAGCATATTCTTATCTTTAGGTCAAATATAAAAATAGGAAGTTTGTTATTCAAAACTGCCTTAAAGTCTTCTAGGCTCTCCTTCTAATGAGATTGCTACCCATTAAGTCCTATTTGATATAAAATCCATATCTGCTCCTGCATGGGCTATGGATATCAGACCCAGGGTTTTCATGGGAAAAGCTGAGGAGCCATCTCACCTTCCCTACAGAACTTCAAAAGGCAAGCAAATATACAAAGCTCTGAGGAAAATCCCAACCAAAAGTAACCACCTAAACTGCCTTATGTGGCACAGAATCTGGGTATAACATAGGTCTCATTATTATGCTTTTTTAGTGACATGGGATTTTGGGAGTGGGAGAAGGGAAAGTGGTGGGCAGATGATATTCTGATAACCAGAGCATGTGGAACTTTATATCCTTACCTCAGTTCCCAAGCCTCCGGGACATACACACTGTACCTCCCACACCATTCCCTCTCCACTGCTAGATATGTTCAGGATGATTGGATATGACAGAGCCTGGGCCTTTCCCAAAACGACCCTCAATGGTAACCTCTTCAAAAGTACTGTCTCTTATTTTGTGGGCTCCAAATAGCAGTGGACTTGCAGGATTCAGTGACAGTAAAGGGGATATGATTGCAAAGCCTCAGGATAGGCCTTGGGCCATTTTGGCAGGATCCAAATTATCAGTGAACCCAACAGCCTGTCTGTCTAGAAGAGATGTGAGGCAAATAAAATCCTATTGCATCATATCAGAAAACTAACAACAATTTCTACAATTAATCACTAACCCAAAATGGCAGATTATGGCCCCCAGAAGCAGCAGATACTTCTAATTAGTGCTAGATGATTGACCACACACACTGATTTGGCCATACATGTTGGAAGGAATTACAGTTAATTGCCAATGGTAATGAAGCTCATATTGACTAGTTAGGTAAATATCAAAAGCAAAGTTCAAAGCTGTTTCAAGAAAAGATTGAAATGGTGCTGAAGGCTGATGAACAAGGAAGCTGTTTACTGGTTTGTCAAATGAACTTTAATATGAGAAACATGCCAGTGAAATTACAGAAAGGGGTAAACATGTCCTGCCTATTTACTAAGTTCTGTATTTATAAAACTAGGATAATGGTTGGCTAAATAAATTTTCACCTCAACCTGGTAGAAAGCCAAATGAGAGCAATTTGATTTACATTAAATATCTCCAAGTGAAGAATATTAATGAAATGCCAGAGGAAAAAAAAAGGCAAGACAAGAAAAAATGATAGTGAGGCTTAATAGCAATGCATTACAAACAGACAGGGAGACATTAACAGCCAGACATTCTGTGCAGTAAACCATTATTTATGACAAGGTCACCTTTGCTATAAGGAGATTTTTAGCAACCACTGAGTTATAGGCTGGCAGAGACCTTAAAAGTTACAAAATCTATTCTTTTCATTTTACAGTGTCTGCAACTGGGGCCCAGGAGTAGGGGATAGAAGAGAAGAGAGCACTGTTGTGGAAAAGTATACATTTCAGTGTCATTTGCAGACCCCACTCATTCAAACCCGTTATAAACCTTGGAGGGCAGGTGTCATTAGTCCCAGGTCATACAAGAGAAAATTAAGGCTTCAGAAAAGTGGTAGAGTTTGTCCTGCCACTCCTGCTGCCTTTAGGGAGAATAATGTCTGGCCCATTTGGTGAGCCAGTGGCAGCTGGGGGACTGGACTCCAATCTCAGGAATTCATCCCTGACCCAGGGGATAATAACACTTCTATCAGAGGCATTTTCTAGGATCTCAAAAGTAGTACCTGGGAAACACTTAAAAAGTGCAAGCGTTGAAAAACCATTCGGTTTTAGGACTACTTATCCCAGAAGAGTCACATGTCTATATACCAATTTAGAAATAAAAAAGTTCCCTAGAGAATACTGACTAATAATGTTGGTCACCATTGATTGAAGGCCAGCTATATATGCTTGGCTCTATGGTAGACAATTTACTTTTATTCATACCTGATAGTATAATTATTACTAGACCTTGCACATGAAAAAAAAAAAGAAAAGAAAAAGAAAGGAAAAGTATTGTATTACAGAGTGGTTAGGTGACTCCCACAAAGTTCCGTGGTCAACAAGTGCCATAACCAGATTTTATACCCAGGTCTTTGGGCCCCAACACTCCTGTTTTTGCTTCTCCACCACTCAGATCTCTTAATATTTCCTAACTCTTCACTGAGCCTTATAGCATTCTCAGTCTGAAAAGTTCACTTGGATGTTGATCTTGGTACATAGCCTGTATTTCTAAATTCCAAGTTTCTTTCTGTGCTAGTCCTGTCTCCTTGGCATGCTTGGATACCTCCCTCTATCCTCCCCAACCTGAATGATGGTCCTTACATACTGCTGACACAGCTTATGCCAATAGAATAGCTGTGACTGAGGGCTGCTATAGGCAAGCTCTGGGGGGAGGTTCCCCCATATCCACTCCCAACACTAGATTTTGTCGATGTTGTTGTTAGTTTCTGTCCTTGCTAAGAACTGCCTAAGGCTTCAAGTGGGAGTCTCAGAAGTAGTGTCCATTGCTAAACTATAAGGGTTTGATAACATCCAGTTAACCTTGGACCCATCTTTCTATGAACACTCCAATCTATCTTTCTTTGTAGGATAGGTGGGAACTAACTTCAACTGACTGGATCTCCCAAATGATTCTGTTTAGAAAGTTTGGCACCCTTTATCTCATTTCCTCATCTCTCTCATAATCATGTTACATTTCCTTCAACTGCTCCTCTTTTTTGCAGGTATTCCCTATCCCAGAACCCTGGCTAGAAGAAAATCCAGTAACAGTGAGCCCTGGTCCTCTGGGAAAGCAACAGAGATGAAGAAAACACTTTAAAATGTAGAAGCAGCAGACAGATCTCCCAATGCTAATGAGGCCAAAATAGAAAACTGTAAGTAGACAAGTACTTAATGGCATCAATCAGTGATCCAAGGCTAAGGACTGATAAAATTTAGGAATAGAGTTAAAATTCAGAATAAAACTGATTTCCTTTTAAGAATGAGAATAAGAATTAGAATTTAAGAATAAGAATTCAGAATAAAACTGAATTCATTTTAAGAGACAAGCTTGAAAAGAAACTTCCTTGGATTAAGGCATTGGAAAGATTATGTTCTCTCTATTTTGGTCCACGCCCCCCCACCTCTGAGGCTAGAAGCAGACTTTTTGAAAGATATATTTTTCAAGATTTTTTTTCTTGTTCCCTTTAGTCTTCATACAAAAATGCTATATAATGTGATCTCAAATATATTTAAATATCATAAAAGTAACTATATTTTGTTTTCTAGTCTTGATAAAAAATGGGTATTCTTGATTACAATATTTGATGTGCTTAATGAGCTTTAATATATGTTAAATAAGACTTCATTTCAAGTTACCTTGCTGAGTTGGAGACTACTGAGCATATAGCTGTTGTTTGAGATAAAGTTACCCAACTCCATCAACAATAAACATAAAATCTTAAAAGGAACCTTCTTTTTTTAAACTTTTTACTGTGGAAAGTTTCAAACACATACAAAGAGAGACAGGATAATAGAAAACGGATTCCCATTTATCCATCAGCTGGCTTCCTTTCTCTTCAAAATGTTGTCAATCATCTTGTCCCACCTAAACCTCTCTCTCTCTCTCTCTCTCTTTCCCCATCGTCTGTCCCTCTCTTATTGTAGTATATTAGAGCTAATACTTGATATCAAGGCATTTCACCTGTAAAACATTAGTTTTTCTAACAGACATTTAAAATAGATACATATTTCAAAATATCATAATCATACCTAATAAATTATTAAGAATCATTTATTAATATTATTTAATACTTATTTCAACACTGAAATTGAAAAGTTGATGAAACCAGTTTTTATTGTGAAATGTAGTCAGGATATCTCTGGTATAGTAAGATGAGGAATTATCACCAATGTGGCCAGGGTTAGCAAGACTAAGACTCTTGGACGAGAAGCTTCTCTGATTCTGTTTTATAGAAAAGAGCTTCCTGCCTGTATTTCCTAGCTGACTTAGGTCCAGATTATTTTGCCTTATTCTCTGTTTTCTGAATTAATTCTCCTAAATTCGAATTGATGATTGAGATTTGACTTTCTACTTTGCAACGTGCATTCCTGTATGAACACTTATTCTAGATTTGATTCTAGTACTTCAGTTAACCTGATCCCCATTTTCTATGGAGACTGCAAAATCCACTGGTAAGTCTCTGCCATCACACAGTTTATGTTAAACAAGTTTTACATTCTCCATTTATTACTTGTGTGACTTTGGGCAAATTATTTATCTTCTCTGTGCCTAGTTCCCTCATCTGCAAAATGAACACAAGAGTACTTACCTTAAAGAGTTGTTTGAGAATTAGAAGAAATAACTCTTTGTTGAGTGCCTGGTATATATTAAGCACTCAATAAATGTTCGACATTATGGTCCCCCTTGCTTCCAGCCTTTGCTGTGGGTTTGATAATCCTGGGGTTTCCTTTATTCCTCTTTGACTTCTTTAGCATGTCCCAACAAACACCTTAATTTGGGCGTCATCTCTTTGGGGATAGCCATTCTCATTATTGTCACTCCTACCACCCTGTTGACATTGCTCATATCTTCTTTTGCACTTTCTCTGAAACATTAATAGATTTCCATAATGACCTAAAAAAATAAAAATCCCCATCTTTAATTTGCCTTTTCTTACTATTGGGCAATAAGCTGCTTAACAACAAGACTGGTATTTAAGGCACCTTTGCTCAGTGTGCTTCTAGCATAGGATCTGTCATAAATGTTTACCGAATGAATCCCTACTTATTATATATAAGCACACTTTTCTTTTCTTGCTATTTTTAATAATAGTTCTTATCTTGTCCCAGGGACCCAGTGCTCCCAGAATCCTATAGTATTTCCTTCAGTAACCCTCAAAAGTTTTCTATTTTCTATCACATCATGATTGAGCTCTATGTGGACTTCAAAATCCTGTATAATCCAGCCTCACTATATTGACCCAATTGTATCTTACTCTACTTGACAATTATAATTCCTCGGCTGATAGGCAGGACTCTTTCCATCCTACACATGATGATACAATATTTATTTCCATTGTTAAGCACTTTTCAAAACAGAAGTTCTATCATTCAAGTCCCTAAGTGAGAAAATGGTATTTTTTTTTGTTGTACTCCTTATGTTTAAAAGAGACATCTTATTTTGATTTCATGGTATTTTATTGGCTTCTGTGACTCTTAATCAAACACTCCATTATATGATGGATCAGATGGCCTACATTTAAATTTTGACTTTTTCACTTGCTAGCTGCAAATATTTAACCCCACAAAGCCTCAGTTTGTTCAGTTGTGAAAGGGCAGGAACATTAATACTCATCTCAGTGGGTCGCTTTGAGGGTTAAATAAGACAATGAGGTTAAATATTGCAAAGGTTAAATAAATGCTAACTGTGATGAAGATGGTATCAATAGCAGAGTCTGTTTCCTTGGGATGACACTGGATTCAGTTTGCACCCACTGCATTTAGAGACGACCAAACAAACACAAAGGTAAGCCTACATATTTTTTTAATATATAAGCTGATTGATTTTTCTCCTGCTTTCTTCATACTAATTGGTTTAAAGGCAACAGATTTTCAGAATTCCTGATCTCTTGTTACAGCCAAAGAAAGTGCCTACTGGTATGGGTAGAATAACTATTTTCTATATGTACACACATGAAAGCTAACTGCAAGCAGAAAAAAGTACATAGCATGTAAGCATTTGAGAATGAAGGAGTATTATGGTTGCTATTGCTGATATAAAAATTTAAAAACTATAATAAAGTGAAGAAATGTAGCTATAAAAATGTAAACTTGAAATACTATGAATAGCTCTATGTCCACACATTTGATAACTTAGGTAAATTGTAATAACTACTTGAGAGGTACAAACTACCAAAATTCATACAAAGGGGAGTAAATAATCTGAATAGGTTTATGACTAAAGTACTAAAGAAACTGAATCAATAATTAATAACTTTAAAAAAAAAGCAATTACCCAGACAGATCATTTCCATGCATGCAAGGCTGGTTCAACATTTGAAAATCAAGTGTTGTAATTCATCACTCAACAGAGTAAGGAAGAAAAGTCATGTCATCATATCAAGGGATGCCAAAAAATGTATTTGACAAAATCTATATAAAACTTTATAATTTTAAAAATATAAAAAACTGGAGGGAAATCCCCTCAACTTGATAAAGAATGTCTATAAAAGATCTATAGCTAATATTATAATTAATTATGAGAAACTGGGTACTTTTCACTTAAGATTAGGAACAAAATAAGGATGCACCTGCCTCATCACTCCTATTTCACACCACACGACTCTGGAAGTCCTGGCTAATGTAGTAGAACAGGAAATGTATACATATATGGAAGGTAGAAATAAAACTGTCTTTGCTCAGAGACTACATGATTGTTTATGCAAAAAGTGTTAAAGAATTGGAAAAAAAGATGCTATAATTAAAAAGCAATTAGAGCAAGGTCACAATATGCAAAGTTGGTACACTAAATTCAATTGGTTTCTTTATTACCAGCAATGACCACTTAGAACTTTAACTAAAACTGTAATACCATTTATAAGAAGAATGAAGTGCTTGGGAAATAACTATAACAAAATATGTACAGGATCTAAATGTGGAAATCTATAAAATTATGATGAAAGTGATCAGAGAAGATCTAGACAAGTGGAGAGATGTTCTGCATTCATGGATTAAGAGTCAATGTTGAGATGTTAATTCTTTCCAAGTTGATATGCAGATGCAAGTCAATTCCAATCAAAATACTTGGTATGATTTCAGTCTTCTTAAATTTGTTGAGACTTGTTTTGTGACCTAACATGTGATCTGTCTTACAGAATGTTCATATACTCTCAAGAAAAATGTGTATCATATTGCTGTTGGGTAGGAATGTTCCAGATGTGTCAGTTAGAACCATTTGGTCTAAGCATTGTTTAAGTTTGCTATTTCCTTATCAGTTTTCTCTCTGGATGTTCTTTCTAATGTTGAAAGTGGGGTGCTGAAGTCTCCTGCTCTTCTTGTACTGCTGTTTATTTATCCCTTTAATCTGTCAGTGTTTGCTTTATATGTTTAGGTGTGCTCATTTTGGGTGCATGTATAATTATTATGTCTTCCTGATGAATTGAGTATTTTATCAATATATAATGGCTCTCATTGTCGACTTTGAGAATTTTTGGCTTAAAGTCTATTTTATCTGATATAAGTATAACCACCCTTGCTCACTTTTGGTTACCATTTGTATGGAATATACTTTTTCTATCCCTTCACTTTCAGCCTCTATATGCAGGATATTAGTGGATATTAACAAATTGATTCTAAAGTTTGTATTGAAAGACAAAAGACCCACAATATCCAATATAATAGAAACAAAAAAGTATAAAGTTGAAAGATAGACATTACCCATCTTTAAGAGTTCCTATAAAGCTGCAGCATACTATGGGTGGAAAAATAGACACATAGATCAGTGAAACAGAATAGAGAGCTGGAACTAGACTCACACAAATGTATTTAATTTATCTTTGATAAAGAGCAAAGGCAACTCAGGGGAGAGAAGATAGTCTTTTCAACAAATGGCACTGAAGAATCGGACATCTATTTTTAAAAAATTAATATAGACACAGACCTTAACAACTTTCACAATAATTAACTCAAAATGGTTCATGTAAAATGCAAAGGCAAAATGCAAAATTATGCAAATGTAAAATGCAAAACTATAAAACTTTTAGAAGACAACATAGGAGCAAATGTAAGTAACCTTGAGTTTGGCACTGATCACGCAGTCTATGGGAATCCCCCCAAAGAAAGATGAATTCACCTTTATTAAAATTAAAAAAATTCTACTCTGAGAACAATTCTGTGAAGAGGATGAAGAGACAAATTATATACAGGGAAAACAGTATTTCAAAAACATATATGATAAAAGATTCCTTTTTTTTTTAAGATTTTATTTATTTATATAAGAGAGAGCACGAGTAAGAGAGAACACGAGAGGGAAAAATGTCAGAGAGAGAAGCAGACTCCCTGTGGAGCTGGGAGCCCAATGCAGGACTTGATTCAGGGACTCCAGGATCATGACCACAGCTGAAGGCAGTTGCTTAACCAACTGAGCCACCCAGGTGCCCCTGATAAAAGATTTCTATCCAAAATACATAAAGAACTGTAAAAGTCAGCAATAAGAAAACAATCCATTAAAAATTTAGCAAAAGATTTGAGCAGACATCTCACCAAAGAAGATATACAGGTGGCAAATAAGCATAAGAAAAGATACTCAACATCATTTGTCATCCACCGCGTACCCTATTAGAATGTCTAAAATTTAAAAAGCTGGCAATACTAACTGCTGATAAGGATTTAGAGCAACAGAAACTCTAAGACATTTCTGGGGGAATGTAACAGTATACTTTGGGGAAAAAAGTTTTGTAGTTTTTTACAAAGCTACTATATGATCCACTAGTTGAGTTCCTAGGTATATTTCTAATTGAGTTGAGAACTGACATCCACATAAAAGCCTGCACCCAAATGTTTATAGAAACTTTATTAATAATGTCCAAAAATGAGAAGTAACCATGATATTCTGCATTAGGAAATAGACAAACCATGGTACATCCTAGCAAAGGAATATCATTCAATGATAAAAAAGAAATGAGCTACCAAACCATGGAAAAACTTGGAAGAATATTAAATGAACATAGCTAAGTTAACAAAGCCAATCTGAAATGCCAGATACTGTGTGATTACAGTTATATTACATTATGAAAAAGGCAAAAATTTAGAAATACCCAAAAGTATTGTTGTTGCCAGGGATTGGGAAGGCAGGAAAATGAATATATGAAGCGCGGTGGGATTTTAGGTCAGTGAAACCATTCTGTACATGGATAGATACATGCCATTATACGTTTGTAAAAAACCTACATAAATTCGCAACATGTAGAGTGGATTGTAACATATACAAATTTAAAAAATCATTTAGGATTTTGGGGATGCCAGGAAAGAATGTCAATTGTAACAGGAGTATCTAATCTTATTAAAAATGTATGAAACAACCTCACTGAAGGAGGGGTTAGCCTAAGTATTTTCGGAAATAAATGGAGTCTATATGTCAAAAGAAACTGCCTGCATGTCGTATGTTGTAGTCAATGTTGTTTCACATGGGGATATGGCTTAACTATGCATAAGTATCCCTCAATTGAGTAATTAAGTAAATGGATATCAGCAGATTGTGAGAGCCAACTTTCTCACTGTTGGGTGGAATTTTACAGATTAGCAAGGTGAAGGGGCTAGAATAATCCATGTGGTAATAGAAGAGAATTGGAGACAGCAAGAATGCATGCTCAATTTAACATTAATGCAGACTGTTACATACAGAAATATTTATAGTTATGTGTATACATGGGTTAGTGTACACACAGGCGTTTCTCTGCTCTGGCGGTTGCAAGGGTTCAGCAGTAGTAAGCACACCTAGCATCCGGATTTTTTTTTTAAGATTTTATTTCTTTATTTGTCAGAGAAAAAAAGAGAGAGAGTACAAGCAGGGGGAACAGCAGGCAGAAGGAGAAGCAGGCTCCCCGCTGAGCAGAGAGCCCAATGCGAGACTTGATCCCTCGATCCCAGGACTCTGGGATCATGACCTGAGCTGAAGGCAGATGCTTAACCAACGGAGCCACCCAGGCACCCCCATGAGACTATTTTTTATTTATTGTGTTGTTAGTCACCATAAAATGTATCATTAGTTTTTTATGCAGTGTTCCAAGATTTTTTGTTTATGCACCACACCCAGTGATCCATGCAATACATGCCCTCCTTCATACCCACCACCAGGTTCACCCATCAACCCCCTCCCAAAACCCTCAGTTTTTTCTCAGAGTCCACAGTCTCTCGTGGTTTGTTCTCCCCTCCTATTTCCCCCTATTCACTTTTCCTTTCCTTTACCTAATGTTCTCCATATTATTCCTTATGTTCCACAAGTAAGTGAAACCATATGATAATTGGCTCTCTCTGCTTGACTTATTTCACTCAGCATAATCTGCTCCAGTCCCATCCATGTTGATGCAAAAGTTGGGTATTCATCCTTTGTGATGGAGGCATAATATTCCAGTGTATATATGGACCACACCTTCTTTAACCATTCATCTGTTGAAGGACATCTCAGCTCTTTCCACAGTTAGGCTATTGTGGCCATTGCTGCTATGAACATTGGGGTACAGATAGCCCTTCTTTCCACTACATCTGTATCTTTAGGGTAAATACCCAGTAGTGCAATTGCCAGGTCATAGGGTAGCTCTATTTTTAATTTTTGAGGAGCCTCCACATTGTTTTCCAAATTGGCTGCACCAACTTGCGTTTCCAGCAACAGTATAACAGGGTTCCCCTTTCTCCACATCCTCTCCAACATTTGTTGTTTCCTGCCTTCTTAATCTTTGCCATTTTAACTGGTATAAGGTGGTATCAATGTGGTTTTGATTTGAATTTCCCTGATGGCTAATGATGATGAACATTTTTTCACGTGTCTGTTAGCCATTTGTATGTCTTCATTGAAGAAGTATCTGCTCATGTCTTCTGCCCATTTTTTGACATGTTTATCTGTTTTTTGGGTGTTGAGTTTGAGAAGTTCTTTATAGAACTTAGATGTCAGCCCTTTGTCTGTAGTGTCATTTGTGAATATCTTCTCCCATTCTGTGGGTTGCTTCTTAGTCTTGTTGACTGTTTCCTTTGCTGTGCAGAAGCAGAAGTTGTGATGAAGTCCCAAAAGTTCATTTTCACTTTTGCTTCCTTTGCCTTTGGAGACGTGATTGAAAGAAGTTGCTGTGCCCAATGTTGAAGAGGTTACTGCCTATGTTCTCTAGGATTTTGAAGGATTCCCGTTTCACATTGAGGTCTTTCATTCCACTTTGCGCTTATCTTTGTGAATGGTATAAGAGAATGGTCAAGTTTCATTCTTCTACACATAGCTGTCCAATTTTCCCAGCACCATTTATTGAAGAGACTGTCTTTTTTCCACTGGATATTTTTTCCTGCTTTGTCAATGATTATTTGACCATAGAATTGAGGTTCCATATCTGGGCTCTTACTCTGTTCCACTGGTCTATGTGTCTGTTTTTGTGCCAGTACCATGCTGTCTTGGTGATCACAGCTTTGTAATAAAGCTTGAAATCAGGCAACATGATGCCCCCAGCTTTGTTTTTCTTTTTCAACATTTCCTTAGTGATTCAGGGTCTTTTTTGGTTCCATACAAATTTTAGGATTGTTTGTTTCAACTCTTTGAAAAATGCCACTGGTATTTTGATCGGGTTGGCAATGAAAGTATAGATTGCTCTGGGCAGCATAGACATTTTAACAATGTTTATTCTTCCAATCCATAAGCATGGAATCAGACTTTTTCTATGAAGCCAGCATTACCTTGATTCCCAAACCAGGCAAAGACTCCATCAAAAAGGAGAATTTCTTTTTTTTTTTTTTTTAAAGATTTTATTTATTTATTTGACAGACAGATCACAAGTAGGCAGAGAGGCAGGCAGAGAGAGAGAGGGGGAAGCAGGCTCCCTGCTGAGCAGAAAGCCCGATGCAGGGCTCAATCCCAGGATCCTGGGATCATGACCTGAGCTGAAGGCAGAGGCTTTAAACCACTGAGCCACCCAGGTGCCCCCAAAAGGAGAATTTTAGACCAATATTCCTGATGAATATGGATGCCGAGATTCTCAACAAGATCTTAGCTAATAGGATCCAACAGTACATTAAAAAGTTTATCCACCATGACTAGGTGGGATTTATCCCTGGGATGCAAGGGTGGTTCAGCATTCACAAATCAATCAATGTAATAGAACAATCAATAAGAGAAGAGAGAAGAACACATGGTCCTCTCAATTGATGCTGAAAAATATTTGACAAAATACAACATTTCCTGATTAAAAGTCTTCAAAGTATAGGGACAGCAGGAACATTCCTCAACGTCATAAAATCCATCTATGAAAAACCCACAGCAAATATAATTTTCCATGGGAAAAGCTGAGAGCCTTCCCATTGAGAAGGGGGAACATGACAGGAATATGACAAGGATGCCCACTCTCACCACTGCTATTCAACATAGTACTAGAATTCCTAGCAACAGCAATCAGAAAACAAAAGGAAATAAAAGGTATTCAAGTTGGCAAAGGAGAAGTCAAACTCTCTCTCTTCACAGATGACATGATACTTTCTGTGGAAAACCCAAAAGACTCCACCCCAAATTACTAGAACTCATATAGCAATTTGGTAATGTGGCAGGATACAAAATCAATGTGCAGAAATCAGTTGCTTTCTTATACACTAAAAATGAAACCATAGAATGGGCATTTAGAGAATCGATTCCATTTATAACAGCACCAAAAACCATACGATATCTTGAAATAAACCTAACCAAAGAGATAAAGGATCTGTACTCAAGGAACTATAGAACACTCATGAAAGAAATTGAAGAACACATAAAAAGATGGAAAAATATAGCATCCAGATCTTGATTTCTATTACCATTATTCAATAAGAGTATGCAGGAGTTCTTGGAGGTATAGCTGATTCCAGGAGAAGCCTGGAGCATCTTGTAGTACCGTCATAAAGTAAGGAAGATGTCACAAAACAATCACAACAAAAGACATTGATGGGAGTATGTCCGGGGGCACAAGAACAAACTGGAAGAACTCCTAGTGGACAAAGTTGGATAATTTGAGCAATAGAATACAGTATTATTGGATTACAGTCTAAAAAATAAAAGACCATAGTGATAAAAGTAAGTGAATAAGTTAATAAAACTCCTCTGTAGAATTCCAAACAAACTATATAAGTATTGTATCATAATGGAGGGGGAGTAAAGCCCTACACTCTTAAAGTGATAATATATGTAGTGACTTCCTTCCAAAGAGTAAAGAATGGAAGCAGGAGCGGAGAATAGCTTTATAGTGGGGAAAATGAACGTAAACATTCCTTTAGCAAGGTGACCAAGGTCAACATCAACAGTCATAAATCACATTGATAATATGCACCCTTAAAATGATGTGATTAAAATGTCACCTTACTTCTATGATGTACCCTCCAAAACCCTTTAACCCTAGTTAACCATGAGAAAAACATGAGACAAATCTCAGTTTTGGAATATTCTACAAAATACCTGACCAGTGCTCATCAAAACTCTCAAGGTCATCAAAAACAAAGAAAGTGTGGGAAATTGTTACAGCCCCGAGGAGCCCAAGAAGGCATGATGACAAAATAAATGTATTCTGGATGGGATCCAGGAACCAAAAAAGGACATCAGATAAAAACTAAGGAAATCTTGGGGCGCCTGGGTGGCTCAGGGGGTTGAGCCTCTGCCTTCGGCTCAGGTCATGATCTCAGGGTCCTGGGATTGAGTCCCGCATCGGGCTCTCTGCTCAGCAGGGAGCCTGCTTCCTCCTCTCTCTCTCTCTGCCTCTCTGCCTACTTGTGATCTCTGTCTGTCAAATAAATAAATAATCTTTAAAAAAAAAAAAACTAAGGAAATCTTAATAAACTATGGACTTTACTTAGTGACATATCAATATTCTTCATTAACTTTAACAAATGCACCATATTAATATGTGTAATGTTATTATTTAAAACAGTAATTTAGGGGAAATTGTTTATGTGTGTGTTTGGGAGGAAATAGGGAACTCTGTACTATCTGTTCAATATTTTTGTAAATCTCAAACTTCTAAGAAATAAAGCCTATTCATAAAGAAATTTATTGAAAAAATTCTTTGCTCTTAATTACTTGATGAAGCATGCATATAGTTTCTGTTTTAATGATGTAGGACTCAGACACTGTGTTGGCTTGGTTATATACTTGTTTTATTACTTTGTGATTGATAGTGTGTGTCACTAAAACTGAGTAGAATTTTATCACATGAAAGGAGTAACAGGAATATGTTTCCAGCAGAGAATGTACTCTTGACAGAAATTGATAAGGGTTACAATTCTGGGGCATCTAATGATTTAAATAATTTACAGCACATGTATTAGTAGAATTTGGCAGAGTATAATTTAAACATAATCATTTGATAATGCATGCAGTTCCAAAAAGAATAACAGAGGGACATTTGTCACTTAGCCTCAGAATGGATTCCTGGACAAATATGACCATATTGCCACTCAGCAGTTGCTAAGCAATTTAAATGTCCTTTTCTCATTTTTAACTCAGTTAAATCAGAAATTCTTCCTTTAACTACATGGTAAATCCATAGGCTCATGAAAACTAACATTTGGTAAAAACAGAAAAACAAAGGTGGAATTTAAGAAACAAGACACATGAACATGAATCTGGTATAAACCAGTTCTTTAACTACAGGGAAAAAACTGAGGGTTGCTGGAGGGGAGGTCTGCAGCAGGGATGGGTTAAATGGGTGATGGATATTAAGGAGGGCACTTGTGATGAGCACTGGTTGTCATGAGACTCACTAAATCCTACATGTAAAACTAACATTGCCATGTATGTTAACTAACTGATTTTAAATAAAAGCTTGGAAAAAATAAAAAGAGAAACAAATTCTAAATACGTGGTTAATACCACACAACGTCTGGTATGGAAAGATCATGATAGACCATCCAGTTCCAGGTAGTCTAGGATGGTGGTTTCTCTAGCCACTTGACATATGGCTGGTCTGAACTAAGATGTACTAAAGTATAAAACACACTCATGATTTTGAATACTTCGCACCAAAAGAGAGAAAGCAAAATAGCTCAGTAATTTTTATATTGGTTACATACTGAAATGATAACATTTTAAATACATTAGATAAAATACTAAAATTTTCACCTGTTCCTTTTCACTTTTATAAGTGTTGCCATTAGAAAATTTAAAATTATACATGTGACTTATACTGTATTTCTCTTCATTATATTTCTTTTGAGCAACACTGATTTAGTCTAATTTGATTTTTATATAAAGGAAGAAACTGCGACCTGGAGAACTTATTCTAATCAATTCAAGGTCCTGTTCTCAGTTAAGCTGGGTATTTTTAAACAAAAATGTTTCTCTGTTAGATTCAGGAGAAAAGCTGTTTCAAATTATGTATCAGGATATCTTCACTTAGGTTTCATAAAGCTTAAATATACTTTACATAATAATTCACTGTTCTCTATTGAAGCAAGATCTTGGCGTGCTTCTCTTCTGGGTTAAATAAAATAAGCGACCATTTATTGAGTGCTTACTCTATCTACAGCAGGGGTGCACTTTGTATCATAAATAACTTGTTTCATTTATTAGTTTAATTCTCACTAAAATCCTTTATAGATGGCGAATCTGATGCCCAGAGAGCAATTTGCTTAAGAAACCAGATTAGTCAGAAAGTGGTAGGCATGGGATTTAGATTGGGATGTTCAATCTAAAGTCTGTGTTATCCACTGTTCTCAACTGCTTCATGCATACGTGAAGATGTGTCTCGCTAAGCAGCTGGTGCTGTCAATAGGAAACCTGTTAAGAAGAATTTAGCCTTTCACAGCTATTCGGGAGCAGGAAATCCCTTCAATTCTTCATCTGGCTGAATCCAGCCACGGTGTCATTTGCTGTAAAGAAAATGAGCATACTGTATTTTGTTCTCCGGTATCTCAAATTTATCAGGTTCTGCTCAGTATAAAGGATCACATGGAAACAAAGGCTAAGGAGAAGGAGAACAGTAGTTTGAGTTTGGATTGGTGTTCAATTTTTTCTGCTATTTAGAAAACCCCCAATTATCTGAAGATTTCAACAACAGAATTTTGTTCTGTGCTTTTTCAGGGGAAAAAGGAAATGACATCAGAGATTTCTAATTTCAGAATTAAAGAAATTAATATCCTTGCACACCCACACTCATGCCCACCCACACATAAGAGCTCTGAAGGAGGTTCATCACCCCTGAAACTGTTCCTCCCCCTAACTTCTATATTGCAGCTAAAAATCTTCCCTATTTGGGTTCTTAGTCACCAAAAAATAAAAGCCACAGCTCATTTGCTTCAAATCAATCTTTTTTCCTGCCTCACACATCAACACTATTACCAACATCCATTAATGTCAACTCCATGATGTCTCTTGCATTATCTCCCTCTTCTTTAGAATGAGAACCAACTAGTGATGACCTCCATCACCTTTTCCTAGTCTGTGACATGTCTCCCTCTTGCTCTCTATATTCTAGCCACTCCAGCTTCTTTCATTTCCTAGAAATGCGATACCACTCCCTATGCCTGGAATGTTCTCCCACATCTCCTTTCCCTAGCAAAGTATAACTTCATTCTTCAGGTCTCAGTTCTTCTGCTGAATCCCTTCTGCAGAATGAAGGAGATGATGAAGATCATCTTTAAATAGTCCCTTATGGTCTTTTTTCGGGATAGCACTTATGTTAATAATTAATTGTGTACTTACATTTTAATTCCTCTCTTCTCTGTCGGAATGCTCTTAAATGTTAGGCTAAGTTATTTCTCCACTATACCATACTGCTTTTTTTTTTTCTTATCAATGATATCCTCTATTAATTCTATTGGGAAGTATTTGAACATTTTCAAAATACTAGCAAAATTATCAAGTTTTTTATATTTAATTCTTTTAAATTTTAATTAAAAAAATTTAAACCACAGGTGGCTGTGAGCATGGTTTAGACTAGTTATGGTTTGGGACTCCTTTTCTGGGCCTACCTTGATAAGGCTGACCAAGCTACTTTCTAGTTGTATGATATTGGAAAAATATGTTCTCTGTGAGTCACTTTGCTCATCTGGAAAATGGGGATAATAATACCACTAAACCTCAGAGTTTTTGGAGCAAAGAGAGATAATCCAGGCAATATATTTGATGGTACATACATAATATCCATGAATGTTGTCAAGTATTAGTTTGCATTTTAGGATATCTATGTATTTAGGAAATACATACACATATCTCAATGATTTATTAGACACATAAAAAAGTGATTAAAACAAACTCTCAGAATTAAACTCACATTACTAAGGGGAGCACCTCTCAAGAGTGAGACACATTCACAGCATCCTTTGATCTACTCACATATTACATTTCTGTAGTTATCAAAACATGGAGTTGTTGTTTTTTTTTTTCACTAGGAAGTCTTAAAACTTCTTGAAACCACCTCAGGCTTATTCTAATTTTTTTTTTTTTTTTGAGTAGCTCTATGTTTGGCATTCAGGGCTGGAGAAACAAATAAATGGGACAGTAGAGAAACAACCAAGCAATTATGTTCTGTATTTTCTTTGATGTAACCTTTTGTGCAAGGCTTATTTTGCAAAGCACACAGGGGTACCGGTGGCTAAGAAAGGAAGCATGAGGGGAAGAGAAAATATAATGTCTTTAAGATACATTTCTCTAATTATCAGCACTGCTCCCATGTGACTCTAAAGAATGCCAGAATGCGCTGTGCGCATCAGCAACAGAGAACTGAAAAACTGCATAAACAGAGAGGGACCTCAGAAGCTACACACACACACACACACACACACACACACACACACACACATCCTTATTATGTAGGCATGCACCTATCATTTGTTTACAGATACGTGAAGAACTCAAACCAGTCTATTTTTACTGCACTAACTACTATGTATCCATGCTTCTGTGCATATATAATGTCAGATGTACAGTTAAGTGAAACAAAGGTGTGGCACAGCCTTTTGCTTGGCATTTCTAAGCAGGATGGATTTTCCTGGCTGTGATTCTGGCCATCCCAACTACATTTTATTCTCACAGATGGTCCCCTGGTTGCTTCCAGCTAGGTCCATTTGTCAGGCAAACAGGGAGCTTGTTCTGGTGCTCAGTGACTTTCAGAAGGGTCCCTGGGTTCCTGCTAAGTGTGAACAAAGAGGGGAACCATCAAGGTGCTGACAACAGAACAACCTGGTATGGAGCTCTGCTAGGGGAACAAGAGTTCTGGGTCTAATCGCCTCTTAGCTCAGTGACACCTGTTGAAACAGACAAGCCAACAGACCTGAGATCCCATGCTGAGCTGAGGAATTAGGGACACTCCTAGCTGCCAACAATGTGGCTGCATGACAGTAGGAGCCTGAGAATCACATTAACACGGTACTGGATTTATATGTGTGTTTCCAAGCCTTTCTTCTATGCTATCCTTCTTGGATAAAAATGTTGCATTTATGCATTGAAAAAATATTGTGATTCACAAAATTATTATTTATTTATTTAAATGTTTACAGATTTTATCCTTGTATCACGTTTTTGAAAATGTATGTTATTAGATCCATTTTGTTTCTAAAACTATTTAAGAAAAGATGAATTCTGATGAGAAAATGTCAGTTATTCTTGTATTATTATTAGTAGTAGCAGTGATGGCTAAGTTTTACGAAGTACATGTTGTTTTGCCAGACACTTCCTTGTGACTTTACATGTATTGGTCCATTTAAGATTGTCTCTATTATAAATGAAGCTGTACAACTTTATGCTCTGTATATTGGAAAATGTTACATTTCACCACATTATAGGAGAAAAGTTGTCTTTATCAGCAAAATGCCCAAATAACTCAACTGTCAATTCAAATGGTCCAAGACTGACCATTTGTGGTTCTAACAGGTTCCAGAAGAAATATAAATAGTGATTAATGGATGCAATTGCTTACAGACCACACACTATGTATGCCAGGCAAGGCAGAAGGCCCTTTGCTGATTTTGTTGTTGTTTGAGAGATGAAGTTATTTGCCCAGGATCATTCTGCTAGACTGTGGTAAAGTCAGGGCTGAAACTAAAGTCTGCCTGATTCTAAAGGGTGGACTCTAAATTATTATGCTAGCAAGGTCCCAATTTAATTATTTCCTAAATATTGCATTTATTTCCACACTTTCAAAATGGAGTGAATCTTTACATATAGTTTGAGACATGGATGCTATCTATTAGATTTAGTGAGGTTTAACTATCTCCTTACAGTAATTTGTAGATACCTTCAAATTAAACTCAGCATGATTGACTTTATTCAAACAATGTATTCATTAGAGTCATCTCTGAATCTTAACAAACTTGTAAACAATCCAGCATTAAATGGTGGGTCTCCAGGTACCTCGGTGGCTCAGTCTTAAGCATATGACTCTCAATTTTGGCTCAGGTCATGCTTTCAGGGTTGTGACATCAAGCCCAACTTGGGGTTCCATCCTCTGCTGGGAGTCTGCTTCTCTCCCTCTGCACCCTCCACCCCTGCTTGCAAATGTGCACTCACACACACACATTCTCTCTCTCTCTCTCAAATAAGTCTTTAAAGAGTGGGGCTTTTCATCATTGCCCACCTATAATTATGACTTGATGACTGAACTTCATTATATAGTAATAGTTGTCTATTTAAATATCTGCAGGATCTAAAATACTACTTCACACACACAAAAAAAGGAGAGCGAGAGAAAGAATGTAGGTAGGTAGGTGTGTCTGAGCAGAAATGAGAGTATAAGCAAACCCAAAGGAAAACAATGAAGTACAGGTAGTTAGAGCAGGGCGTCTGTCCCATAATTAGGTCTCCTACATAATAATGGTAACTTTCCAGGAGTCTGATTTTTAATTCTATTTTTCTTCTTTTCCTCTTTCTGGATAATAAGGACAATTCTACCCATACTCATCTTGGATGCCAGAACATTTCTGTGATTGAGACAGCACATGATAAACTATGGCAGAAACAAAGAAACACTTCTATTTCTTACATTTTTTCTTGTTTGCACTTAGAAAATATCTTACACACCTAGTTTATAGGGGTTTGGAAGGATTATATGAGCTACTGCTTATAAAGCATCTTACACGCTGGCTCAAAGGAAACACTAGTGATTACTTGTACATTCCATCTTTTGATCCCATAAATCTAGCAGTGAGTCCTTCTATATACAGAAGAAAAAATAATTCCCCTAAATCAGTGGAGTGCTGGTTGTCAGCCTCATATCAGCTTAAGGAAACCCAGTAGGCACATTTCTTCCTAACTTCTCCTAATGCTACAAATCAAACCCCCCCATGTCATCTCCCCAATTCTTGTTATTTGCCCCAAGATCCAGTTATACATCCACTAGTATAAGAGATAATTTACCTTTCATATTCTTCCATCAAGGAAATCTTATAGTAACAGGGTGGAAAGCAAAAATGGAAAGAAAGCAAGGAATTATCTTACTTGTGCTCACAGCAATCTCATGCTCTGTTCAGGTGTCAAAGATAAAGCAAAGTCTCCTAATCATGTACCGATCCATCAGATAGGATATCCAATCATAGTGGAAAAGTCTACTAGTTTAGAACCTTCCACTGGAGCCACATGTCTACTCTCCATCCTTACGGCCCCTGGAGAACTAATTGATCATTGCATTCTTCTCACTGAGCCCACTCTTAGGTGTTAGATATTGTGCTGAGGGCTTTAAACACAAATCACATTACATTATGACAGTAATTTAATGTGGTAGATATTACCTGCAATGAAATACAGAGGAGGAAAATAAAGTTCAGAGAGACTACGTGAACAACCCAATGTCAACAATATTCTAAGTATTTGAGTTTGACTGGCTATAATATAGGTAGTCAGACTCCAAAGCCTATATTCTTTATCACTACATCATCTCCTCTCCTATTCTGTTGAATAAAAACTGTGTTGCCATGGGTAGATGTTACTCGTCTTATAAGTGAAGATAACTGAAGCATTAGGAAATGAGTGTCTTTTAAAAATGATTCCATAAATGTAGAATTTCATGTCTCCTTACAGAATTATACAAAATACAAGACAAGTCCCTAAATCCGATTAGCAGATAAAAGGCTGTCCATTTTTGGGAATGTTAATCTCTGGTCACATGTTGCAAATATTTAACTGCTATCTCCATCACATAATCCCTTCTGGTAAATTTATCTTGAAATATTTTTACAGCTTTATGCCATATAATTCACAGGAGAAGACCTAACTTAAGCTAATATTTTGAAACCATTACCAAGAGGTCTTGCAATGTAAAATTCTATATTCAATTTACCACACTATGGCAACTTACACACTAAAAAAGCAGAACATTTTGATTACTAGCATTAAGCAGAGCTCTTAAATGTATTCTGCAGAGGACTGTCAGTGGAGGTGGAGTGTATGGGATTATCTTTCTATCTCAACTGAAATGATTCCACCATAAGCATTTGGTTACTTAGTAACATTAAAATTGCATTTATGTTCCCTTATAATTAACGACTTTCAAATAAATGCTTTTGTGAACAAATTACATACTTCACCAGAATTTTATTCTTTTTATCTTGGTAATTATTTCACTCAATTCTTAACTGTAGAAAGCATGATTTTCCTTTATAAATACTTTCTAAAGAAAGGTTGAAATTCTAAAGAAAGGTTGAAATTTTAAGAACTTTACCAAAAAACTACTGGAAGTGATAAATGAACTCAGTAAAGTTGCAGAATACAAAATTAATACCCAGAAATTGGTAGTGTTACTATGCATCAGTAAGAAAGTCACAGAAAAAGAAATTAAGAAAACAACACAATTAACAATTGCATGAAAAACATTAAATACCTAGGAATAAATTTGACTAAGGAGGTAAAATACTTGCACTTGAAAACTATAAAACACTGATGAAAGAAACTGAAGATGACAAACAAATGCAAATGGTGCTGGAGAAACTAGACAGCTACATGTAAAAGAGTGGAATTGGACTACATTTTAACATCACACACAAAAATAGATCACAATTCCTCTGTAATGTCTCTGACACTCATCATAGCAAATTCTTCTAGCTATGTCCCCTAAGGCAAGGGAAACAAAAGAAAAGATAAACTATTGGAACTACATCAAAACAAAAAGCTGCACAGCAAATGAAATCATAGACAAACAAAAGGACAACCTACTGGATGGGAGAAGGTATTTGCTAATGATATATCCAATAAGGGGTTAACAGTTTAAATAAATCAATAAGGAGTTAATATCCAAACTATAAAAAGAACTTATATAACTCAACACCAAAAAACCAAACAAGTCAATTAAAGAATAGGCAAGGACCTTGAATGGACATTTTTCCAAAGAAGACATACAGATGGCCAACACACACATGAAAAGATACTCAACATCAGTAATCACCATGGAAATGCAAACCAAAACCACAATGAGCTATCACCTGTTAGAATGGCTAAAGTAAAAAAGACAAAAAATAACGAGTGTTGGTGAGGATGTGGAGAAAAAGGAACATTGTACACAGTTGGTGGGAATGTAATTTGGTAGAGTCACTTGGAAAATAGTATGCAGGTTCCTCAAAAGGTAAAAATAGAAAAACCATATGATCTATAATTCAACTACAGGGCAATTACCCAAAGAAAATAAAAACACTCATTTGAAATGGTATATGCACCCCTATGTTTATTATAGCATTATTTACAATAACCAAGATATGGAAGCAACTTAAGTATCCATCAATAGACTAATGGATAAGGAAAATGTGGTATGTGCATGCACATGTGCAGGGGTATGTGTGTAAAATATATAACAGAATATTAAACAGCCATAAAAAGGATGAGATCATGCCACTGAAGATAACTTGGATAGACTCAGAGGGTATTATGCTAAGTGAAATAAATCAGACTAAAAAAGACAAATACCACATGATTTCACTTATAAGTAGAACCTTAAAAAATAAAAAAAAAATAGTTAACATATAGTTTATTATTAGTTTCAGCAGTAATATTGAGTCATCAGTTGCATATAACACCCAGTGCTCATTATAACACTAGTGTGAATTTATTTATTTGGGAGGGCCTTATTCTGCCTACTACAAAGTCTTTTTCATAAGTGTATTATTTTAGTCACTTAAGCAATAAACAGAGTTGCAGCCTGAAAAAAAATAAACAAATAAATAAAGATACTAGGGTTAAGATGTGGACATATTTGGGAGGGCCTTATTCTGCCTACTACAAAGTCTTTTTCATAAGTGTATTATTTTAGTCACTTAAGCAATAAACA
>NW_019154121.1:11777733-11929260 GCF_002288905.1 Enhydra lutris kenyoni | reverse complement strand
CAGAGTTGCAGCCTGAAAAAAAATAAACAAATAAATAAATAAGTAGTAGGATCAAACTTATGAATACAGAGAACAAAATGATGGTTGGCAGAGGGGAAGTAGGAGGGGAGTTGGGCAAAGTAGGTGAAGGGGAGTGGAAGATACAGGCTTATGGTTATGGAAAGAGTAAATCACAGGAATAAAAGGCATAGCATAAGGAATATACTCAATGATATTGTAATGAAATAGAAATAGAAAAATAGAAATGTGTAAAGACAGATATTAGCTGTGGTGAATAGAGCATAACATATAAACTTGTTGAATCACTATGTCATACATGTGAAACATTGTATGTAAGCAATACTCAAAAGAAATAAAGGAGAAAGTTTGGTTTATGTTGAAGTTCAATGTGCAAATGAATAAAGAGGAAATAGACCAAAGATTTCTCAAAGAACTGAGAAGGATGTAAAGAAGATGTGTACTCTCATATCCTTATGATTCCAAAATACCCATAGTGAATGGCACCAGATACTGAAGGTAGTTGAACAATCATGTCTAAGAGTATTGTGTGTAGTTATCTTGTTAGAAACACATTTTGGTAAATGATATATAATACTTTTACACTCAACATTGTGCAGTCAAGTATTCAGTTACTTGATTCAATTAGTCCATTTTACTAAACATAGTTGCAAATCATGTGCATTTAAGAAAGGCTAATTATGGGGCACCTGGGTGTCTCAGTGGGTTAAATCCTCTGCCTTAGGCTCAGGTCATGATCTCAGGGTCCTGGGATCGAGCCCTGCATCGGGCTCTCTGCTCAGCAGGGAGCCTGCTTCCCCCTCTCTCTCTGTCTGCCTCTCTGCCTACTTGTGATCTCTGTTAAATAAATAACATCTTAAAAAAAATAAGGGACTCATTAATATTGATGAGGTGAAGCTTCCAATTTTTATTGAAAATTTTAGCATGAAAGAAATTAACAAGCAAAACAGTAGCTATGTTTTGTCATTTTTTGACATGGCTAGTGACAGTGACATTGACCCTGAATTATTTACTGCAGGTGTCTATTGGAAAGAAAATAAAGTAACATCGTGCTTTTATTGGCAGCATTTTCATTCTCTCCTCAGATGTCAAAGATACTGTGATATTGTCTAACCATATATTGACACATTAGATGAGATACCCAATCTCTCAGTTTAAAAATCTGTTATTGCAGAAGCACCAATAGGAAGCACACACTTTCTGTTTCCACTCTTACATCCAAGAGATATCAAGGATTTGCCATACATTGGGCCAGGCATTGGATATACAGGCATGAATAAGACATGGTCTTATTGGCACCAAGAAGCTCATGGCCTAGGAGACAAACAGATTATTTAAATGTAGAGCATAATGAAATAGAAGTATACATAAGATGTATGGACAGGGTGATGGAGGTGACACTTGGGAGGGTTCTGAACGATATGTATGAGTTTGATAGGTAAACAAGAGCCACCTCAGTTACCACTTCCTCCAAGAAATATTTGCTGCGTCTGTCTTCCCTGCACCAACCAGAATGAATCTGAAGTGATGGCTCACCAAATGCTTGATGCACTGTACTGCCATGATTTGGTATAGATAACACCATATAATCCTCTAAGGGCTTTCCGCTTTCTTTTTCTTTTCTTTTTTTTTTTTTTTTGCTTTCTGCTTTCTTAAAAGTAAAAGCCAAAGTGGTCATAAACCCTGCATTATTCAATCAATTCTCTTTGGCTTTTTGCACTTGTCCCTTTCAACTCTTCTGATAATTCCTGCCATGTCAGCCACCCTGGAAGATGTACAGAGTATCTTCCACTTCTGATCCTTTGTCTTTGTACCATCCTCAGCCTAGATAGCTCTTCCCATAAATACCAGTGTGGCTGTCCCCCTCTCATCTCTTTTAAGTCTTCTCAGATATTAACCTCTCAGTAAAGCCATTCCTGACTATCTTAAGTCACCACTTTCAATACACTCTGCAAATGTCCTTCCCTGCCTTATTTTTCTTATATTCAATGCTTTACATTTATGTTTATTGTCTGTCTGCACTCCCTGACATTAGTTGGGCTGGTAGAAAGGACTTCTATAAAAACGTGAATCGTATTTTATCCAATAATTCCATTTACTCATAAATTAGAATTTAAACTCCATGAAGTCAGAGAATTTTGTTTGCTTTGCTCACTGTTGTATGCCCCGGATCAGGAAGAGGTCCTGACACACAGGAGGCCCTCTAAAAATATTTGTAGGATGAATTAAAACTAAAATCATGTGTTTATTTGTTGAAAATTCTAAACCCTTACAATGTTTCAGATGTCCTTTAGATAGGACCTTCAGATGGAAGAGACAAACAAATGCAAGCATGTAAATGAAAACAGATTAGTAATAAATATACAATAAAAGAAATAAACATAGCTCTTTACTTAAAAATATAGTACGTGTTTGTGTGTGTTCACGTTTTAATCAAGGCAGTCAGGAAAGGCCTCTTGGAGGAGATGATGTTTTAACTGAGACCTGATGTCTAAAATGGAACACTAATTTACAGAGATGGTGAGTAGAGATCAGTAACATTCAAAGCAGGTATTAGGCAAGTATGAATGTCTAGTACAAGAAAGAAGTGGACATTCTTTTAAATGCCAGGACAACAAAAATGGAGAGGTTGTGGAGGACTGTGGGATGAGTACAGTTGTTAGTAGAGGCCACATCATGAAAGGCATTAGGAGACATAAGGCAATGGGATTTATTTGAGGAGTTTATGGAAGGTGTCGACTGGCTTTGATTAGAAAAATGACAGGATCTCTTACAAATTCCAAAAAGAGTCTTCGGGATTCTGTGTGATGAGGGACTGCTAAAAAGAGCCAGAATAGAAGTCTCCTATAGCAGTCCAGGTATGATCCAACTGTTTGGATTAGAAAGGTAACAGAAACAATGGAAAAGAGCAAATATATTTAAGTCCCACTTTAAAAATAGATTAACAGATGGTGCTGATGGGTTGAATTTGGGAAGTGAAGAAAGGGGTTAACTTCCTGTTTGGGTTGTGAATTAATATCACTTACTGAGATGGGGAATCTGACTTGAGTTGGGGGTAAGGAATGGAAATCTAGTTTTGGTGTGTTTTTTTTTTTTTAATTTTAATTTTGAAGAGGCTTTATGATACTCAAGTGGATATCACGTAGGTAGGTAGATACATGGTTCAATTTATGCCTGTCTTAACCATTATGCTATCAATTTCTCAAGGGGAGATATTTTACCTCATTCATCTCTATGGCAAAGTAGGTGTTTTATAAATGTTGTTGTAAATACTATTGACATTGTAAATGCTATTCTCTTTATAACCTGCTGGCTTATATTAGGTTTGCAAGAAACACCTTACTCTTCTTATCTCCGTAGATCAGAATAGGCCATTATACATAAATGGTGGGTTCTAGAATAACTTTTTAAAAATATTTCTCTTTTATAAAATAAACGCTTTGGATATGACACAATAAACCTGATGGAAAGTTTTTTATAAGAAACAAGGCAGATTAAACATGGGGTAAAAATTGTATCCCATAAGGACACAAGAAGTTTGGATTGGAAGATCCTAAGAATAAACAGAAAACATTAAGAATAGAGTGAGGAGAGGCCAAGGACCATGTGAGGAGATAAAATACATGAAAAGTCAGGGTGTTAGAAAGGACTTTTATAAGTAAATAAATCATATTTTATCCAAAAGTTCCATTTATAAATATAGTAAAGTTCTGGTTATAAATTGTTTTTCCCAGCCTCCATGTTTCATATGACATCTCTTCTATTTGAGAACAAAGAGAGACATGGTCAGACTTGGCTATAAAAATAGTGAGAATAAATCACTGAAAATCTGTTAAAACTATTTGAGCTCTCAAAAAATGTGACTATGATGGGAACAGGTTAAAAAATTTTCTTCTTAACTTTCAGTTCTGTTTAAAGTAAATGCAGTTGACTCTTGAATGAACACAGATTTGAACTGCGTGGGCTTGCTTATATGTGAATTTTTAAAATATAAATACAGTATAACACTGTAAATGCATTTTTCTTCATCATTTTATTTTATTTTTATTTTTTAAATTTTTTTATTTTTTTAAAAGATTTTATTTATTTATTTGGCAGAGAGAGAGATCACAAGTAGGCAGAGAGGCAGGCAGAGAGAGAAGGGAAAGCAGGCTCCCTGCTGAGCAGAGACCCTGATGCGGGGCTCAATCCCAGTACCCTGAGATCATGACCTGAGCTGAAGGCAGAGGCTTAACCCACTGAGCCACCCAGGTGCCCCTCTTTATCATTTTCCTAACATTTTCTTTTCTCTAGCTTATTGTAAGAATACAGTGGATAATACATATAACATACAAAATATGTGTTAATTGATTATTTCTGTTATTAGTAAGACTTTCAGTCAAGAGTAGCTATTAGTAATTAAGTTTTGGGGGAGTCAAAACTTACACATGGGTTTTCAATTGTGGGGGTAGTCAGAATCCCTAACCCTCAAGTTGTTCAAAGGTCAACTGTGTTGTTTCAAATTCTGGCAATTGCTAGGGAAAATGGAAATGTGGTTATAAAATTGTACATGGAAAGCTAGTTGCAAAACACATCAAGTAGAGATTTACACAGTTAGATATAACTTTTCAGATCCAATATAAAGTGTAATAGCCTAAGGGAATGGTGAAAACCCCCAAATTTGGTTGGAGATTCTATGCTACATTTCCCATAAGTCATTGGTATTTTTACCATAAACCACTGGTTTCCATTTTTTTATTGGCCTCTTGGGGAGTATATTGTTTAGGAGAGGGGGTAATTTTAGAAGAAAAGCCAGGGTCTTCTTGGATTGATAACATAATTAAAGGAAAGAACAGTGGACTAAGAAGTAGAATCATGTTCTGCACTGGTCCCAACTCTAAATTTAGGGAAGTTTGTTCCCCCATCTGTTTCTTAGTTACAACAACTGGATGATGAAGAAGGGACAAATAATTGTTAATGTTCCTTCTATTTATAATAATCAAATCTATGATTGACAGAAGAATGGCGAACTAAGAAGTGGAGGATAATATCCTTAATAAGGAAATTATAGGTTGTGAGATAAATTGTCAGGATTTGCAGGCAAAATTAAATTTAAATAGCACAGAAGCAAAAAGGAAATTATCTTTTTTAAGTGAAAGGTTAATGAGTTGTTTAGGTAAAGCCTTTCTATCAGTTGAGATATTTGCTATATACAAAAACTTTTCATTTTGTCATTAATAGAAATGACATTTATTGTTAAAGTTCACCATATTTAACCATTTTAAAATATTTTTTAATATAGAAGAGAATTTGTAAACACTTCAAAAATCCTGTCATGAATCTTACCTTTTGGAATGATAGAAACCTCTTAACTACCTCCTTCTGGTACTATGTTAAAGACTCAAGGGGAAATTTCAAAATCTTTAAACCATATGCCAGTAGCATTCCACAGTCTATGGGATAGCTATTAAGCTAAAAAGTTCACTAGTTCCAGAGATTTTTTTTCTTTTCTTCCACTTCTCCCTATAGTAAATTCTGTGTTGTTACAGTATCAAAGTGTTTGCTGCTTCCCAAATAGACAATGCTCTTCTGTTCCTTGTCTTTGCACATACAATTCCTCTGACTTACTACATACTTCCTTTCCTTGTATTTCTACCCAAACCTTGCATATTCTTCTTAGTACCAAATACCAAATGAAGTCTTCCTTGACTCTATTAAAATCACTAGTGTCTAAAATTAATTTGCTTAACAATTATTGACCATCTATTATGTGTCAGGCAAGTTTTAAGTATTATTCTAGACTTTCTATGCTGTTTTTGCACTGTATTTATCTTCCCATCTATCTGTCCATTCATTAATTCACTCATAAAATGTGATTCATATTATTTGAACACATGCAACAACACTGTGGACTGTACTTACCAATTTAGGCAACGATTTTTGCTACCAAACTCTGAATTCTTTGAGTGCCTAGACTCTATCTTATTCATCTTACTGAGTCAGAAAATGAATAAAAAAAGCTATACATGAAAACATTTATATTTTATTATTATGTAACAGCCAATATGACTAGGAATATTAGCATCGTAAAAAACCTTACCACATAAGATTTATAACTTTAGATGAAGCATAACATTTTTCTTTTTTAAAAAATAAACAATATCACTGGGAAATAAGGTATAATAAATCATTTTAAAAACATGTATGGGATTACATGTATATGACATACAGGCAGACTCTTGGGATAGTATGAGAGGACAGGATGCCTAGGATGGAAAAGAGAGAAAAAATAATGAAGTCAAAATGAGGAATAATGACAAGGGGTAGAGCATTTTAGAAAACAGAGGTAATGATTTGGAGTTAGGAAATAACCTGAGGTACTCTGCAAAGGTGAGGCTGGAGCATTTAACAGTGAGAATGAACACCAAAAAAATAGATTTAGAAAGGATGGCAAGGGTTAGACTATGAAGAGCTTGAAATGCAATGATAGATAGCCTGAACTTTATCTTGTAGGCGGCAGGGAGTCTCTGGAAATTAGAGCAGAATTAAATTTTAGAAAGATCACTCTAGCAGCAATGAGGAAGATGAATTGCAAGGATGGTAGAGGGAATGCAGGGAGACCATATAGGAGACTATTGCAATGGCAAGAGATAATGAAGGTCTGAAAACACTGGCAGCATGAATGTAGAGAAATGGACTGAAGGGTCAGTCATTGATTAGACTTGAGGGTTAAGGTTTCAAAATAAGATTGTACGATGACTCTCATTCTTCAGGATTCAAACTTCTGAAGGAGAAGGCAGGAGGAGCTCTACACAGTAAGATAATAACCTGGTTTCATTCTAGCTGAGTTTGAGGTACCTATCAAAAATTCACTGAATATGTCATATGTGTGTAAAAAATTGTGTGCTGAAAATTTAGATATGAGGTAACATAATAAGATGCTTAAGAACAACTCTGATTTTTCTGTATTTTCAATGTCAAATGTAAAGCCTGGAACCTTCAATGAATGCTCAACTGTTGCCATTAATGCTAAGATGATACCAACACCAACATCCAAGCTCTCTTGATAAGACAGGTAACAGATGCGAATCTCCCGTCACAAAGTAGAGGCTCAAAAAACAGACATTCCACAGATAAATTGGACTGCTTGGATTGTTTTGATTTGTTTACTAAATTGCATGTCTTATAATTATAAAATATCAATATGTGTTAAATGACCAACATTACAATATATACAGACATATACAGGATATTATTGAATAAAGGGGGTTTAAATTATGTTAAGGCATTATATTAATATTTTTAAAAAGCTTACAATTTTATGGCATAGTCAGAAATGGAACAGATGCTAATTCACGTTTAACCCCTGGCTAGAAGTTTTTGTTGGCTGGTTGGTTGGTTGGTTGGTTGGGTTTTGTTTGTTTGTTTATTCAGTGTTTACCCTGTGTTTTATAAACTCATTTGCTTTTCTCTGGGCTTTTATGTCATTTATTTCCTATTCAGTAATTTGTAACATTCTGTTTCAGCCTAGCTAGAAAATAGTAAAATAGATTTGAAGACATTGATCTGTATATGACCTAGGTTGATGTGCAAGCTAGGCAGAAGGACATCTGTAGAAATAAAAGAAAGCTGGGAGAGCAAGTTAGATACAATGTGGAATTTCAGATAATAAGACTTTCACCATCCATGCTGCTTCATCTCACCATCCAATTTTATTGTCAACAATCTGATTTGTTGTTGTTGTTGTTCTTGCAGTGGCATTAAGGGTTGAGTCCTGTGATCAAACTATTAGCACTGTTTCAGGTATTTTTGCTCTAGAAGTAGTCCATCTCATGCTTAGATGGTTTACATGTATGAATCTAATCTGGGCAAAACCAGTCATGGGTAACTTAAGATATTTGTTCCATTATTCTAATTTGGTTTATAGGATGGAAAAAGCACAATGGAGGCCAACTCTTGAAATAATAAAAAAAAAACAAATGTGTTGGCTAGGGAAACTACTCTTCCACTAGTTGCCATTAACATGCTTCATTTAAAAAGTAAAACATATTTAAGATAGTGCTTCTACGATTTCTGGTACTGAGAAGATGACAGTGACATTGAAAATAAAGGGGATTTCTAGATAGACTGATAAAGTTCCAAACTATATCTCTGTTGTAAGAAGGAAATATTAAAGACAGGACTTTCTAACAACAACCCAATCAGTATTTAGTCAGTACATATTGTCTGGCCTACCTAATGTATTTCTGGAATATATTTTTGGAAGAGGTAAGAAAGATAATAGAGTTTTGATTATAAAATAATATCACCTAATAGCACTTTCTTGAAAATTTTTTTCTTAGTGATCTTTTAGGAAATAATATCTTTCCCTATTCCCATAAAATTAAGAATTCTCATAGACTTGAGAATATGTGCAGGTATTTGTAAAAATTCTCTAAATAATTCTTTAAAAATTATAAAGTGTCCAACAAATAGCACATATTGGTGAGGATGTGGAGAAATAGGAACTCTCATGCACTGTTGGTGGGAATATAAATTGGTACAGCCACTATGAAAGAGAGTATGGAGATTCTTCAAATAATTAAAACTAGAACTATCCAACAGTCCAGTAATCATATTCCAGAGTATTTACCCAAAGGATAGGAAAACACTGATTCAAAGGGATACATGCTTCCCTAAGTTTATTTTAGCATTATTTATAATAGCCAAATTATGGAAGCAGCCCAAGTGCCTAACAGTAGATGAATGGATAAAGAAGAGTGTTATGTATGTACAACAGAATATTACTCAGCCATAAAAAAGAATGAAATCTTGCTATTTATAACTACATGAATGGATCTAGAGAGTATGATGCTCAGCAAAAGAAGCCAGTCAGAGAAAGACAAATACCATATGATTTCACTCATATGTGAAATTAAAAAACTAAACAAATGGACAAAAGAAAAAGAAAAGAGACAGATCATAACTCTTAACTCTAAAGAACAAACTGATGGGGTGCCTGGGTGGCTCAGTGGGTTAAAGCCTCTGCCTTCAGCTCAGGTCATGGTCTCAGGGTCCTGGAATCGAGTCCCGTGTCTGGTTCTCCACTCAGCAGGGAGCCTGCTTCTTCCTCTCTCTGCCTGCCTCTCTGCCTACTTGTGATCTTTCTCTGTCAAATAAATAAATAAAATCTTTACAGAGCAAATTGATGGTTACCAGAGGGGAGGTGGGAGAGGGGGATGGGTGAAATAGGTGATGGGGATTAAGGAGGGCACCTGTTATGATGAGCACCGGGTGA
Organism: Enhydra lutris kenyoni; assembly: GCF_002288905.1. NCBI lineage: Eukaryota > Metazoa > Chordata > Mammalia > Carnivora > Mustelidae > Enhydra > Enhydra lutris. The sequence continues at coordinate 11,919,986 of NW_019154121.1, read as the reverse complement.
TGAGTAGAAGTGTTGAATTACTGTATTGTAAACCTGAGCCTAATATAACAGCACATAATAACTACATTGGAAATAAAATAAAAAAAATAAAAATCACAAAGTACCAATCCTAAAATGAAGATAAAAATGAGAATGTGTTTCTGAGTAAGGGGAAGTTTTTATTATATAGTCATTACTTAATTTTTTAGAACTAGAGCCCAGACAAACCAACCAGGAAGGCCAACCCATGTTTGCTCACACTGAAATAGGGACACTCAGGTGATGAGGTAAAAAGGAAGGAAGTGAAGGCAGCAGGGACAGATTGGGAAGTGCAGAGAAAGAATAAATAATTTGGCACTTGGAATCTTCAATGTATCTGGATCACACCCATACAGAATTAGGTGAAAAAGTATATTCACATCCCAATGGATATAACCTGATGGGGTACATGAAGGTCTATACTCTCCATGAGTCTGGAGCCTAGTTAGTATGAGAAAGAGCTAAGATAACTTGACAATTGTAGATATAAAACCTAGAGAACTCTGACAGGATATAATCACTGCCCTCCAAGGTGTGTTAAAAGAGGAAGAATTTTGTCCATGTGGCTTTAATGACCAAAGACCAAACAATGACCAAAGACCAAAATGCAAGGAGTAGCATTTACAAAAATTCTTTAAATAAGCAAGAGTATTTAATAACCAGAACCAGACATATAAAAAGATGGTAGGATCCACATCACTGGAATATGAAAATGTACTAAAAGTCATTGGAATCTCCACCTATAGAATTTCACAAGGGAGATTATGGCAAACTGGAACTGAATGAGCTCTAGATTTCACAAGAGAAAGCAGTGTCCCAGAGGGAGGGAAGAAACTGGGCTAGATCTGAACAATTGGTGACATATTCTGATGCCATTTAATTCACAGCCCATGCCTTCCATACTACATAACAGTGGCTACTCAACAGTGTTGTGATTCCTTCAGGGACGCCAAAGAGGGAAGTACTGAACTGGACAATTAAGCTGGAAAAGAAGGACAAATGAATTGACTGTGAACATAGAATATCCTATTATAATAGATTATATAACAAGAGAAGGCAAATGAAGATTTGTTTTTTTTATGACATTATTGCTTGAAGCCATCTGAGAAGTCATTAGAAATAACCAATGGTGGTGTTAGCGGTAGTAGTGGTCTTAGTAATGGTAACTAAAGGATTGTACACTTATTTGTGCAAGGCTCTGTGACAGGTTCTTAGCCTAGACAGTACTCTACAGCAACCTTATCAATTGGATACTATTATTATTCCTCGTTTTACAAATGAGTAAACAAAAACTTAAAGAGGTTGCATTACTAGCTTGAAATAATTTCTCTACTAAGACTTAGAATTCAGTCTATGTCCTGAACCATTTTGCTTTACTTCCAATGTGCTTATCACAGTATGTCTCTTAGTTTGAGAAAACAAAATATTTCAGAGTTACATGTGTCCTTACTGAATAGAAGGGCCTTTGAGAGACATTTCAGAAGTTTTCTTGGTAAAAAACAAAAATAATTAGCCAATCTTCTGGATTGTTACTTATTTAATGAAATGTATTAGTAATTTGAAATGGACTACAATGAATTAGTCAGAGAAAATGGGTTCAACTAATTGGTCCAGAAAATCATCTCAAGGATATAATTAAATTGCCTAGTGTACTATTACTGCTAGCATAAACACTATTAGAGATCTACAGGATTGCTTGCATTTCCAGCATAATTAAAAATAAGTGGTGAGAAAGACAAGATCCATGAACAAAATGTGGTTCAAGGAATCAGTCGTGTGGTTAGCTAATGAAAGCAAAGCAAGGTCAGTATTTGAAACGTTTCCAACATTTGGGTTTGCTGCTATGTATTTTAGTTCTTAAGAATCATTCATTTAAAATAATCATCAAACTCTAAGTGTTTTGTTTTGTTTTTAGGGCAGTTACCATCTTTGTTAAGACCATACTTCTGGGTTGCTTGGAACAATAGATATTTAATAGACACATGTTGAATAACTGAATTCAATTTTTGTAAAAAGTACCATTTTTCTTCAAATTTTACGGAAGACAAAGTCAAGACATACATACACTACATTATTCAGTGAATATAGTGAATTTAATTTGTTTCAAGCTAATGATAGATAATTGGATCAGAAAATCACATATAACTTCAATTCTATTGTTACTTCTATAGAAATTCATGGTGATAAAAAAGTCAGGTAACAAATAGTAAAGAATGTAATTATGTTTAAGTGTCAGGATATTTTCATGACTGATTTCCATTTATGCATGAAAGGTCACAGAAGAGAGATCAACATTTGCCATGCATCCTGCATTATATATGCCTGATTCATAGCTAAAAAAAAAAAAAAACAATTAGAACTTGGTAGATGGAAAACAATACTCTTGGTATCTTACTTAGGATCCTATGTGTTTCTTCTTTGTCACAAGTTACCTTCTGTAAGAGCCATGAAGTAATATTGCTCTCCAGGGAAGATGCAGATAAAACAGGTGCCTGCATCTCTTTGCCTGATGACACAAGTGAGAGGAAGGTGTACACATATATCTTAGGAAAGGCGAGTAATTTTATTATACTCTTAGAATCTGGATTATTTCTTGGTACACAGTAGGCAACCAAGAAATGTTTGTTATTAATGAATTCCAAATTAATTTCCATGACTGCATTAAGCTTGGGTGTCATCTCTGCAGAATTTATGTATTCAGCATAAGAAGATGGGGGTTTTCATTATCCAGTTTTTTTTTCAGCAAATGCAAATCAAAGAATCAACTCCTGAGAAATGCTAAATATAATAAGCATGCCTTAAGTGATCTAAGCAATAGCCTAGAGGGTTTTACCGTTAAATTCTTCTGAGGTTTGCTTAAGATCATACCAAAAACACCGTGAGCCAGCACAACGAAAATTTAATAAATTGGGCAACACTAGTTTCCCAGTAATACTCTCTTTTAAAGCAGGTTTTAAATTTTCTAGGTTCCCCTACCTGTCACAACATATACCATGTTGTGGTATAAGACAGTTGAAATGGGTGTCAGGACAACTATATTCCTATCTTGATTTTGAAAATAAAATTTACTCCGTGAACTTAGTTTCAAGAATTGCTGTTGTTAAGCATGAGCTTTAGGGAAGTTTCCTGCTTGTGCTCACTCTCTTGCTCTCTCTCTCTCACTCTCTTCACACCTCTCCAAATTTCATTGGAGGGCGATGACATAAACATAGAAATAATAAACCTTAAAATGTTTTGGTGTATGATAAAATACCATGTTGTCATTTTTCCTTCTCTGCATTTTATAATACTATTAACAAAACCCTGTGCTTAGCTCTCACTGACTGGAATCCCATTTCCTTTCTCATCTGCTCTTTCCTCCTTCACTTAGCAAACAACTAACTCCTTTAAGTCCCCAGGCCAAGTATCAGTTTCTGATGGAAATCTTTTCTGACACTAAATGCTTTCCTTCCACCTAAATCAGTGTTAGGTGGCATTCAACTATGCTCTCAATTTTATCATTGAATATGACAACAACATTCAATTAACTTTCTTCCTCCTGTCCTCTCCATTTGTCTGAAAAATCCCTTGAGGTCAGGTGCTTGTCTTATTAATCTCTCGTCTACTCATTCCAAAAACTTTTGTTGAACACTTGTTATGTATAAGTCATTGGATTTGGGGTTAGGAATTCTTGACCCAAATTTCAGTACATTGAACAGAAAACAACTCTGTGGAATGAACGAATTAATTAATGAATGGTAACTTAAATCAAGGAAATTTCAAAATGCAGCTCACTAGAAAAAAAAAGACTTAAATGGAGAGTTTGTTATTGTAGGGTGGCTGTTCTATCAGGCAGAGAACCACGACCCTTACCTTACATCATTAAGCTCATAATTCTCTATTTTAAAAAAGTGAACTTTCAATCTTTAAATGTCATTTTTTTAATAGTTTTAACATTGTTAGGGAAAACAAATGAGAACATAACAAATACAGTAGATTTTGAAAAGCATATGTTATTGCAAGAAGTTATATTATGATCAGAATGATTGCTTCACAGGTTGGGATATTTGGGAGAGAGTTGAGATTTAAAATCCTGGCTTTTGAGTCGAAGTTGCATTTCTGTGCTCTTTATTACTTTTAGAAGAACATAGAAAAAGTACAATAATGGATCCTATTCTATACAAAAATTCAGAGAAGATGCAGGAGTTAAACATGCAACTTTGGCATTTGTTCTAAAGTAGCTCTGCATGTATACTAAGTGAGAAAGGTATAAAGTAAAAAAAAAAAATTAAATACTTCTAAATGAATTACTATTTAGTATCCAATGCTGACAAAGATGTGAAAAACAGGAACCCTCAGGTCCTTTTTTTGAGGGCAAATTGGTAATATGCATCAAGAATTCTAAAAAGTACATGTCACTTCATTCAAGAAGCTTGCTCTCAGATATTTGTCTTAAAGAAAATCGTCCACATCTTTTCATATGAGGATTTTCATTGCATTTCTGTTCATAATAGTAATAATCCAATAGTAATAATCTTATCCAACCTAAATTTTTGTTATTGATTTCCTAAATAACTTATGAAGATTAAAAATAAATATTTAAAACTAACAATTTAAGATAGAAATGTATCAGCAATAATTAAGGGGCTACAAAGCTCTATATGTAGTGTTACTTGCTTTTTAAGTCTGTATGAATGTATATATATTAATTTATTGAAGTATAGTTGACCCAAAGTACAACATAGTGATTCCTCATCTCTATGTTATGCTATGCTCACTATAAATGTGGTTATCATTTGTATAGAAATGAATAAAGAGAATTACATGTTATATATATATATATATATATATATATATATATATATATATATATACACACACTTGTGTGTGTGTCTGTGCATATATACACAGACACACACAAACATATATATGATACCCATATGTATGCACATGGAAAATTTTGAAATGTATGCACCAAATTATTAGTCCTATTCATTTGAGGGCACTGATGTTGTGGATAATATTGATATGAAATGAAATAAATGCTACAAAGAAATAGAAGTGCATACCACTGAGATATTCCAAGCTTAAAATACCATACACAGTACCTTTAGTGGAAAACATATGATTTCAGCCTAAATTTGCATATGAACCTATATGTCTACCCGTCTTGGGGTTTTTTGGAACCCTGTTGGTTTTCCTGTGTACTAGGCTTATAGCAGTACTACAATAATAGAGGCCAAAGATCTCTCAATCCACAATTTCTTATCCTTTACCTACAGAAATGAGAACGGTATGAATAGTTTAGAAAGTGCCCAGCTCAAACCAAATCCTGGATAATGTGCTGAAGTGCCTATTAGCAATCCCAATTGAAACTGTCTGGGCTTTGGTCCCAGACTTCCTGGCAAACAACAGACTCTGTAGGCTCTGTAGGCCTATAGACAATGGAAGTTAGAACCAGTTTCCCAGAGAAAAGAGAAAGTGACATCATGAATGAGTTCCTAACTGGGAAAAAATCTTAGCAGCATTTTCTGAAAAGAGCACTACAGGGAGTTTATGCACATCTGTGAGAAAAGTGAAAAAAATAAACAAGTAAACCTCAGGGCTGGAAAGGAACTTACCTACCATTTAGCTCAACCCTTTCATTTCACAGAGGAAGAAATTGAGGCCGAAAAGGGGGAAAAAGTTGCCAAAACCACTCTGTGAACTAGTTCTTTAAAATCAAATCTCCTGATTCCCAGAGAGCCAAGTAAATGGTTATATAGGCCTGAAAGAATAACTGTGCAGAGGCATTATCAACAGACCTTTGACATGCGAGAATGACACAGCCACAGACTTGGGGATCCCCATAAATTTGAAATACCTTAAATTCCAAAAATTTCTCCTCAAATGCATAAATAATTGCAAGTGGAGGATAAGAAAGATGTTGCCATATATGACCTTGACAACTGGCCAAAGGAGTTGTTCCTATATGGCCCTGGATTGGAGATTCCTATTTATAGATCAGTAAGAAGAAATTAACTAATTAACTAAATTAATTAAGTACATGGCACAGGCTGCTAGGTTTTCTTTTGCCTGACAGACATTGGAGATGTTAAATTCAAGAATTCCAACATCCTGCTGTGGCTGTACAGACTGATGTACTTCTTTAAGGCAAATAAATCTATTGTACTAATCATCTGTCCAAGTCCTACTGGAAGAAAATTTAGGAACATCTCATCCTCTAAGCATATCACCTAACCTAAATTCTGTGCATTGATCTCAGAGATTCATTACCTCTGGCTTAAGCACCAAAGTGGTATAGCAAGAGGATAATGGAAGGAAAGTGAGGCATAGGGGAGAAACCTGTATGATAGGAAAATTAGATTTCTTTCACAGAGATAGTGAATGTAGAGAAATAGAAGGCACATTCGCTTTGGAAGCAGATATTCCTAAGTCTGGATTTAAATTCTGGTCCTGGCATTTGATAGATATACAGTCTCAGTTAAATTTTATAACCTGTAGGAAGAGAAAAACTTACATAGGCCACACTGACAAGGGTAGAAGAATTTGGTATGCTAAGCACAGGTTAGATCTTTCCCTGGTTGCTACCATTCGCTCAATGCAATAGGCCAGTAATCTTCCCAAGCTTTGGGAAATCTCTTCCCTTAGTTGACCAAACAGGGAGTGGAGTGGGGAAAGAAGACATGGAGGGATATTCTAGGATAGTTCTTCTAAGTTTCAGGGAGATAAATTCTCTCCTTTTTCCTGGATTTACTTGATGTTATTTATTTATTTATTTATTTTGACTCTTGCAGTGAAAGTGATAAGAACTCATGGATCAAGATTCAAGAGTAAGGACACAGAGGGAGTATGAAAAACAAAAAAGGGATTTCTTCTGCAGCTGGTTCAGGCTCTAAGACTATGAAGTCTAGCTCAGTTCACAAAAGAACTGAAATTCCAAAAAGAAATTGATGCCAAAAGCTCAATTATAACAAATGTGGTGATTTTGGCCTAGGGTCTCCCCACATAAACACATGCACTGCAGACCTAATGGGGGCTGTTGCAAACATTAGTGGGTAGTTTGTTAGGGAGCTGGACCCTGAGGTATCACATAAGCTTTCACATGTATCACCTCCTGTGTGCAGGCATTTCTCCAAATAATTATAGAAAACAGAAAATACTGCTTCTTAAAACATTCAGGGCTAGTTTATAGAAAAATGGGGCAGATTAACCATCTATATAGCTTTACTATAATGTAAAAGAGAGACTTCAAGGCAAATTGAACATTATTGACCTATGAATCGTCATTCTTCTAATCAAAAATACTTAAGAAAATTAAACACCAAAGAGTAAAGCCTAGACATCATCATTTGCATCCTCCCCTTTTCCTGTTCTCAGTAATCAGCACACAATAAATGCTCAAAAATTTTGTTCAATGAAGGACTCCATTAATTTCACTAAAAATATATCTCTCCAACTTACTTTGTTGCGGTTGAGGGGTGTTAGATCTTTTTAGAATACTCTCTTCTCTATGCCTTCTTCCATCATTGTCACTGTCATTTAAAATTTCTGGTAAGGCTTCTTTTTTTTTAAAGATTTTATTTATTTATTTGAGAGAGAGCATACACACAGAGGGAGGGGCAGAAGGAGAGGCAGACACCCCGTTGAGCAGGGAGCCCGATGTGGGATTCATCCCAGGACCCCAGGATCATGACTTACCCCAAAGACAGACACTTAACTGACTGAGCCACCCAGGTGCCCCGAGGTTTCCATTCTGCAAATGTCTTTGACCCACTACCTCTTTCCAAGATCTCTAGAGGTCAAGTCCTTCACAGGCAGCTGTCAGGTACTGCCAAGAGCACTAGGAAGGAAAATAACAATTCAAATCCCATCATGACATTCACTAGCTGTAAGGCCTTGAATAATGCACTTAATCCCTCCTGACCTCAGTTTCCATACCTATGCAATGTAAAGAAAAAACTTTAACTATGACTCTTAACCAGAAATATACACTGATATCACTGGTGGAACCCATTACCATATCCAAACCCAGGTCCACCCCCAGAGATTCTGACTAAGTAAGTATGAGGAGAGGGAGACAGGGGAGACAGCCTAAAACATCTGTACTTCTAAGTTGGTCCATAAGTTTCCTTCAAACATAAGTTTGAAGTTTTAGAACTTCCTGCATTCTCAATTATTTATTCAAGAATTTATTAAACAGGAATGGGGGTACTTTGTATTATTCTAAATCCTCTGGAGGAAATGCATTGGATATGTGAACATTAATCTAACCATTAATTTTAATTATTCTGTTACTCATTAATTTTAATGGTCAATTTAATTATTAACAAATGAGATCTAACTCTTTTGGTCTCTGCTTCTAGCTAATCAAGTTCTGGAGCCAAGGAAGTTATATGCAAACTACATTCTATCTTTTGGTTGATCTCCACTGTGGACACTAACTAGTTACCAGGAACCAACTGATGGCTGGAGAGGACACAGCTCTGCGGCTGGTACTACTCAGGCCACTTTACACGGAGCTGGATTTACGCCTAATTATGAAGCAGGCCACACTTACAAATTCTGTTGCCCTTTATTATCTTCCACACAGAAATACAGTCTTGGGCTGCCTCATTGGTGTGCTACAGAATCTACCCTAACTTCTTATACCTGTATTGGTTTAATATGTATGAAGGTCCTCATAAACTAACCGGTCCTCAGGGTCACTAATGGCTAATACCCTTACCTCACTTCCTTATCCTGAACTGTCAGATACAACATAAACTTTAAAAGAGAACTTCAAGACATCAATCCTCTTCCTTAAAGACTTGATTTAAATGTTACTTCAGTGAATTCTTCCCTGCCTTGTCCAGGCAAATCCAAATCCTACCTCCCCTGAGCTGCTTCTACATTTTATATGCTGCGCTAATTATTTTTTAGCATGGATATCTCACCAGACTATAGGTCTCTTGATGTCAAAGGCATTGCCTTTTTATCTGTGCATCTTCATTGCCAGCTATAATCCCTGAACACAGTCAGCCTCCCAAAGTTGCTGGGTGAACAAAGGATGAATGGATAATATAAGAATTTCAGAAAGCTTTTAAAAACTGTCTTTTTACTAAAAACTTTCAGTAGCTTTTGAAAGGGAATTTCTAAAATCTCCTCATAATTGAACTTATTGGTGAGTTTGTAGTCTATCTTTCCTGAAAGAAAAAAAAAATGGGCCATCAAACGACTCTACTGTTTAGATAAAGACATGACATCCATTCCCTCATGCCTTTATTCAGACACACTGTGTCTGCAGTCCTATTCAGACAGGCACTGTGTAATGCAGAGATGAGTCTGAAATGGACTCTTTCTTCAAGTGATTTATAATCAGTGGGGTGGATAAAAACATTAATGAATAGGAGTAATTCAATGTTATAAGTCAGGTACAGAGAAAGTTCTGCAAGAATTTAGAGAAAGTGATCAAGGAAGGAATCACAGGAAAAGTGAACTTTGAATTGGATCTGGAGAAAATACAGTATTCGAATAAGCAGAGAATTAGGAAGGGTATTGCAAGCCAACAGAATACATATACAAAGACAAGGAGGTGAGGAAAACATGTGTGGGGTACACATATATTTCTACTGTTGGGGAGAAAAGTATGAAAAGTTGTGTAGAATGGAGGCAGATCATATTCAGCTCTTAGTGTGCACAAGAGAGTTTGAATTGTATCTTCTTACATCAGTGGGGAACCACTGGATTTCTCAGCAGGGAGTATGACATTACCAGAAATGGAAAGTCCTCTCCCTAAGATAAACCTAAATTCAGGTATCAGCTCTACCATTTATTAACTGAGGTGACCTGAAGGTAGTTACTTAAACACTTTGACACCGAGTTCACAGTCTGCTTTGTTAGTTACCAAAATGATTAAAGAAACGATCACTTGAAAGCAGTGAACACTGCTCTTAGCTCAGAATATTTTATTTTAGGAAGAATATTCTGTCTCCAATGAGGATGCTATTTTGAAATCTAAAGAGATGGGAAATAGAGAAACTGTTGAGGAGACTTTTGTTCAAATGGGGGACAACGAAGCCTGGGCTAGTGTCTAAGAGAACAATAGGACCTATACCCCATATGTGCTTAGTACATGGCTTCTACCGCGGTTATGTGAAACCTGCCCCTGCTCTGCTAAGGGCCAATGTGACATTTACCCCTTGATCAGACCGGCAAACCACCACTCTGTTAAGCACTCACAACTGGGCCGTGTGAGTCAGGAATGATTGATGGTCTGCCGTCGTTTTGAGAAACCTAAAAACTGCAAGTAATTATTGCCTATCAGGCTGTTAAGCAAGTCTTCACTAAAAGAAAGATCTGATATGCAAGCTGTTTTTAGTGTTTCTCAAGAACAATTAGACAGTAAGCAGGAAGATTCTCTTCATATAAACTATCATTTTTGAAGGATCCAAAAGTTAGGAAATGCATCTTTCAAATAAGACCTTTTTGTATTATTTGACTACACCATGTTAAGAAATTAAGTTGTATCTACTATCCAATTAGCAAGCTATTTCTCACTTGCCATTGAGTTTTTATAACACTTTAGGATATTTATTTCTCAGTATTTGTTATCCTTTATAGAATGCCAATTTTAATCCAAAAATAAGCACACAGGACATTTTATAGCATATATTTTGGTAAAATATTCAATTATGAATTTCTAGATTTGAGTTATTATTTTAAGAAATGCATGGGTATAAGTGACATTGTATAATATCTATTATTCAATCATATTCACTCAGTCATGATTGCAATTCAATCATATTAGAAGGAATTGACATTTCCTTATAATATAAACACATTTTATGTACATATATGTGGAATGCATTTGGACATGTATATTAAAGACTTGTTACCTCATATTTCAATTTGTTACTCGAAAATAAATTTTAGAATGACATTATTTCCCAATTTCTAACTAGTTATAGCACTAAAATTTTGCAAGATAAAAGAATCTGACTATCCTTAGACACTGCATATTATTTTATAGCTATACAATTTTACTTTTTTAAAGATTTATTTATTTGTCTTGGGGGGGAGGGGCCGGGGGAGAGGTAGAGAGAATTTCAGGACCCATGAAATCATGTCCTGAGCTAAAACCAAGAGTCTGACACTCAAACAACTGAGCCACCCAGATGTTCCATAGTCACAAGATTTTCAATGTAATATGCAGAGTGTGTATTTACTATGAAAACTGCTTTTCTTGAAAGAACATGCAAGCACACAAGGAAAACATACTAAAAATGTTATGCTGTATTTGTATTACGATTTCTAATTTCTCCCCTTTAAATAAGGGAAAGAAAAGAAGAAAATGTCATGGATTCTTACAGTCAAATTGCATGGCATTGTGAAAAACAGCTTCCGTGATGTGAAAAAGAAAGTTTCCCCAGACTTTACTAAGAGGTGACCAATTTCTCAAAACACATTTCAACACAGTGACCATGGAAAATGACACTCCTACGGTGTCAGCATGTTATGTTGGAATCTAAACTATCACTGCCGGAGAAATAATAGTAATAGCATCAGAATTAGCTATTTTAACAGCTCTTCTTTTCAATCTCTCAATCTTCCTAGATGAACTGCTGGCTTGACAGGAATCTCTGAATTCTGCTCATTCCATGTTCATGAATACTAATCATGTACCTTGAAATATGATCACTAAACATGAATTCATTCTGCTCCCCAGGACATATTTTTATTTTTCACATTTCACAAAGATTTATGAGAGACACTTCTTTGGCATTTGTTGGCATCAGTGTTTCACTAATTAACATTCTTGTATATCCACAGAGGAGAATGGACAGAGACTTGCAATCCACTTCCTTTATCTTTGAATAACTCGTTTGTTCCTGTGTGGAGACTGTTAATTAGTTTAACCAAGACTTCTTAAAAACATTTTCCTTCTTCTGGTTTTTTTTTTTTTTTTTTTTTTTTTAATTCTCAAGTCACTGAGGGGAAAAAAAACACAGAGCAACTGATTCAAATGAAGAACATTATCTCATATATTTCCTGTAATTGAGGAACTACTTGGAAAATAGTCTCATCACGAAGACATGGGAATATCCAAGTGAAGGAAAGAATGTGATGAGTAAGTCTATATTCTTAAGCTTCACGCCGAGCTTCCTTTACTCTCTATGGAGCATACTGCAGAAAGTCTTTAACTGTAACTAGTTGATTCAAGTTTAAGCCCCGAGCTTCCCCATGCCTTGGCTCTGTGATCTTAAGCAAGTTAATTAGGGTGATGACAGAGGAACGTGGAGGTTAAATAGGTTCATTCGATCATTTATTTTCTTTTCTCTGTCAGCGAATTTGCCTTACGTAGTTCATCCCATTTAATCTTTGCAACCATTCATCAAAGTAAATATGATTAACTCTATGTTACATCCTAGAAAACTGAAACCCAGAGATACTGAACAACCAAGGTAATAAGTGGTAAAGAGAATAACCAGACAACTTCAAGTAACAAATGTGCTTTGTAAACAGTGCAACATTATTGACATGCAAAGTACTACATCACATAAAGACAAAAAATCAATACTAATTGAGACCAGGTATCAAGCAATTAATATGTCAAAAAAGCTGGGGTGGTGGGAATTCCCCAGAGATAAGGTTGTCAGATTTGGCAAATAAGAATATAGAATTACCTGTTAAATTTGAATTTCATAAAAATAATACATACTTTTAGCATGAGTATTTTCCATATAATATTTGACATAGTTGATAGTAGATGAATGTGGTTGTTTTTTTTAATTTGACATTCAAATTTGACTGGGTGTCATATTTTATCTGACAGCCCTACTCAGGGAACTTCACCTATGAAAAATAAAGGTTAGGAAGACTATTAATACTGAAGACAGAAACCACTGGAGGAGTTTGCACAATAGGATTTTATGTTTTGGTTAGACTTCTGATATGACCATTATTAGGAATGAGACCCCATGAATGAGTATGATTTCAGAGCAAAATAGATAAAACTAATGTCTGGATCAGCAAGCTTGAGTTAATGGAATAATACTTTGTGGTAGTCTCACTGGGATCTAGGAAAGCCAGTAATTATGAGGTTAAGGTAGATGAGAAAGGTTTGATGAGAAGAACTTGGGCAAACTCTTCAAAGAAGAGTAGGATTCAGGAATATGAAAAAAAAAATAAGGGAGGGTTAGTACCTCTCTGTGGCAGCATTAGCAAAAACACACACATGAGACTGAGCCTGTATTAAACACCAGTTCTGCCCTAATATTCCCTGTAGCCCTATAAACATAGTATAAAGAAAGAGCTAAGATGAGAGTAAATGCCCATAAGTAAGCTGAGCAAGTTAGACTCTTGGAAACCAGGGACTGAGTTAGGAAAAGAAAAGATGCTAAAGATCAGTTAAGGGCTATTGGAGTAAGCATGCCACAGAAGACATCAACTGGGAGAATGAATCCCTCCCCCCATTTCTCCAAAATTAAGACTGACCAGGAAGAAAGGAAACAGCTTTTATCAGTAATTTAATATGTTGCCAGATAGAATACTCACAATTAAATCATTGTAAAATATAAATGTAAGTTCAGAGATGTTCATTGTCCACCCAGGACCATTGTATATATTTTTTCCTAATCTATTTATTGCCAATCATGGCCAAAGAGGAAGTCAATAATGACAGATGGTCTCCTTGCCCTCAAGGAGTTTTCAAATTTATCTCAGTATTTGAGAGAAACAGACTGAAGTCAGGAAGCCTGCTACTAAAAAGTTAACAGAGTTCATTCACCTATAAAATGGAAGTAAGATTACCTACCTTAAAAAAGATCATGAAGACTGAATTAGATAATGTTTGGGAAAAAATTATCTTAACTGTAATATTTTATGCCCCCAGCTTTGAAAAAGCCATTGATCTAGAAATACTTCCAGCAACCTTTCCAAGATACTATGATTCTATGAGAGATTAGAAGTACATCTTAGAAGAACAACAATTCAATTATTCAGACATGTCCCCAGCAGGACATGGATGAAGCTGGTGTCACTGAAGACAAATAACAAAAGATATTTTCTGAAAAACATTCTGAATACATTTTATGACAGACTAGAGAAAGGGGACAGAGAGAATAAAAGGCTTAAAATGAATTTTAAAATATAAAGAAACGAGGACTTTGATAAGCTGAATAAGGAATCATAAACCCAGTTTTGCATATTTTATAACAACAAAAACCTTTATAGAACCCACAGCATTCTCCAGTATTCTGCATATATAGAGAAATTCTGACCCTTTGTCCTTCCAGACAAAAGGGAAGACAGGATTCCTGGAGGCCTCTCAGAAAGGTAGAAAAGAAAATGGTTTTGTCCGATATTAGCTTTGGTGCACTTTTGTTGATTGAATGAACCTACTCTGTTTCAGTCAGTGAAAGTAGAATGGGTTTTTTCAGAATTAGAGAGATTTGGCTCTGTAACTTAATACTTATAGGATAAAACTACAGATTTGACAAGATGGGGAAGTAATGATACATAATATATATATACTGTTATGTGTATTAAATGAGTTATCTTATATAAAGCGTACCACAGGCACACAATAAATGATTTCCTTCCTTTCTTCTCTAATCAAATCTACTCCACCAGGCCCAATGCCTGTTCTCTTCCAACGGTATAACATGCCAAAAATCCCAATGCCTGGCGGTACAAATTTACAACATGTGTCAGAGATAATGGGCAGGAATGACATGATACTTTCCCTGAAGGAAGTCTTTTTTTCCAGTGTGTAAAGGGAGAATTGCACCATGATGTAATACATTAAATGAGTATATTCTAGGGCACTTTGGTAATATTGCTAATGTTACTGTCTTCAGTGGTAACAAGAGAAGGTGAAGTTAATTTCCCTTGTTTCTGAAGTAGTATGTTTTATAAGTCTGAAGTGTACAATATTATAATAATAACCTACATACAATTTTAACCATATTCTGCCAAAAAATTACATTTCAATAGTAATTCCATAAATATCCAAGAGAAATTGTTCCAATATCCATATATATTGCAGTTAGCTCAGCAGGAAAAACCATTTTAGTGATGAGATTCTGAAGCTCCTCCACAAACTTGAGATAATTATATGTGATCCATCAACTACCAAAAGCATATTGGTGAGAGCTGCCCAATTAGGTATGAATAAGAATTTTAGAATTGTAGAATGATCTAGCTGAAGAGAATCTTTCTAATGCATTCATTGCAGAGATAAGGAAATGACACCTAGAGATTATTTGCTTAGGCTTGCCCAGTAAGTGGAAGAGATGATTCTGAACAAGCTCTTTTGACTTAAATGCTTTCCATTAATAAACTATCATCACTGATACAAATACAGCTAACACTTTGACTCTACCTTGAAGAGCTTTATAAGCAGATACAAAAAAAACCCCCTATGAAACCTTTTCAATAAGGAAAGACAAAATTACATTTAATTCCCCAAACCTAGATTTTAAAACAGAAACCCTGAATTCTAGGAATTACAATACTCCTTTTGAAGGCATAGTATACACCTAGTTTTACATGTGGGGAAATGGAAACAGTAATATTTTAAATGTTTTGAGCATGGTTTCATAGCTAGAAAATGACTTGAATCCAAGGCCTGTGAATCTCAGTCTATGCATTTTCCTCTCATGTCATATATCCTTTCTCACCTAAATGCTGGCAACATTCCTACATCTGAAACTAATATTACACTGTATGTTAACCAACTGGTATTTAGATAAAAATCTGAGAAAAAAGAAATTAAGCAAAGCAGATACACAAATGTGTACCTACATATTCCCACATACAATACATGATTCATGTAAAATATTGGATTATCCAGATAGTTCCATGTTTGAGCAAGAATTTACAATGCTGAATAAAGTAGCTCAAAAATATTTAGGAAAGAAATACGCTCTCTTTATTCCATTTCAATTGACTCCACATCTATATCCTACCTAGAATTTTTATAACAACATTTACTTTCTTGTTTAGCCATTAATTAAAAAGATAAAGAAAAGCAAGATTTGGTATGTAATAGTTATTTCAACTAGAAAATGATTAAAAAATTAGAGCCGTTGAACTCTGGCTTCTGACCAAGCTGTTGTAATAAAGATGAAATTTACCTTCCCATCTGAAACAGCAAAAAAAACTGGACAAAATATACAAAAAAAGTAGTTTTCAAGAAACTGTATATAAATCAGTGGAGGATAGTGATCCATGAAAGATGGGAAATAAGCAAGACAGACCCTATAATTGCCCCTAGCCTACTACTTAAGGGAATTTCCAGGCCATTGCCCAAGGAGTCTGGGGAGACAAAGGCTGCTAGACTTTACAAGATACAGGACTACAGAAGAGGACCCTAGAGATCTACAGAAGTCCTCTCTGAAGTATTTACTAGGGTACTGATCAGTACATGCATGTGGGCTAACTACTAGAGGTTGTGTAATATGTCATGTGAAATGATTGTATTGCATAATACTCAGAGAGTATACAGGGCATGGAATAGTGCATGTTCCCATATGCCAGAGTAGGAAATCATAATTTATAGGCACTGGGAAGAAATCAGAGAGAGACAAACTATGAGAGATTCCAGACTCTGGGAACCAGACAGAGGGTTACAGAAGGGAGAGGGATGAGGGGATGGGGCAACTGGGTGATGTGTACATACATATTCCATACATAGGAGGGCATGTATGATGATGAGCACTGTGTGTTATACCTAACTAATGAATTGTTGAACACTACATCAAAAATTAATGATGTACTCTATGCTGGCTAATTGAACATAATAATAATAAAGACATTGGAAAAACTCATAAATTAGCAGGTATTGAGTAGAGTACTCAGAAGGCTCTTGCTTCTGTGATGGAGAATAATTACCTCTAGACTAAGCACAGATATAGTCCTGCCTGAGAAATTATGAAACAGGACCAGTAAGGATCATGCTGCTTCCAACTAACTTCATCCCAAGACAAAGCTGAATGCACATACATATACACACACAACCACCACCACAAAAGTAAAATTTACATGATCTAGATGTAAATAAAATAAATAAAAAAGTTACCAGACATGCATAATAGTAGGAAGTTACAAACCATAATGAAAAAAAGATTAGTCAAAAAAAAAAAAAGACTAGTCAATTGAAACAGACACAAAACTATGAAAAATATTTCCATGTATCAATGTGTCAAGTCACCAAGTGGACATGATAATCCTAAATATCTAAGCACCTAATAACAGGGTTTCAAAATACATGAAGTAAAAATTTATGAAACTGAAAAAGACAGAGATGAATTCACAACCATGGCCAAAATCTCAATACTCCTCTCCAGTGATTGACAGAACAAAATGGCTGAAAAATAATAAAGATAGAGAGGACTCGAACTCAGTCAACCAAAATGAGCTAGCTGAAATTTATAGAACATTATACCAAATGACAGCACAGTATGTATCCTTTTTAAATCCACACAGAATATTTGTCAAGTCAGACCATATTCTAGGCAATAAAATTAATATCAAATTGAATTAAAACAATTTAAGTCATGCAAAATATACTTCTGGCTACAATGAAATTACATTAGAAATCAATGCCAGAAATATATATGAAAGTCCTTCACTATTTGGAAATTAATAACACACTTATAGTACATTAAAGAAGAAATCAAAATAGAAATTAGAAGACAGTTTGAAGTGAACAAAAATAAAAATACAGCATATCAACATTTGTGGGATATCAATAAAACTACTTAAGGAAAAATTTAGGGGACTATATGTGTTTATTAAAAAAGAAGAAAGGTCATAAATCAAAAGCCACTTTACAAAATTAGAAAAAAAATGAAACAAAAAGTAAGCAGGGAAAAAAATTAAAAAGAAAATCAAAGCAGAAATCAATGAAAGAGAACACAGAAATCACCTGAGAAAATCAATGAAACAAAAGCTTCTTATTAGAGAAGATTCATAAAATTGATAAGTCTCTAGCCAGATTGATCAAGAAGAAAAAAGAGAAAAGACACAAATTACCAATAGGAATTATAAGACAAGTGACATCATTATGAATTCTATAGATATTAAAGAGATCAAAAAGGAGCATTATAAATAATTTTATGCTAACAAATTTGACAACATAGATGAAATAGAAAAATTTCTTCACAACTCATTTATGAGCAAATAGATAACTTAAGTACACTTACAGTTCTTTAAAAATGAATTTGCATTTCAAACTTATCAAACAAAAACTATTTAACTGCTTAACTGCTGAAGTTTATTACAGTAACTTGAAATTGGTTTGCCACACAAAAATAAATACTATAGATTAACACACAGAAAAATAAAAATATGATCATTTAAATAGACACAATAAAGGCATTTGACAAAATCCAGCATCCATTCCTGATAAATGCTCTCAGTAAACTAGGAATAGAAGGGATCTTACTCAACCTAATAAAGGGCATCTATAAAAAAGTTAAAGCTAATATCATATGTAGTGGTGAAATACTGAATGCTTTCCCCATATGATTAGAAAGAAGAAAAGGATGTCTCCTGTCACCATACTTATTTAACATTTTAGTAGAAGTTCTAGACAATGAAATAAGACAAGAAAAAAAAATTAAGGGTACATGGATTGGAAAGTTTTTGGGGTAACAGAAGTGCTCATCTGTATATTTTAAAATATGCAGTTAGTTGTGTCAATTATATCTTAAGAAAGCTGTTAACAAAATATTACCAGGAAACATACACATACACAAAAATAAATTAATGCCCATGAAACACAACAATAAATTAATTAAATCATCACTTGATTAAGGCAAAATCTGACTCTGTAATTTTCTGTCATTGTGGTTCACATAGTTGGTCTTAAAATGTCTTCAAATTGGGGTGCCTGGGTGGCTCAGTGGGTTAAAGCCTCTGCCTTTGGCTCCGGTCATGATCCCAGGGACCTCTTTGCTCAGCAGGGAGCCTCCTTCCCTTCCTCTCTCTGCCTGCCTCTCTGCCTACTTATGATCTCTGTCTGTCAAATAAATAAATAAAATCTTTAAAAAAAATGTCTTCAAATTGGATTGAAAATTTGAAGTAGGAACACAGATGGAAATTTTTCACAAATAATTTTGGTTATGTTTGCTAAGTTATGTCAGTGAAGTATAACCAGTATTTACATGTCTTTTTGATATAGGACAGTTTAACATTGGACAATATTAAGATTTTTTTCTTCATTTTTTATCCATGTCTATGTGTTGTTGTTGTTGTTGTTGTTGTTTTTCTGTTAGACTTATTGCTTCATGGCCTTAAACTACGACTTATCCAATTTTTAGCTGTACTTAAGATAATTCCCAGGCCCTGAGGAATTTATTTCCAGTTTGGTATCGTCATATGACATCAACTCAGAAAAGTAATAATCTTTTCCCATATTTAAAATTTTACATTGATTTCTAATTTATTTGACTAATGTTACTAAAATTAACATCAATAGATTAAGGATATTTTTACCATTTCACAGACCAGCCAACCAACAAACAAACAAAAAATTACTTTGAATGTGTGAGGAAACAAATTGTAAGTTCCTTGAGAAAGAGCTAGTAATATTTAGTTATTTATCAAATTACTGAATGCCTACTTTGTGCTAGGCTTTGTGTTAAATTAAATGAAAAAAAAAAGAGGTTTAGATAAGTAACTTGCCTGACATCTCACCTGGTAATCCATAGAACTAAGAACTAAAATTAAATTTGTTCTACTTTGAAGTCTGTATTTTTAGCCACCATGCTACAGTATTTCCCTAAGCCTGTTTCTTTCTATAGCTTCATCTACAATGGAAACTTAGAGGTAGTAAGCACTCATGGACTACTTATTAAAAAATGAGCACATTGCTCACTGACATTTACATTATTTAAATTGATCAAACCTTAGTTTCTTTTTCCTTTGAAAAGTCAGAGAGCTTATGATGCATGAACATAAAAGACAATAAATCCACCTCCATTATAAAAAAGAAAAAAATAAAAATTAATAGTCTAAAGGATTTGTAGCAATCCCATCTTTGTGTTGCCTTGGAAGACAGATGGAATCCTGTATGTCTTAAGTTGAAAGAGCTCATTTGGTTTACTTGCCACCATTATCTCTGGCTTTATTCAGCAATAGGTTGTAATCATGATTATGACAGAAAAAAAAATCAGCCTTTGATATTCTAATAAATATCTTTATTTTGTGCAAAGCATATGACCAACCTATATCTTAAAAATACGCTCATGAATGGTGAATATGTATTTCAAATGTGATTAAGTTATGCCCTTTCTAGTAGCAAGATTAGACTTATAATGTATGGCTGCTTTGATATTCTGTAATTTTCTCATTGCTGTTAAACATTCATTATACAGAAATTATAGTTTTGCAAATTGTAGGAGAATAACACATTCAATTAGTATGTATACAATAGGCATTATTCAACCCTAAGTCTTTCTACATCAATTTTTCAAATTATTCTCCTCAAAGTAGCTGTAATCATTCAGTTCATTTGCAGAACAAAACTAGTACTCATATTATATGCCTCTAAATCATTGTTTCCTATATAAATATTCTATAAAATCAGTAGATATCAAAGGTAAATGCAGATTTAAATTCTATAAAATAGGAAAGGAAATAAAAAGAAAACATTAAGTTTGACAGAATCTCCAAGGTCATTGAATGCATTAAATGAACCTAATTGCCAGAATTTATATTTATCACTACTAAATTTCAACTTCTAGTTTAAGTTTAACATTTCAATTGGGAAGGTGTTTTTTCTTCTAATTTTGATTCTGTCACTAGTCACAGAAGTTGAAACTTCCAGTGCTTTGGGAAGGACAAATTTGATAAGCAATGCTTCCATGACTTCATACAAATCACTAATACAAATGTTTTCAAGAGAGAGAAAAAAGGCAGCCTAAGTAGAGTGTAAAGAATATAGAGCTTGAAATCAAAATAACTAGGTTTGAGGCTTGATGCCACCATTTCTGAGCTGGTGACCTTGGGTAAATCATATAACACTGAAAGTTATAGCTTATTCCTTTAACACAGAGAAAATGTACAAAAAATACTTTGTCATGTGCAAATGCTAAGTTTATAAATGGTGTCCATAATATATAGCAGATGTATCACTGAAGATATCTTTTTTTTAAGACATTTTCTGGGTTGATATTAATGTATAAATATTATTTAACTAATGAGTTCAGCTAAATTCATATTTAGGTACCAACTTATCTAAACTCCCATTTTTTACATCATCCTCAATAATATCTGTCCAGATTTTTACCAGATATCTTGCTAAATTCAATATCTCAATTGTCATTTTTTGAAAGAAAGAATGAATGAAAAGAACACATGTTGTTAATGGCAATACCATAATTTGCCCTTCATTCCTATTAAAGTTGGCAATCATTCTTAGTTAATTCATGTGATTTCTGTGGATCACATAATTCCTTTTTTAAGGGCCCCAAACCAAAAATTTTAAAAATAATCCAATATAATCAGCAAAATTAATGTTCCTATTATTTCTATCCTTTTCTTCCCCCAACCACATAGTTTTGAAAATTAAGTATTCACTGGCCACCTGATTCATCAGCAGTTAGGCATAAGGAAAAAAAATGTTGGAGTTTGAAAAACTCTGATTTGAACTTGGTTCTGACATTTATTAGTCATGCAAGTAGCCTGGCTTCTTGGAGCATCTCATGCAGAAAATAATTTTTATTTTGCCAGTTTGTTATGAAAATTAAATGAAATAACATGTGCACAGTATTTAATCAATGTCTGACCACACCAAATGTTATCTCCACAATATTCTGTTCCCTCATCCCATTTCCTTTCTGAAACAGAATGAAATATTTCCTGGTTTGTCTTTTAGAGGCATAGATTCCTAAACATATACTCCAACTAGTAAATATGGTGAACACTAAGAGAATGGCTTTTCTAAAATTTTCATAAGCCAACAAAAGTACCAGATTGGCTCTATCAACAGCCCTTTCTTTGGGGCACTAGACAATTCAGCCTCATACAGGAAAGGAAAAATTCTCTGTATTCAGACCTGTAGGATCTCATTTTAGAAATATATACAAACAGAGGGCACAGCCAACAGATATACATCACTGAAGTCAGGAAATTTGTCAGCAAAGGTAATGATCCGATGGCCTCAGCTGAGTTCCTGAAAGGTCTCTACAACAGTGTTAAAATGGCCATAAATAACAAGATAATTAAGCATCTGTGCTGAAAATCCTTTTGAAAAGAGCTGTTCTAAGTTTCTGAAGCAAGTCATCAAAAAGAGAAGTGAAAGTAGAGTTTGGGCTTCTTAAAATCACTAGCTTCCTGTTTCTTATTTAAAAAAAAAATGCACACAAATCTGCTTCTCCCTCTGCCTGCTGTTGCCCATGCTTGTGCATGTGGTCTCTCCCTCTCTCTCACACACACAAATAAAACTTAAAAAATAAATTAATAATAAAATTAACAAATAATTAATAAAATTAATAAATAAGGTAAACTGAGTCTCTTATAGGGAGCATATAAATGAGTCTTGGTGGTTGTTGTTGTTGTTTTTTTTTTTAATTCATTCTGACACCCTATGTCTTTTGATTTGAGTATTTAGTCCATTTTGCAGTCAGAGTTAATTATTGATAGATTATAATTTAGTGCCACTTTCTTACCTGTTTTGCCTGGAAATTTTCTCCATTCCTTTCTGTCTTTATCAATTTTGATCTTTTCTTCCCATCAAAAAATCCCCTTTAATATTTTTTGCAGGACTGTTTTTGTTTTTTTAGTTTTTGTTTTTATTTGCCTGGGAAACTCTTTATCTCTCCTTCTATTCTCAGTGATAGCCTTGCTAGATAGAGTATTCTTGGCTGGAGATTTTTCCCATTCATCATGTTGACTATATCATGCCACTCTCTTCTGTTTTGCCAAGGCAGATTTCTCTGAAATCTGTGGCAGCTTTATGGGTCTTCCCTTATAAGTTAGGGACTTGTTTTTGTTTTGCTGATATTTTTTCTTTATCATTATATTTTGAAAATTTAAGAACAATATGTGTTGGTGTTGGCCTGTTTTTATTGACTTTGATGGGAGTTCTCTGTGTTTCTTGGATTTGGATATTTGTTTCCTTCCCCAGATTAGGGAAGTTTTTAGCTATAATTTCCTCAAACAAACCTTCTGCCCCCTTTATTCTCTCTTCTCCCGGGACTCCTATGATATGAATGTTATATTTGAGTCACTGAGTTACCTATGTCTACTCTTGTGATCCACCATTATTCTCTTTTGTTCAGCTTTATGATTTTCCATAATTCTATCATCTATAGCACTTATTTATTCCTCTGCTTGTTCCATCCTTGTAGTTATTATATCCAGTTGGTTTTGAATCTCAGTTATTGTACCTTTCATTTCTGCCTGAATATTTTTTAGCTTTTTTCTCTGAGGGAAGGGTCTCCCTGTTGCCTTCTATGCTTGTCTCAAGCCCAGCAAGTATCATTATGATTGTTGTTTTAAATTTCATATCAGGCATATTACTTATATCTGCTTTGATTAGATCTCTGGCCATGATCTTTTCTTGTTCTTTCTTCTGGGATAAATTCCACCATCCATCTTGGCCTTTTGTCTAGGGATAAATTCCACCATCCATCTTTACCTTTTGTCTAGGTATCTGTATTCATCCCTGTGTTAAAAATCCTGTTATGTTTCCTGCTCCTGAGAGTAATGACTTTATGAAGAAGAGGTCAGTAAGTGTCTGTGGTGTGCGCTGGGTGCACTCCATTGCTGTATTTTGTGTGCTCTATCCCTCAGGTCAATCATCTGAAGAGGTTCTCCTTGCCTGAGGTGGACAGTGTTCAGACTTTGGCCAGAGTGTGGCAAGTTTTAACTAGGTGTGCTGTGGTCTGTGTTTTAAATGAGACCTGATCCTATTTCTTCTAGAATTGAAGCTTTGCAGAACTCTATGGTCAATAGACATGTTGCATGTGGGGGTTTGTGCTGTTTTTCTGGGGGAATGGCCTGTTGTGCTTGTCTTCTGTCAGTACCAGCAGAATGCAGTCGGAATGGCACTTGGTGTAAGTGGTTTAGGCTGCCACTGTTAGTGCTATGTGGCTTACTGAAGTTAGTTTATGTTGGGGGTGGGGAGGAGAAATGGCACCAGCCAATTCCTTTGACCCCGGATAGGGGAGTTCTTGCTTGCTATGTTCATGGAAGGACTCCCCAAAAAGGTAAATAATTTCTCCTCATGTGTTCTAGGCATTTCTCAGATCACTGTTTTCATGCTGTCTCTGGGTTAAATGACTGCCTGAAAAAGTGCAGTGTATACTGGGCTCTATCCCATCCAAACCTGCTGACTTTTAAAACTTCAAATCTTAGGGACTTAGTGTGGTGGGGATCTGTGCTGGTCCTCTGGGAGAGGGTCTTGCTGTGCTGGGACTGATGCACACATTTGACCCACAATGGCAGTCACGCCAGAGTGCAGGCACATGGGATTAGCTGCCTCAGTAGGTGTCTTCGTGCCTATACTAAGGCAGGAGGGGGCAGAAAGTAAAATGGTGCCTGCCACCTCTTTTGTCCCCAGAAAGGCAGTGCCATTTCTCACAGATGCACTCCAAGAAGAAGGAACAGTCTCTCCTCTGCCTCCCACCGTGCACTTTAGGTGATCCTCAGATCACTCTGTCTGTCCCCCAAAGTGTTTGCCTGCCTTCTCTCCAGGAGTAGGACAGTACCCTTAGGTGTTTTATCCCAGGAAAGGCCACAGACCTCTAAAACCAGTCTTTGAACACTGCTGGTTGCAAAAGTTCACAAAAATCAGTATCTCTCATTTTCTAAGACAATGGCTTTGGGGATGTGTTTTCCTTGTGCTTATTATCCCTGTGTGCTCCACTCTCTCCTGCCTTTCTCTGTGACCAGGGCTCCCTCCCTTCCACAGCACTTCAGATCAGTTTCTCCCCCAAACCAAATCTCTGCATTTCCTACCTTCCTCGAAGTGGCTTCTTCTCTCCCTCTAGTTGAGTGTAATTTGTTCTGTCAGTCCTCAGGTTGATTTTTTCAGTATTCAGAATGATTTGATAGTTATCTAGCTGTGTTCAAGGGATGAAGCAAGCCTAGGGTCCTCCAACTATGCCACCATCTTAGCTCCCCCTGATTTCTATTCTTTTTAGTTCTCTCTGTGTGCTCTACCTGCCCCCAACTCTCTCTCATCTTTCTCTGGAAGTTTGATATATCTTCTCTTTTTCTCCAGTTATCTGAAATTTGACAAAAAATGTGCCTCAGTATGGTGGGGGTGATTTCCACCCACTGAGGTATTCAGCAGGCCATTTTAACCTTGAAATTTGTACTCTTCAGTTCTGGGAAAACTTTTAATATGGTAAACATGGTTTTAATGATTTATTCCTTTAATTTTCTCTATTCTTTTTCAAATTCTTATTAAATGTTTGTGTATCCAAATCAGTTCTCTAGTTTTCTTATATTTTCTCTTCTATGTACCATTCTTTGCCTTTTTGTCTTATATTTTTAAATATATTTCCTGAATTTTCTTCTCATATCTCCTCTTTCACTGTTTTACTTCTATTGCTAAATAGACTTTTATTTCTAAGACTTTTTCTTATTCTATTTATTTGTTCGGTCTTTTCTTCTATTTTCAAAGATGCAATATCTTACCATGTCTTTGAAGATATTACTATTAGTTCTTTATTTGAACTTTTCATCTCCCTGAAGAGTCTCTGTTTCTTCCAAACAGCCTTTTATTTTTATTGGTTTTGTGCTTTGTCTTCCATGTTAGAGGCTTTTCTCAGATGTCTAGGGATATGCAATGGTTTCTTTTTATTTAATGATGGGACTTAAAAAAAATTAAAATGAAGATTCTGTGCCTGTGGCTGAGGCCTGTCTGTTGTGGATTTCTTATCAGGCAGTCCTGACTGGGCTATTCATTTGGCATCCCTGAAGCTGGGCTGCTCACATGTCTCAGGAAAGAAGTTAATCCCACTCTTCTGTTTAGGGAGAAAGATGTGGCTGCCTGCATGTTAGGATCCCAGTGAGGAAGCAGATTAAGGCTGTTAACATTTGGCATGTGAACATTTACTTATTTCCTCATTTAAGTATAGCGCCCTGTATCTCAACCGGCTTGGGCCCTTCAATCCAGAGATTCTCTTTTTTGCCCTGTACTCTGAATAAACTTCAACTTTTCTGCCAGAATCTAGGTGGGATTCTGGATTTGTTTAGAATTATGCAAAATTTCAATTACTTCTGCATTTTTTAAAGCCTGGCTTCCAGAGGTAACTACCATCACAAATTCCTGAGCTTTTGGGGGGTTCTATATTGTATATTTGATTGTTTCTTGGCTAAAAATATGGCTATCTTTCTACCACTTGTCCATTTAAGAATTTGTGTTGCTGACATCTCTTCCTCCATTTTTTTTTTTTTTTTTTTGGTCTTTAAATAATTTATGAAAAAAAAAATCCCTTTATTCAATTTGGAGACATTCAGGAGAAAAAGAGAATTAAGCGTGAGCGTTCAAGTTTCATTATTGGAAGTTGTTTGGATCAACTTTTAAAGCTTCACAGAATGTGCTGGGGTGGTGGAGGAGAACTGTGGATAACAGTGGTCTTTGATGAACACATCAGGAACTACAGGAACTACAGGGCTGGATTGTATGAAGGGATCCTTTCATCTTTTTGAACCTCTATAAACTTTGTCCTTTCCCCCATTAACCCATAGACAAGGCCTATGGCTTATTTAGAAAGTTCTAAATCATTACAGGTTCTGCATGTGTCTGTGTATGTGTGTGTGTGAAGGGGGTGTTATGTTGAACATTCTTAACAATTATTGTCCTTTACAAATCATATATTTGTATTATATACTTACTTTTAGATTTATAAATACTGCATGCATAATCATTTATGTAAACCTAAGCAACATGTTTCTAATCTTAGATATATAAACACATATAATTCAAAACTCATGAGTTCTTGTGAAAGCTACCACTTCTGACCATGAGTGTAGTCTAAAGCAATTGTGTGCCTTACACAATTATTAGTACCTCAGTCTGATGTGTTTCAGTTTTTTCCTTACACTTTTATCTGCAACCTTTAATTCTTTTCATGTTTCTGTTGGGTGTTCAATTTACCTTTAGGATCATCCATTATTTCAATTAACGGGTTAAAGACCAACCGATCTGGATCTTGAATCCTTTGAGTTAAGGTTTGTTCCTTTTTAAATTACTGCTGAGTTTCTTCTTCCTTGATTTATACCATTTCTGCCAGTCAATAAAGCAAATGCCACCTAAACAAGGTTGAAAGATTTTCACTATTTCACCCAGTTGCCTTCAATTTTTCCCTCTAGAGGCATTATGTTAGCACTAGTCCAATCATTCAGGAAAACTAGAGGCAGTTCTATTTGTTTTATTTATCACTCTGTCATCTTAATTATATTAATTCAGAAATGAGTTATGTCTTAAATCAGCAAATCAATCTTTTCTATGACTTTTATCAAGACAAGGGAATAGATATCACTTAACACACACTTGTGGGTATTTCTTAATAATCCTGGTAAAATGAGATTGACAACATAAATCACAAGTGGGGTGCAATAAATGAAAGACACTTGAAAAAACTGCTTTGTGTCTTAAACATGAATAAATCATTCAAAATATGAAAGAAGAAAGATAAGTTGGGCTCAGATGATCATGGCTTTTGGAATTAAGTAAATTAGGGCAAATACTGGGTCTAGCCATTAGAAAGATTATCACTGTTTATGTATCTTTGAAGAAACACCAAAAAGAGTTAGGGTGCCTTGGATTAGAGTGTGAATGATACTACATGCTTTCTTTGATATTTTCATTCATCCTTACTTTATTTCATCTTAACACACTGCAAGCTCAAACACTACTATAAATGTTAACTATATTCTGCATTGTAATTTGGAACACAAATGTATTGTAATTTTTTGATAGTTACTGGGTTATGTAATAAGAAGTGATTATTTTTATGTAAAAGAAAAGGACAAGTCTCACTGTAGGTATCAAGCTGGCTTTTAAACTCATTGCTACTCCTTCAGGGATAGTATCTTTAAAGGTAGAGGCACATCATGGGGAAGCCTTGTAACACCACAAACATCATTATGGTAACTAAATAATTTAGAGTCAACAGAACATTGGCAACTAAATTTTTTCCAATTTTAGCAAAACATATGATCATTAATTAAGACTACCTTACTTCTGAAAACAAGCAAAAAAAAAATTGTTTACTGCATTATTAGACTTTGCTTCTACACAGAAAAAAAAAATCAGATTGAAAAGGTGTACTATGGAATGGGAGAAAGTACTTTCAGATCCCTTATCAGATAAGGGGATAATATGCAAAGTATATAAGAAACTCACATAATGCAACAGCAAAAAATCCAAATAATTCAGTAAAAAATGGGCAGAAGACTTAAATAGGCACTCCTGCAAGGAAATACAAATGGACAACAGGTATATGAAAAGGTGATTTTCCTCACTAACCATCATAGATATGCAGATCAAAACCATGATGAACTACCATCTTATCCCCATTAGGATGGTTCTTATGAAAAAGGCAAGAGATAAGTATCAATTAGGATGTGGAGAAATTGGAATACTTACATGCTGTTGGTAGGTATGCAGAGAGGTGCAGTCACAATAGAGAAACTGCCACAATGGAGGTTTCTCAAAAAATCAAAAATAGAAGTCCCATAGGATCCAACATCTCACTTCTGGATATATTTTCAAAATAATTGACATAATTATATTATATTAATTATTATATATTATAATAATTCATTACAGCTTTATTCATAATAATAAAAATATGGGAACAAACTACAAATCCACTACAAATGAATAAAGAAAATACGGGGGTGCCTAGCTGGCTCAGTCAGTTAGGTGTCTGACTTCGGCTCAGGTCATGATCTCAGGGTTCTGGGATCGAGCACCACATTAGACTTCCCACTCAGGGGAAGTCTGCTTGTCCCTCTGCCCACTCCCCTTCTGATACTCTCTCTCTTTCTCAAATAAATAAATAAATATTTAAAAATATGATATATATACATACAATGGAATATTACTAAGTCATAAAAAAGAAAGAAATCCTAACATTTATTACAACATGGATGAATCTGGAGAACCTTATGCTAAGTGAAATAAGCCAGTCACAGGTGGACAAATACTGCATGATTCCACTCATACAAGTTATCTAAAAAGTTCAACTCACAGAAAGAATGAATAAAATGATGGTTGCTGGGGCATGATAGGAAATGAAATGGAGAACTGCTTTTCAATGGATATAAAGTTTTAATTATGCAAGATGAATAAGTTCTTGAGATCTGCTGTATCTGTAGTTAATAACATAGTCCCCATAGTTAACAATACAATAAACTTTAAAAACTTTAAAATAAGTTGAGAAGACAGATCTTATGTTAAGTATGCTCACTAAAACACACATAACATGCACAAACACAAGGACATTTTTGGAAATGATAGGTATCTTTAGTACCCTGGCTGTGGTGATGGTATCACAGTTTAGGCATATACCCAAACTCCTCAAGAGTTTCAATGTGTGCAATATGTTGTATATCAATTATACCTTGATAAAGATAAAAACATAGAATAAAACATTTTTTTGTGTTTGCTTAAATCCTCCAAAAGAACAGGGTTACACTGGTCATTTTTGCTACCTCACAGTCAATGTATAGCGTTGCAATACAATAAATACCAAATAAATAATTGTTTAAGAAATAAATGAATGGGGGGGTGCTTGGGTGGCTCAGTGGGTTAAACCTCTGCCTTCAGCTCAGGTCATGGTCTCAGGGTCCTGGGATCGATCGAGCCCTGCATTAGGCTCTCGCTCAGCGGGGAGCTTGCTTCCCTCTCTTTCTCTGCCTGCCTCTCTGCCTACTTGTGATCTGTCAAATAAATTTTAAAAATCTCAAAAATAAAGAAATAAATGAATGGAAAAATCCTTTTAAAAATAAGGACAGATGTGGCATCAGGGTGGCTCAGTCTGTTAAGCATCTGCCTTCAGCTCAGGTCATGATCCCAGGGTCCTGGGATCAAGTCCCGAATCAGGCTCCTTGTTCAGCAGGGAGCCTGCTTCCCCCCACCTGCCACTCCCCGCTGCTTATATATGTATATATATATATATAATATATACGTATATATATTATGTATATACACACACACACATATATAAAAATGAATAAAATCTTTTTAAAAATAAGGACAGACAGCAACTGTACATACATAGACACAGATGAATAGATATATGTGTGTAATTGTTTAATTTCATTTCTGACCTTTGAAATTTTCATTTAAGCTTTCTAAGGGCCCGTGAGCCTACATTTGGTGGCCACCAGTCTAGTGCTTATTTTGGTGGCTGATGTCCATTTTCAGCCATCTGGACACATATTCACTGATGGCTATCATGCATTTCCTGAGTGAGGAGGATTAAATTGCCTAATGCACATGAAAGCATTTGTAATCTTCAAAGCAACTACAGAAATATAAGGTATTAGCACTGTTATAGCTATGATATTGCCTCAAAATGTACAGTAGCGAATTCTAAGCCAAGAAAACCCCTTGTCTATTTAGAAATCATAAAATTATGCAACATTTTTAAAAATGAAATTTTCCCACTGGAGTTTCCACCACTGCTTTTTTCAATTGTTTTGCCACATAATCCAGCCTGCCATAAAAACTGCAAAAATGTAAAAATGGAATTGTCAAGCTATAATAATCTCTTGAAACAACCATATTAAACGTAGTTACATCTTATGAGTTTTTTGGCATATCTTCAGAACTAAGATTCTATTGTGGGAGACAAAAGCTTTATTTGTAATGGATTTTTTTTTTAAATAATGTTCTCTTTGGCTGGAAAAGTGATTTGTACAAATGACAAATGTCCTTTTTTTCTTTCTTTGAGATATGAGAACACCTGAACTAAAAAACACAGAAACCCTGGTAAATTCAACATTTCTGTAAGTAATGATCAGTGAGCAAATGGCAGTACCATCCACCTCCACATTAACTCAGTCACCCTCTCCTAGGGCCACCTCCTAGGCTGTAACCTCATTTGGCTCTGCTCATTATCAGCACTGTTGCATTTTAATACCCTAATCTTCAAGTACATCTCATTTTTCTGGTTCTCACATGACTCATCCCCACATGCGTCCTCGTATTTCATGGAGATCTCTAGAACTCTTAGCTTTTAATTTTACTCTAATATATTAGGCCCCTCTTTCTCTCCACAGCTTTGTTTTGAGACAAAGGAAGAGACAGCTGTTCAAAGAGGTCGGGGTGGGATGAGGCTGGTGAGAGCAAGGGAACTAGCTCAGCTGTTCTGAGATCATATAAATACTTATTTGGCTGATGATGTGAAACTTCCTTTATCTCCCAGATACACTATCTCTGATCTCTGACTATTCCAGATTCTAAGAGGGGAAATTTTAAAAAATTTTACCTGCCAAAATATGGGTTAGGGGTTCTCCAGCTTTTTAAAGATGATTTTATTAGGTGCTAATCAGAAGTTTTTCCAGGGACAGAGGATAGAGCAATAAACAAAATGATAAAAATCCCTGCTCTCCTGGAGTTTATCTTCTAGCACAGACTAGAAAGAAAATAAACCCAGTGAATAAGAAAATTATGTATCCTAGTAAAAGGTAATAATGTGCTAGACATAGGTAAAGAATCCAGTGAGGAAGGTATCTGGGAGAAGACTGTTTCAGGCAAGGGAAATATTAATTACATAGGCCTTGGGGTGGAAATGTAACTCAGATCTTTTGAGGAACAGTAGGAAGACCTGTGGCTGGGCTAAAGTCAGAGAAGAGAGAAGCAACAGGACATAGGTGGGGAGACACAAGTGGGAGTCTGGTACAGTATTGAAAAGACTGTGGGGATGCCTGGGTGGCTCAGTCAGTTAAGCCGCTGCCTTTGGCTCAGGTCATGATCCCAGGGTCCTGGGATCGAGTCCCGCATCAGGCTCCCTGTCCAGCAGGGAGCCTGCTTTCTCTCTCTGCCTCTGCCTGCGACTCTGCCTGCTTGTGCTCTCTCTCTGACAATTAAAAAAAAAAAAAAAAAAAAAGAAAGAAAAGACTGTGGCTTTTACTCTAAATGAACTGGCAAGTCAGTTTGATGGGTTTGGAGGCAGGACTAGGTGGAGTAAGGCTAAAGTAGTGTGTTTAGGTTGCCATCTTGAGCCAGATCCCAACATCATTTTTAAAAGTATTCTTTACGATAGAGTAAACTGTAAATTCAGCACTTAGGCTCCTAATTTCACATCTCATTTTATATGTTCTAATGTGAGTTTGTGAGTTAGTGTGTGTGTGTGTGTGTGTGTGTGTGTGTGTGTGTGAGCACGCATTCTCTAACTTGTATATTTGTATCTGAAGATATGAGTGCTAATGCTTACTAAAATGACAATGTAAAAAGAAGAAAATAAGTAAATATGCTAAAGACAAAAATTTAAAATTTCATTCTAAGTAGTAAAATAACAAATTAATCTCATCAAGTACAGGGAAGGCTACTTGTTATAATTACTACCATACAGCAGTGTTAGAGATTTTAGATTTTAGAATTTTAGAGTAAATACAATAAGTTGAGAAAATAACATAGGATAAGTAATGGAGAGGAAGTTATCAATTATTTTGTGTCGATAACATTATTGCATATCTCTTCTGGAAAAAGCTAAAATATTGAAAAAAGGAATTTGAATTATACAAACAATATTGCTTTTCTCTATACTAGCAATAATTAGCTAGACATAAATATATGCTAACAAAACTACAATGCATAGTTAATAATTCAATAAAAATACAATATTTTCATAAAGTAATATTTATGGAAGGATATAAAAATATGATAAAAATTAATTCCCTATTTTTGTCACATCTAATATCATTAAAATTTCAACTCTTCAAAAATTAATATTTAGAAACTCAATTTTATAATTAGAAAAATAATCTTAAAGTTGTTAGGGATGAACAATATTTAACCAAAAATTATGGAAATAATAATTAGTATGGCAAGTTTTACTAGTTATTACAGTTCACTAAAAAGATAATATAATAAAAGTACTCTGCTACTAACAAAAGTGGTACTAAAGAGAAAGTCTAAAATTATATACTAGTATACAGAATATAATTAATTTCAAAATGTAAAATTTAATATATGAAGCCTTATCGTTATTTCATTAGGAAATGATTATTTATTTAATAACTCTTGCAGGCACACTTGAGAATCTACCTTAAAGAAAATATGCTGTATCTAATACTGTATAGATTTAATTAAAAAAAATTTTCTGACTGGATTAAATGAATAAAGGTATAAAAAAAAAATAAGCAGTACTCTCCTGGTTTCAGAGAAAAGAATTTTTTTCTTTTTTTTTCTTCAGAGAAAGATTTTGATCAAAGAAAATCCAGAAGCTATAAAAGAACCATATTTAATTATGTACATGAAAAAAATGACAAAACATATTCAGAGTAACAAAAAAATATGTACCAAAAACCCCAAAAAAACTAAAAATAAAGAAAAAATCGGTATGGTGGGAATGTGTATGTTATAAGAGCAAGACTGTGGAGCAATAAGAAATTTTACTCATTCTTGATATAAATATAAAATGATACCATCACTTTGGAAGGTAGTTAGCAATTTCTTAACAAAAGCAAATACCCTTACCATATGATCCAACAATCATACTCCATATTTACCAAGATGAATGGAAAACTTATGCCCACACAGAAACCTGCACAGGGATTTTTAAAACAGTTTTATTTGTAATTGCCAAAACTTGGAAGCAACCAAGATGTCCTTCAGTAGGTAAATGGATAAATAAACTGTGGTACCCAGACAATGAAATGTTATTCCTCACTAAAAAGAAATGAGCTATCGAGCTATGAAAAGACATGGGGGAAACTTAAGTGCACATTACTAAGTGAAAGAAGACAATCTGAAAAGGCCACATACTGTATGATTCCAACTACAGGACATTCTGGAAAAGTCAAAACTATGAAGAGAGTAAGGATATCACTGGTTGTGAAAAGTTAGCAGAGAGAAAGCAAGAGCAATGAATAGGCAGAGCACAGGGTAGTGCAAATGCTCTGTATGACACAGTATGACTCTGTAATTACACATTTTTCTACACTCATAGCATGTACAATACCAAGAGTGAGCCATAAATTAAACTATGAACTCTGGATGATAATGACTTATCAATGTAGGTTTATAAGTTGTAATAAATGTACATTTGGGTGGGGAATGTTGATAATGGAAAGACTATCAATGTGTGTGGGAGTAAGATTATGGAAAATGTCTGTACCTTTGTCTCAACTTTGCTGTGAACCTGTAACTGCTCTGAAAACTAGTCTATTAAACAAATAAAACAGATTAAGGGGTCCAAGAATATTAAATTTAGAGTGTCTACAAATCATCTTAAAAAATAAAGATTTACATTCATGTCTTGATAAGACAGCAGAAGACAATAGAGCTTTCAGGTATTCTGAACAGATAACAGAACCATTTCTAATCTACATTCACCATAGTTGGTAAGGCTAATGCATTACAGAGTCCTGAAAAAACTAAACCTATTTTCTTTCCCTTCTCAAGGAGCTAAAACTTCACAGCCTTCCTCTGAATGGCACACACATGTGTCCAGATATGTTCATGGAATTCCTTGTCTCACTGTTTTACTAATCATTTCTTTTCCCATTGAAAGTGATTGATCAGGGGCACTTGGGTGGCTCAGTGGGTTAAGCTGCTGCCTTTGGCTCAGGTCATGATCCCAGACCTGGCATTGGGCTCTCTGCTCAGGAGGGAGCCTGCTTCCTCCCCTCTCTCTGCCTGCCTCTCTACCTACTTGTGATCTCTCTTTCTGTGTCAAATAAATAAACAAAATGGAAATACATCCCTTTAAAAAAAAAAAAAAAAGAAAAGAAAGTGATTGATCAGTTGATCACATGATTTAGCCTCATAGTGCCTCATTTTTCATTGATGTATTTTGTGAGGGCCAGAAAATTAGGATTCTCTATGGAAACCTATGAAATAGACCTTTCTTGTGAAATCACAGAGAGTGTGTCCTAGGAATTCCCTCTGCCCTCTGCCACAGGGCTTTTAGTTGGTTTCCTTCCAGAATGGCCTGCATTCACAAGATTCTTTCTATTCCATAAGAGCTTGAGAAACCTGCCTTTTGTTGAGGCTGACTGGAGTTGAGGAACCTGCCACACTTGATTTTCCTCTGTGGTCACAGCTGTTCTCAAATGTTCATAATATGTTAGGTACTGGATGTCACAGAGATTAATAAACCTTTGCCCACATTCAGGGAGCTCATATTCCAATGGAGAAGAGAAAGAGGAAAACAGAAAAATAGAAATGACAGTCACAGAGGCTTTAAGGGATCTGTAGAAGTCCTACTAGAAAATGTTTAGGAAGTCTTTGAAACTGTTGGGGAATGTCTCACATGAAAAACTTGAGTTTCACTGTAAAAGACAGAGAGGTCACTCCAAGGAGAAGACCATCTAGATGATTCTATAAGCTTGGTATGTTTCAGGAATTAAAAGAATTTCGCTATAGGAAAGATAAGGAGTTGGTAGTGGTGGGAAGAGGGTAGAAGTATTCCACTATTTAGGTGGCATGCATTGGCACTGATTCACCCATTGGTTATGATTCTCATCTGCTGCAGTTGGACCCATGTCTTACTAGTTGTCAAGTATTTTAAATTTCACCTTTGAGTGTAATAAGAAATGACTGGCAGATTTGGCCATATTTTAAAGGGCCATGCATGCCAAATTAGAGATTTGAATATGAAAAAGAGAGTTAAGTAAGATTATTATGCAGAAAGATTACATAAGTAAATTTGTTTTATTGAAAAAGTAACTCTCAGGAAAATGGGGAAGACGGATAGAAGGAGAAAGGATAAGCTTTTAATCTATGTCATCAGTTCAATTTAGCAAATGAGAGGAATAAAGATAATTTTATTAGAAAGATTAATATTTATAACCAAACAGGGCATTCTTTATTAAATTTAGTACATTCTTTTATTTTGGATAAAATTAAATCACTCAGGATTGAATAAAACGGTATTTCAAATGCATCATATGTTTCAATTGCTTTGAACATTATGTTCCAGAATGATAAAATTAAAAAAAAAAACTTCTTTGTTCTTGGTCTCCTCTCCATGATAAACATAGCACCCAAACCTGTGCCTCTAATTCTGACCAACATTCCTTGGGCTGTCTGATCCCATGACCAAGCAGTGGCCATCAAATCTCAAGGAGAATGAAAAAGAATCTGGAGTTTAAGTGCAAACCATGACTACTGCTGAATAAATATTTAAAGTCCCAATATGTATGTAAGTAAGCAGAGCTATCTCAACAGATGGGGGAAAAAACCCTCTAGATGAGGGGTCAGCAGACGTTTTTTCTTCCTCTGTGTGTGTGTGTGTGTGTGTGTGTGTGTGTGTGTGTGTTTGTGTGTGTGTGTAGGGCCACACAGTAAATATTTTAGGCTTTTTGGGACATGTGGTCTTTATTACAACTAGCTCTACCAATGTAACCCCAAAACAGCCATAGACATTGTGTAAATGAGTGAGGCTTTTCCAATAAAACTATTTACAAAAACAGGAAGTGGATTTGACCCATGGGAGTTAGTTAGCCAGCCACTGTTTTAGAATGATTTATCACAGCAGCCTCCAACTAACAGAAACATGTACATAAAATAGTCACTTCACCAAATCATATTAGTCTTCCAGAAAAAGGTGGAAGAGTAAATGAACATCACCTGGTTTCACCACAGAACAATATTTTATGTTTGCCTCTTTTTCTTCACAGGTGTCTGATTTTTTTTTTTAGATTTTATTTAAATTTAAGTTAGTTAACATATAGCATATTATTAGTTTCTGGGGTCGAATTTAAAGTGATTCATCAGTTGCATATAACACCCAGTGCTCATTATATCACATGTCACCCTTAATGCCTATCACTCAGTTACCCCATCTCCCACCTACCTCCTCTCCAGCAACCCTTAGTTTATGTCCCGGAGTTGAGAGTCTCTTATGGTTTGTCTCCCTCTCTGTTTTCATCTTATTTTATTTTTCCTTCCCTTCCCCTGTGTTCACCCATTCTGATTCTTAAATTCCACATGTGAATGAAATCATATGGTATTTGTCTTTCTCTGACTTACTTATTTTGCTTAGCATAATAGCAAAAAATGTCTATTTCCATGCACATTATTGCAAATGGCAAGATTTCATTCTTTTTGATGGCTGAGCAGTAGTCCATTATATATATATAAAACACTACATCTTCTTTATCCATTCATCAGTTAATGGATGTATGGGCTCTTTTCATACTTTGGCTATTGTGGACACTGCTATTATAAACATTGAGGTACATGGATCCCTTTGAATCATTATTTTTGTATCCTTTGGATAAATACCTCATAGTGCAATTGTTGGATCATAGGGTAGCTTTATTTTTAAATTTTTGAGGACCCTCCATAGTTTTCCACAGTGGCTGTACCAGTTTGTATTCCCACCATATCCTCACCAATACTGGTTATTTCCTTTATTGTTAATTTTAGCTGTTCTGACTGGTATGAGGTGATACCTCATTGTGGTTTTGACTTGTATTTCCCTGATGATGGGTGATGTTGAGCATTTTTTTCATATGTCTGTTAGCCATCTGTATGTCTTGGAGAAATGTCTGTTCATGCCTTTTGCCCATTTCTTGACTATATATATGTATTTTGTTGTTGTTGTTGTTGTTGTTTTCGGGGTGTTGAGTTTGATAAGTTCTTCATAGTTTTTAGATACTGGCCCTTTATCTGATTGATCATTTGCATATAGCTCCTCCCATTCCAAAGGCTGCCTTTTAGTGTTGTTGATTGTTTCCTTTACTATTCAGAAGATTTTTATCCTGAAGAAGTCCTAATAGTTCATTTTTGCTTTTGTTTCCCTTGCCTCCAGGGACATGTCTAGTAAGAAGTTGCTCTGGCCAAGGTCAAAGAAGTTGCTGTCTGTGTTCTCCTCTAGAAGTTTGATGGATTCTTTTCTCACATTTAGGCTTTCAACCATTTTGAATTTATTTTTGTGTATGTTGTAAGAAAGTGGTCCAGTTTCATTCTTCTGCATATTGTTGTCCAGTTTTTCCAACACTATTTGTTAAAGAGACTGTCATTTTTCCATTGGATATCTTTCCTGCTTTGTCGAAGATTAACTGACCATAGAATAGAGGGTCCATTTCTGGGTTCTTGATTCTGTTCCATTGATATATGTGCATGTTTTTGTGCCAGTACCATACTGTCTTGATGATGACAGCTTTGTAATACAGCTTGAACTCCAGAACTGTGATGCCACCAGGTTTGGTTTTCTTTTTCAATATTACTTTAGCTAATCAGAGTCTTTTCTCTGTCCATATAAATTTTAGGATTGTTTTTTCCAGATCTGGGAAAAATGCTGGTGTTATTTTGACAGGGGTTGCATTAAATGTGTAGGTTGCTTTGGGTAGTATAGACATTTTAACATATTTGTTCTTCCAATCTATAAGCATGGAATGTTTTTCCATTTCTTTGTGTCTTCCTCAATTTCTTTTTTTTTTAAATTTTTTATTCATTTGAGAGAGAGAGAGAGAGAGAAAACATGAGCTGTGGGGGTGGGGTTGTGGTGTGGGAAAGGCAGAAGGAGAGGGAGAAGCAGAGTCCCTGCTGAGCAGGGAGCCCAATGCAAGGCTCAATCCCAGGACCCAGAGATCATGACCTGGGCCAAAGGTAGATGCTTAACTGACTAAGCCACCAGGCGCCCTCTCAATTTCTTTCATATGTGTTCTATAGTTATGAGAGTACAAATCTTTTACCTCTTTGGTTAGGTTTATTTCTAGGTGTCTTAAGGTTTTTGG
This sequence comes from Enhydra lutris kenyoni, assembly GCF_002288905.1. Classification (NCBI taxonomy): domain Eukaryota; kingdom Metazoa; phylum Chordata; class Mammalia; order Carnivora; family Mustelidae; genus Enhydra; species Enhydra lutris. The sequence continues at coordinate 11,881,121 of NW_019154121.1, read as the reverse complement.
TGTAATTATAAATGGGATCAATTCCTTGATTTCTCTTTCTGCTGCTTCATTACTGGTGTATAGAAACGCAACAGACTTCTGTGCATTCATTTTTATATCCCAAGATTTTGCTGAATTCTTGTATCAGTTCAAACATTTTTTTGGTGGAGTCTCTTAGGTTTTCTACACAGAGTATCATGTCATCTGCCAAGAGTGAAAGTTCAACTTCTACCCAACTAATCTGGATATTAAATCATTCCTATAAAGAAATCTTAAACTTTTCTATTTGCTGAAAACTAAATTTCATCGGACTGTTTCCATGTAAAAATAGTAATGCAGACTGAAAAATCCATCCAATCATTGTATTCTTCTGGTTTACATAATGTTGGATTGCTCCAGGTATTATTTATCTTCGGAAGGAGGAGGATGGGGGGAGGGGAATCTTTCTTTTGCAGTCATCTTAATGGCTAGTTTTTCTTTATTAAAGATTGTCTATTTTAATAACAGAAAACTGATTAATTAATTCTCTGTAAATTAATCTTTTATACCATAAGAATCAAGTTTATTACTGAAATAAAGAATTATTGAAGATCCAACAAGTTTACCATAGTGGTTAAGGATACAGACTACCTTCTAATGCCCTCTCTGCCACTTACTGCTTGTGTGCTCTTGAGTGAATTGTTTGTTTCTTTGTGCTCAGCAATAAGGTAATAATAACAGCTTGCAAATATGATTGTTATGAAAAGTCAATAAATTAATACAGGAAACCCAAGCAGTCAGGGCAGTGTTTGTTACACAAAAAGCTCTCCACAAAGAGCTATTATTAACACCCAATTACTTTTAATTTTACTTAAACATATTTTGCAAGTGCAATGCATCTTAAAGCTACCAGAACCCCCTGAGATGCAGATGCCTCTAAAGCACAAGCCCTGGGACTGTAAGAGGCCTTTGAAGTCATCTGTTGTTTTCATCACTCACACAGAAATCTTTCTTTGTCCAGTAACATCCAGGCCTTCTGTTCTCCTTCCGGGCATTTTCAGTTGTGAGCTCCATAGCACCTTACAAAGCAACTGGTTTCATTTAAATTTCAACTTCACATCTAATAAGCTCAGTGATACTGATGAGACAAGTTATGTCTCTGAGGTCAGTGTCTTCACCTGTAAAGTCAAGTTAATATTCTTTATCTACTTCAGAACGGGCTTGAGAGAGAAAAAAATATTTCTCATGCTTTATATTTCACAAAGGAGCATTCCAGAGAGATTTCCAATCTCCAGGAAGGAAAAGCATGGAAAGAAAACACACAGCTTGTCCTCACCATCTTCCTTCCTTCCCTTGGGAATGAGTAACTGGCCTGTCTGGTGAGGTGGAGGAAGAACTGAGCAGGTGTGACTCAGCCTCTTGTTTTTATGGAGCAGTCTGTGCTCTAACAGTTTTCCTAATGTCATTCTGAAAGCCATCTTCTAAAGCTGGAAAGTCCTGCTATTGTCCAGCCCTGCCTGTGACTCTAGGTTTGGGGGCCGGTTTTAGGAGGTCCAGTTGTCACAGATCAAAGACGTGGTCTCTAATTAACTGATATACATTAATCTCTATGACTCACTCCCACTGATTTTTAATTTGAGAACAGGGCTATTGTTTAATCAACCTTTAAAACCCTAATGTTAAGAATTCATTACAATTCTTGATGAGACAGTACATATAGTTATTTTAAGAGCATTTCTCCATGACAATATACCCAGATCTTTCTCTCCCTACTGTTTATAATAAGTGGAATAATATAAAATAAAGATAATATATAAAACCACTTATTAACAATGTAGTTTTCCTTGTTTTCCAACATTTACTGACAACTTCTCAAACCACCATACTCCCCACTCTACAACATACACACATTCCCTTCTTGCCTCCAAAATTATGAAGAAAAGAGGGGCTATCAAGTAACTTTTATATTTTCAAACCTTTAAACATACCTATCTCATTTTTTAAAAAATTTCTGTTCCCTTCTAGAGTTGACTTTTCCTCTTGCTCCCTCCATCTACACTTCAAATGTCACTCATTCCCACATTTAAGGGGTTTTATGCAATTAATTGTCCTCCCTCATTTATTAAATTCTCTATCCAACCTTGATCCTAAAATTAAATGACTAAACCTCTGTGACTGGCCTCTCTATGTAATATATAAATCTTTATGAATCATAAAAGAAAAAGGTTGGCATTGTCCAAAATGTCGCAAACAAAGTCAAAACTAAATAACAAGAGGGAAAATATTTGCTACACATGTCAATGAACCACTCTCTTTAATTTGTAAAGTACTTTTGTACAACCAACAAGAAGAAAAAAACAGAAAAAATTGAAAGGCATGAAGTTTGAAGAAAAATAAATATATCACTTATTCATATATGAAAGATATAGAATATCACTCATAATTAAAGAAGTACCAATTAAAATATTATGATGCGAGTTTTCACCTATAAAATTAGCAAGTGCCAAATAATTTATTAATACCATGTATAGACACAGACATAAAAATATAAGCGTTTTTCACTATATAGCTTTGTTCATCATTAAAATTATTTTTTCATGATCATAAATTATGTTTTTTGGAAAAAGTAACTATTAAAAACCTGTCTCTTGACCTCATATTTCCTTAAAAGTTTTATCACTCCCCATTTCTTACTAGTTTAACCTCACAAAACTATATGACATGGGTTCATTTTCTCACCTCCTTACATCTTAGCTACTTCATTCTTAATTTACTTTAATCTCTCCATTTGTCCATCTGTTGCTAAATGACCAATTAATAAATCTACCTCAAGGGACGCCTGGGTGGCTCAGTCGGTTAAATGTCTGCCTGCCTTCTGCTCAAGTCATGATCTCAGGGTCCTGGCACTGAGTCCCGCATCAGGCTCCTTGCTCAGCGGGGAGTCTGCTTCTCCCTCTGCCTGCCTCTCCCCCTGCTTGTGCTCTCCCTGTCTCTCTTTCTCTGACAAATAAATAAAAAAAATCTTTAAAAATCAATCAACCAATCTATCTATCTATCTCAATTAAACTAAAGGTCCTTTGAGTATTATTTTCACTGATCTAGAATTATTTGACATTGGTGGCCCCTCCTGTAAACATTCTCCTCCACAGGTTGGGATGACACAACACTCTGGGTTTTCCTCTTCCATCTCTGGATTTGCCTTTTCCCTATCACCTTTTCATAGTTCATCCTTTTTCCAATTATTACATTTCGAGATCCCTTTCAAAGCCAAGTTCTGAGACTTCTTCCACTTGAATTCTCCATGCTCATGTCTTCCATTCATAAATCTAAACTACTCAAATGATTCACTCATTTTTTATTTACAGACTATATATCTCTTCTGAGCCCCAGACTCACATATTCTTCAGCTTTCTTAGCTATATTTATGTTTGAAAAGGACATCATGCCATTATATCAAAAACTGAACTCATGATCTGTTTTCTACTTCACACTTGATTCTTTTCCAACTCTCTCCATCTTGGTAAAATTATCTCATTCATCTTGTTATAAAACATAAGAACCTTATGAGTCAATCTTGACATCTCCCCCATGCTTCTCTATAATACTCAATGTGCCCAACAGTTCCTACTTTTTCCCAACTTCCTGAGTTGTACATAATTTACAAAAAGTTACATATATTCAATGTATACATTTTAATGAGTTTGGACTTATACATATATCCTGATAGCATCATAACAAAAACATAATAAATACATTTTAATTAGTAATCTACTACTTATTCCATGATCATATTTTTGTTATGGATACTGGTTCCTCTGTATCTACCCTATCTTTTCTATTCCATAATACACCCAGTTATCTTTTGAAATAACACACCTAACATATTCTTACCTCCACAAAAAAAAAAAAAAAAAGTTTTCTCCAACGATGGGATAAATATCAAAATACTATAAGGCTGAAAACATTGTCTTCTAGGTTCCTGTCCAAACTTCTTCACACTTGTTCCCCTTACCTTCTTGCTAAACCTTCATGGTTCATAATCTGAGACAGACATAACTAGACTACTGCTTGTTTATAAACTGAACTTCATGCAACTAGTCTGGTCTTTCCGACTCAAGTGTAGATAAGCAGAAAACAACTCCAGGCCAAACGGAGCATAATTTGGCTAGCTTTATTTGTACTACAAATTCATCACAAAAATTTCAATAATTTTCAAGGCATTTTACTAAGTTTATTTAATTTTCAAAGGATAAACCTAAAACAACAAAAACAATAAAGCAAAATTAAATGGAGCTTATCACAAGTATAGGAACATTTTTATGTTCCTAAGCCTTCTCTCTTTGTGATAATTAGAATGGCCACTAGGATAAGAAACTGGTATAATCTTGTCCACTCATTTAACTTCTAAGTCTTGATTTTTTCCCCTACAAAAATGGGGTCATTCCTACCAAACTCAAAGTTATCTAAAAGTTGACATATTCAACATTGCTGACAGCACTAAATTAATCTCTCTTCTCTTGCTCTCTCTCTTCCTCTACTCCTCCCCTCTTATCTCCTCTCATCATTTCCTCTCTCTTCCTTACCCCTCTCTTTCCTTCTTCCCTTGTGTCCTGACACATAACAGGAACTCAATGAAAATAAGTTTTCATCATGATTAAAAGATACTGAGTGGCCCACTGGAACACAAGTATACTTATTTTAAAAGGAGCTGCAATTTAGAATGAATGCTCTGATAATATGCAAGGATAAAGACTAATGTTTACTTCTGAATAATACCTACTGTAATAGCTTTAATAGAACAATTATTTGTAATTCTATCCACAAACATATTTATTAGAATAAGCTCTTGTCCTTTCCACTTTGAAAAATGTTGATGAAGAGTGGCCTCCTGATTAGAAATATAGGTTATAATTCCCAATTTCCTCTTGCAGCCTGGTAACAATCATCATATTGAAGGACAGAGATTCTTAATTCAAATGGATACATAGTTTTAGTTAATTATAGACAAGATCAAAAAAGATCTTTAAGTAGCTAATTTGCTAAAAGTTAGCCCTTGTTTCCAAGTTAATATTTAAGTATATAATAATATGCAATAATAATAATAAGTATATAATAATATATAACAATAGTATAATATGATGTTTTCTCAGGTCAAAAACTAACATTATATCCATTCTAGGAAAAAAAAAAAAACTCCTTTAGAAATGTCATTACTGTTCAGATTATTGATCCCATTCTGCTGTCTGGGCCAGAGTGTTTAGCAAGACTATTTCAGGGACCTGGACAGGACATTTTTATTGGCAATGAGACAACAGATTACCCTGAGTTCAAGTGAGAAGACCCAGTGGCCACGTCTATATCACTCTAACATTCTTCTGATGTGCAGCACAGATGGTGAAATATGTTGATGGATGAGGTTGTCTCAGCAGCACAGTTATCTTCCTAGTCCCGCCACACATTTCAGCTGAATGACATATTAAACATGGCTGTCCCAAGACAACTGGACAGATTTATAACTACAGCTGTTAAATGGGACCCTCTAGGAAGTTCTGAATATAGATTCCCTTCTCATAACCTTGACTTTAAATTTTTTTCTTTTCTTTCTTTCTTTTTTTTTTTTTAGAGAGAGAGAGAGCAAGCATGCATGTATGTGTGAGTGGTGGGAAGGAGCAGAGGGAGAGAGAGAATCTTAAGCAGGCTTCACACCCCGTGCATAACCAGATGGGGGCTCAATCTCATAAGCCTGAGATCATTACCTGAAGTGAAATCAAGAGTCAGACACTTAACTAATTGAGCCACCCAGGCATCCACTAACCTCTAATTTCTAAGAACCATCTTGAGTTGGGTCTGAGTTGGGTAGGGGAAGGAAGGAGCATAAAGGGAGACTGGGGGAATATATGCAATAAAATAATCTCAAATTATTAAGAGCACAACATAAAGAATATAGTCATTGATATTGTAATAGCACTGTATGGTGACAGATGATAGGTGCACCTAAGGTGAGCTTACATAACCCATAGATATATTGAATCACAAATGTGTACACCTGAAACTAATGTAACATTGCGTGTCAGCTACAGGAATTATAGGATGAATTGTATTTTTAGAAGAGAGCATTAAAATGAAAATGCTAACTTAAATTTGAATTATCTAGGATAATTTCTTTATATACTCAGGTTCTGTGAAGAACTGGGAGTTTGCTATCAGACAACTTCTCCACTGTTTCTATTTACAGGAAATAGGCTAGTAGAGAAAAGCACTTAATTATGGTCCTTGGTAATCAGGTTCTTGTGTGACTTTAAACATGTTACCTAAACTTTGCAGGTATCAGTTTCCTCACTTGTAAAATGAGAGTGAATAGATGTGCTAAATTCTCTTATAACTACTACATTTTACATTTCTGCTCACTGCCCTAGATCTCCATTCTTATGAATAGGAATACTTTCAATTTCCTGAAAAATAACAGAACACAGCGCTAAATGCTCAGTTTCTAGAATTACACATACTTATATTTAATTTTTTCTTCAATACCTCCATCCATATAGCCTTCTATTACTTAATATAAATTGAGTCTTAGAGTCCTTGCCTATAAAATGGAGATAATAGTACTCAACATGAAGTTGTTCTTAGATTTACTTACTTTATTTTTTCATAGCACTTACTACCTTCTATCTAACTTGCCACCTGTAAGGTCCATAAGGGTAGTAATTATTGTCTTGTTTTATTCACAGATACATCCCAAGCCTCTTAACATATAGTAGCCAGTCAGTATCTATCAAATGAATACATAAAACAATGAATGTACAGAGTTTAGTGTAGTAATTGGCAGAAAACATTTGATAAATGACCCCATAAATGATCTTGATAAATAGTCTCATTAATACCTAGAGTGTCATTTCACCATGAAGAAGTAGAAATGGAAGAAGCAGGAATGTTTCAAAAAGATAAAGGGAATGGATGACCATACCATTACCAAATATCTGCAAGAGTACCACACATTACTTTCAAAGACAAAAATATGAGCCAAGGGATGGAAACTACAGGCAGACATTTTTTTCTTTTTTTTTTCAGAGTAAGAAGAGGGGTGCCTGGGTGGCTCAGATGGTTAGGCATCTGCCTTCGGCTCAGGTCATGATCCCATGGTCCTGGGATCAAGCCCTGCATCTGGCTCCCTGCTCGGGCGGGGAGTCTGCTTCTCCCTCTCTCTCCCCTTGTCCCCGCTGCTAGTGATCTCTCTGTCAGATAAATAAATAAAATCTTAAAAAAAAAAGGAGTAAGAAGACTTTTCTAACAAAACTCCTCTAAGATGAAATGAACTGAATTACTCTTAGCTGATGAATGAAGGGATTAAGAAATCTAATTAAAGGTTATGAATCTATTATTGCATGAATCAAATGATGTGGAGAGAACTTCTTATAAATAGCATATACAAAATAAATTTTAAAATATATAAAATAATGGCACCTGGCTGGCTCAGTCAGTAGAGTGTGTGACTTATGATCTTGGGATTGTAAATTTGAGCCCCACATTGGGTGTAGAGATTACTCAAAAAATAAAATCTTAATTTATTTGTAGATATATATATATATATGTATATATATAACATTATTAAAATTGTGCATGTATGTTATATAGGTATGAAATTTTGGCCTTGTGGTGCTGTTGGCAACAAAAATAAAGATGGAATATGGCAAATATCATGAATACCTACTTATTTTCCTTGTGTACATATGACCGAAAAGCACTTACTTCTTGACAAATCATATGGGCTGGAAAATAAATGCTACTGATTTGTCTTATTAACATTGGCAAAGGCAGAAGATAGGAGCTACAAAATCTCATGCCCCAACAGAAAAACAGGACTATTTAAAGCCAGCTTCTTTCTTTCCTATTCTTTTTACCCCGGTGGTAACTGTACTTTGGAATTTAATACTGGAGTGGGAGTGCTTCTGGGTTGTATAAAACTAACTGGTGCGTCACTCTTGCCAGCTAGGGATGATTTTAGACAAAATGCATGACATCAGTGAAAAAAGAATCTCACTCAATATCATTTTTATGAAGGATAGTTGGCCTCATACTAAAATAGTCCCATCAATCTACTGCCATCAGGTCAGACAGAAAAGCATTAGGTACATAAAATGGCTGTCATAAAATGTAGCCAAGCAGGAGCCAAGTCTGATCGCAGAAGGTCAGTTAGGCATTTAGAAAATAAAGGAAGCATGTTTTCTTTAACGAGCCGTCAAAAGTTAATAACAAGTGAGTTAGCTTTCTGTTTTGGACAGAAATATTGAGAAAGATGCAAGGGTTCTAAAGGTTTTCTCTATTTTTTAAATTGGCTGCCTACTTAAAAAATGTACTATAATAAAACTTTTTAAAGTTCTAGAATAGTGAACTACATTCACATGGTCAAACTGTGAGGTCCTTTTACGAATTGTGATGGTTAATGTCATGTGACCACTTACTGGGCCATGGGGTGCCCAGATACTTGGGCTAAACTTTATTCTGGGTGTGTCTATGAAGGTGTTTCTGGATGACATTAGCATTTGCATCAATATACTAAGTAATGAAGATTGTTCTCCCTAATGTTAGTGGACCTCATCCAATCTACCAAAGACCCGAGAAGAACAAAAATGACTGAGTAAGAAGGAACTCTTCCTGCATGACTGCTTGAGCTGGGATGTTGGTCTTTTCTGGCCTTCAGACTTGAACCCAAACATTGGCTCTTCTTGGATGCCAAGCCTGTCGGTTTTCAGACCAGAACTATACCACTGGGTCTTCTGGTATATCATCTCACCTCACCTCATCTCATCTCTCTCTCTTTCTCTCTCTCCCTTTCTCTCTTTCTCACACACACACATACACCATTATATCCACTTCTCTAGAGAACTCAAATATACTGATTCAACAGCATCAGCAGGGAATGAGCTGTGCTGTACCCATCAAGTGGATTATCCAGATAATTAAAATCAGTCCCAGTAGAAATCAATGTTTTAGAAACTTGTCCGACAACAGTGTGGATGATCAGGCAATGTAGTAACACTTTTGTAATGTAAATAATGAGCCAATTTTCCAATGCTTTAAAAAATTAGTCCTAAGGCAATTCCTCACTTTCAAACTCAAAATTCTATGACTCTATGTTATAACACAAGTTTAAGTAGCCTTTCTCAAAATCAATTTCAAAAAGTCTGAAAAAATGCTTATTTCTCAAGGGAATTATGAAATGATCCAAGTATCTAAGAGCCCATCTCATTTTCTTATAGTCATTTTGTTTTCAAGACCTACGTACTCACCACCTTCATGTGTTGATTACTGTCATCATCATTAATCAGCACATGGCATATCTACTTATTTTCCATGATTATCTCCAGGCTCTGGTGTTTTATGATACTTAAGTTCTACTTCTACCACACAGATGAAGTTTCCAAAGCATCTGTCCTTATGCACCAGAAGATACCCTTTGATTCTGCCAAATTCCTGGCATTACATTCATGTGAATTTTGACATTGTCACTCACCTGCCCAGAAGAAGAAATTCGCCTGCTAGACCCAGGCGCCTCATGGCCATCAGCAGACCTCTCACTGTCATGCCTTCACAGAAGCAGGCCACCACCCGGGCCTTGGGCAAGTGACTCCTGAGCTTCTTCAGCAGTTTATCAAAGCTCTGTTCCCCTGCGTTGCTATAGATTTTATAAGAGTGAGCGATGCAAATTCCTTCCTTGGCTGACATATCTTTGAAAGCTTCCATCCCACTCTCTCCATAGTTGCCTGTGTGAAAACAGATAAGCAGAGAAGTAGTGAGATGGCAGTTCTGGGTACACTGGGACCAATTAAGAATGCAGAAGCATTCTTAATGCTTCTGGGAATGGGAATATGAAGGTCACTTGGTAGTATTGAACTTGGAGCTGGAAGACCTGAATGAGTTTTTGCTCTTTCATTGACTTGTTCATTTAGGCAATTTACAATGAAACTACATTACACATATATGTCTTGAACTGCAAATTCTGTTTTTAAGGAGAGAAAGAGAAAATAGTATAAAAAGGAGAAGCAATTCAGCTTCCCTTCTGACTTAAAAAGCTCATACTCTAGTGTGAGATGATGGAAGACATTCATCTGCTATATTTTCATTCTATCTCCCTTCCCTTGGCTCATCTCATCCTACCAGTTCAGATTCCTGTGTTTAAAGGCACAATATATACACTTAATATGGTATAGATGCCATTGTAAAAATAACACATGTTATATTTTTATAGACTATTATGCATATTTTATTCTATTAGCAATCGTAAGAATTTGTGGCTTTATCCCAACTGAAAATTCCATATCCTTGCTTGAGATTACCTGCTTATGCAGGTAAATGCATAAGCTTCAAATGAAACATTTGAAGTTTCACTCTGTACAATCATAGGGAAGTTAGTGATTTGGGGGAGTAATTCCAAAGTTTTCTACAAACCTGGGGAGCCTAAGGACTGATGGTGGTCCTTTAAATTAATGAGAAGTTGTGATCAATACTGATAATCAACTTGTATGCCAGGAAGTGTACCAAAACCTTTATAGATGTGATCTTATTTAACTCTCACAAGAATATACTGAGGTATGCATTATGAATTCCATTTTGCAGATAAGAAAACAGATGAAGCAGTTGGGTTTATACCTGCCCAAAGTTACATACTCAGAGGTAGAATTCTATACTACATTCTCAGTTCTAAGATTGCAGATTCTGCTTCCTCCACTTGTCCATGGCTGACTTTTGGAAGACTCAAAAGTCCAATTATATCTACATTTCTTTTTCCCATTTAAAGGTCATGATACTTTAATTTTAGATATTTTTAGAGCCTCTTAAGGCTCTATAAATCATACCAGACTCATTTTCCGAGTTTCCAAAAGATTAGGTGGGTAGGGGGTAATGATTTAAAGAATACAGGAGCCTATTACAAGACAAGCATGCTATGGAGCATCTAAGGATGTAACCAGCCTCACAATCAGCAAGACCAAGCAATGGGAATTTCATCAGGAAGACATCTTCAATGAATAAGGGAGTAAAAGGCATTTGGTTGCATCAGTTTCAATATATGACTCTAATAGAGGTCATTTATAAATCACTATACCTGTATAACATTTTGATTTTTGAAGTCACTTCATATAGATTAGCTCATGCTCCTTACACCAACTCTGTGATAGAGGTGATATTATCTTCCATGCACAACTGATAAAACTGAAGTTCCCATTTAGCAAGTAGGTGGCCGAGTCTCGTTTTGAACATATAACGTCTCACTCCTGACCCTGTGTATGTTCCACCTAGAGCAGATAATGAGATCCTCTTGCTGGAAATGAGATCCTCGGACTTTGAGCATGGATTTTTATGTGGTTTTATTTTCCCGAACGAACTGTAAAGTGCAAAGAAGAACAGGATGGCTTAAGTTCTAGCCAAAAAACCTGATGGGCCAGCTGCATCTTTCTTTTTTCTTTTTTTCTGGAGAAAAATCCAGAAATAAAATAACAAGAATCCTCTATGATGATGGAAAATGGGCAATGTAGTTATTTTGCAATTAACAAAGTTTAAAGGACCCCCTCTGAAAAACATACCCAGGGGCCTAAATTACTAGTTTTATACTAATCTGAGTAATGTATTATTCTCTGTTTTATTTTTAGCCAACTCTATTTTCCAACTGACTGTCTTGCACTTAATGCTTTCATTAGTACTGGGGTATTTGCATAAATAATTTGAAATTAGGTACACAGTGATTGTGATGGCAATGATAAAAATTCTCAATTTATTTGCAGTTAAATAAGAAAAAAAAACAACTGAGGAATTCATAATCTTTAGCTCCTCTCCCAACAATTATTTTTGTTTAAGCAGTAAGTTAAAAAAAAAATAAGCAGTAAGTTATACAGAAGCAGCTTGTAATAGAGAATCTTGTTATTAGAGTGATTTGAGTTCTAATTCTGCTTGGATAGTCTCTCTAAATCTAGCTTTTTCACCTGAAAATCAGAGGTAACACTGCCTAATATATAAGTATTTTGTATATTATATATGTTAAGTATTATATCTAGTTTAATTATAATAAATGCTTACGATTATTATTATATTGATATGTTCTATAATTAATTACATATACTATGCAATAGTATATATAACATGTATGAATATTATATATAGTTATAACAGTTACTATAAAATAGTATAGTTATAGTAACTATAATAGTAACTATAATAGTTACTATAAAATAATATATATGTTAACTATATGAAATATTTGATAGGTAGCCTGAACCCAATTAATTGTACCTATTGGCACTAAATGTTCTAGATATAGTGAAGCTGCTCTCTCCTAGAGCATGTAAGACAAATAATGGAGCAAAAGGCATTAATACTGAACACTGGATTGAAAAATGAACTTAAACTAGTTGGGGAAATATTATTTTCTTATAACAAAGCCCAAGCCATACTCTTTAAATTTAAAAGAGGAAACAGTTTTAATATATGTGTGATGTAAAAATTCTGCAGCATAATTTTGATTTAATAAAAGCCACTATAGGCTGAGAATTAAAAATGGGAGCATGTATTCTAATAAAACTAGGAAGCCTAAATTCAGTGTTGAGATCTTTCAGTAGTTGATATAAAGACTGGAATTACACATTTAAAAATAAAGAATAAACTACTGAAAAGTTCATTAGCTTCTCATAGGAAATGAAATAGATTTCAAGCAATGTACAAGATGAGAAAAAGCTGAGGAAACAAAGATTAATTTTTCCAACAGGGTAACAAAAACAATAAAGGAAGGTACAATGTAAAATATGATACTAGCTGTGGCTTCATTTCAACTAACTGGTAAAAGCAGGAAGGAATCCATCAGACACTCTTTTTTAAATAGCGGAGGGCTGGTGATTCGGAATTGTGAGGAAAAAAATGTAATCAAGGCTTTACTGCAACAATGCAAATGCCAATTATTGATTTTCAGCTTTATGAATCCACACAGGGACAAAACAAAAAACTCATTATGCAATAGAAATAAATCTTATCAACCTTTACCAAAAAATTAAAGGAAAAGATGATAGGTTGAGAGACAGAAGCTGGGAGAGGTGAGGTGTTAAAATCCTTCATGTACAATTTGGAAGTCAAGATACACAGAAAACAAAAGATGAATTATTTGAATCTAAAAAAGTAAGAGACTAATCTAAAATAGAATTATATTTAAGGGATGATACATAAATTAAGAGATGCTTATTTTCCATAAATTAAAAAGTAGGCATTAAAAAAAAGCATATTGAAATAAGGCAATCAGAGAAAGAAAATTATCATTTGATCTCTCTGATATGAGGAATTTTAGAGGCATTGTGGGAGGTTGTGGGGGGTAGAGAGGGAAAAAAATGAAACAGGATGGGATTGGGAGGGAGACAAACTATAAAATACTCTTAATCTCACAAAACTAACTGAGGGTTGCTGGGGAGTGGGGGTAGGGCGTTAGGGTGGCTGCGTTATGGACATTAGGGAGGGTATGTGTTATGGTGAGTACTGTGAAATGTGTAGGGCTGATGATTCACAGACCTGTACCTCTGGAGTAAATAATACATTATATGTTAATAACAAAAAAAAATTAGGGAGGGAGGGGCAAGATGGCAGAGGAGCAGGAGACCTAAATCATCAAGTCCCAGGAGTTCAGCTAGATAGTTATTAAACCATTCTGAACAGCTACTAACTCAACAGGAGAGAGAAGAGAAGAAGAGCAACAATTCAAGGAACAGAAAATTGACCACTTTCCGGAAGGTAGGACGTGTGGAGTAGTGAATCTGAGGCAACATTTGAGAAGATAGACCATGGGGGGAGGGGCCGGATCCTAGCAAGTGAAAGCAGTAGAGCATAAAATTGGAACTTTTAGAAATCCGCTCCACTGAGGCATGTTGCTCCAAAGGCTAAGCGGGGGTGAAGCCCTCCCGGGGACAGTGTGGTTTCAGGACCCACGGGGTCACAGAAAGACCAAGGGTGTCTGAGTGTGGCAGAGCTGCCAGGTATTGGAGCAGGGAAGCTGAATATAGAGAATACAGAGATGGAGCTGAAGAGTGAGCTCTCAGCTCTGGGTTACCTTGTACTGTGCTCCAAGGCACAGTTGGGCCACTGCTCTTGGAGCAGCAACCCCACAGGTAACAGATTCAGAGAGAAACCCTCCTTCCTCCTTTGGGAGGAGTGGCACAGGAGCATGAAGCAGGAGTCTGCTGGGCTTGGAGACTCTAAATGGGACCATGCACCAGAGATAGAAATGCTCGGTCACAGGCCGGGTGAGCACAGAGTGTGGCCTGAGACCAGGGAGACGGCAGGGACTGACCATTTTTCTGTAAGGTTGCATTGAGAAATGGGGTCCTGTGCTCACTTCGGCAGCACATATACTAAAATTGGAGAAATGGGGTCCTGAGCTCTCTGCTCTCATTGGGTTGGAGATTGGGAGGCTGCCATTTTCATTCCCATTCTCCAAAGCTGTATGGAAAGTGGTCAGGGAACAAAAGCTACGAGAGCGAACCTGAGCAGATTGCTTAGCCTGGCACCTGGCAAGTGTGTTGTAATTCAGCAAGAACATCCAGCCAAGACCAACTTCAATAATCAATGAGAAGTGTGAAACTTCAGAACTAAGGGAATGCAACACATAAAATTCATAGCTTTATTTCCATGATTCTTAAGTCATTTAAAGTTGAATTTTTTTAATTTTATTTTTTTCTTATTCTATTTTTTGAAATTTTTCCTCTTTCCTATTTTAACATTTTAAAATATTTTATCTTACCAATAACTTTTTAAAAATCTTTTAAAATTTTCATTGTTATATTCATATTTTATCCCTTCACTGTGTTTAACCTTACTTTTTGTATACAGACAGGTTTTTTTTTTCTTTAAAATTTTGGGATACAATTTCTTCTAATAGCTTAAAAGATACACTAAACTTAGCACATGGCTTTGTTCTAGTCTCCAGCCTGATCACATTCTTTCCTCTTTTTTTTCTTTTCTTTTTTCAACCAACTTCTTATTAATTCCTTTTTAGAATCTTTTTTAATTTTCAACTTCAGTCATATTCTCCCTCTTCATTGTGTTTACACATATATATATATATGGGTATATATATATACCCATATATATATATATATATATATATATACCCATACATATATATATATGTTTTTCTTTCTTTAAAATTTTGGGAGGTAGTTTCTTCTAAAAGACCAAGATACACCCAAAATCAAGTGTGTGGCTCTATTCTATTCACCAGTCATATATATATTCTCCTACCCTTCTTCTTCCCTGGTTTTTGGGTCTCTTATTTGTTTAGTGTATATTTTTCTGGAGTCATTGCTACCTTTTTGGTATTTTGTTCTCTCATTCATCTATTCTTATCTGGGTAAAATGACAAAGCAGAAAAACTCACCACAAAAAAAAAAAAAAAAAAAAAAAGGAGCAAGAGGCTGTACCAATGGCTAGGGACCTAATCAACATGGACATTAGTAATACATCAGAACTAAAGTTCAGAATGACAATTATCAAGGTGCTAGCTGGGCTTGAAAGAAACATGGAAAATTTCAGAGAATCCCTCTCTGGAGAAATAAAATCCCTTTCTGGAGAAATAGAAGAGCTAAAAACTAATCAAGTTGAAATTTTTAAAAAAGTTATTAATGAGGTGCAATTAAAAATGCTAGGCTAGGATAAATGAAAAAGAAGAGAAAATTAGTGACATAGAAGCAAAATGATGGAAAATAAAGAAGCTGAGCAAAAGAGAGACAAACAACTACTGGAAAATGAGGGGAGAATTCCAGAGATAATTAATACCATAAGACAGAACAATATTAGAATAATTGGGATCCCCGAAGAGGAAGAAAGAGAGAGAGGGGCAGAAGGCATATTGGAGCAAATTAAAGCAGAGAATTTCTCTAATTTGGCGAAGGGAACAGGCATTAAAATCCAGGAGGCACAGAGAACCCTGCTCAAAATCAATAAAAAATAGGTCCACACCTCGTCATCTAATAGTAAAACTTACAGGTCTCAGTGACCTAGATTTTCAAGAGAAAATCCTGAAAGCAGCTTGGGACAAGAGGTCTGTAACCTGCAATGGTAGAAATATTAGATTGGCAGCAGACCTATCCACAGAGATCTGTCAGGCCAGAAAGGACTGCCATGATATATTCAGAGCACTAAATTGGAAAAATATGCAGCCAAGAATATTATATCTAGCTAGCCTGCCAATGAAAATAGAAGGAGAGATAAAAAGCTTCCAGGACAAACAAAAACTAAAAGAATTTGCAAACATCAAACCAGCCCTACAGGAAATATCGAAAGGGTCCTCTAGGCAAAGAGATAGCTTAAAAGTAACAGACCAGGATGGAACAGAGACAATATACAGCAACAGTCCTTTACAGGTAATACAATGGCACTAAATGCATAACTTTCAATAGTTACCTTGAATGTAAATCGGCTAAATGTCTCAATCAAAAACACAGGATATCAGAATGGATAAAAAAACAAGACCATCCATTTATTGTCTCCAAGAAGCTCCTTTTAGACTCAAAGACCCCTCCATATTTAAAGTGAGGGGATGGAAAACAATTTACCATGCTAATGGACATCAAAAGAAAGTTGGGGTAGCAATCTTTATATCAGATAAATTCGATTTTAAGCCAAAGACTATAATAAGATTTGAGGAAGGACACTATATCACACTTAAAGAGTCTGTCCAAAAAGATCTAACAATTTTAAATATCTATGCCCCTAACATGGGAGTGGCCAATTATATAAATGAATTAATAACAAAATCAAATAAACACATCAACAATAATACAATAATAGTAGGGGACACCCCCCTCACTGAAATGGACAGATCATCTAAGCAAAAGATCAATAAGGAAATAAAGGCTTTAAATGACAACACTGGACCAGATGGGCATCACAGATATATTTAGAACATTCCATCCAAAACAACAGAACACACACTCTTCTCTAATGCACATGGGACTTACTCCAGAATAGATCACATCCTGGGTCACAAATAGGGTCTCAACCAGTACCAAAATATTGGGATCACTCCCTGCATATTTGCAAACCATTGTGTGTTGAAACTGGAACTCAACAATAAGAGGAAAGTTGGAAAGAACTCAAACACATGAAGGCTAAAGAGCATCCTACTAAAGAATGAATGGGTCAACTAGGAAATTAAAGATGAATCAAAAAAAAATTCTTGGAATCGAAGGAAAATGAAAACACAACAGTTCAAAATCTTTGGACATGACAAAGGCAGTCTTGAGAGGAATGTATATAGCAATACAAGCCTTTCTCAAGAAACAAGAAATACTCAAATACACAACCTAACCCTACACCTAAAGGAACTGGAGGAAGAACAGCAAAGAAAGCCTAAACACAGCAGGAGGAGAGAAATAATGAAGATCAGAGCAGAAATCAATGAAACAGAAACCAAAAGAACAGTAGAACAAACCAAGGCAACTAGGTGCTGGTTCTTTGAAAGAATTAATAAGATTGATAACCCCCTAGCAAGACTTATCAAGAAGAAAAGAGAAAGGACCCAAATTAATAAAATCATGAATGAAAGAGGAGAAATTACAACCAACACCAAAGAAATACAATTATAAGAACATATTACAAGCAACTACTTGCCAGCAAATTTGACAATCTGGAAGAAATGGATGCATTCCTAGAGACATACAGACTACCAAAATTGAACCAGGAAGAAATCGAAAACCTGAACAGATCCATAATCAGTAAGGAGATTGAAATAGTCATCAAAAATCTCCCAACAAACAAGAGCCCAGGGCCAGAGAGCTTCCCAGGGGAATTCTACCAAACATTTAAAGAAGAATACCTATTCTCCTGAAATTGTTCCAAAAAATAGAAATGGAAGGAAAACTTCCAAACTCATTTTATGAGGCCAGCATTACCTTGATCCCAAAACCAAAGACCCCATCACAAAGGAAAATTACAACCAATATCCTTGATGAACACAGATGCGAAAATTCTCACCAAAATACTAGCCAACAGGATCCAACAGTACATTAAGAGGATTATTCACCATGACCAAGTGAGATTTATCCCTAGGCTGCAAGGTTGGTTCAACATCCGCAAATCAATCAATGTGATACAATACATGAATAAAAGAAAGAACAAGAACCATAGGATACTCTCAATAGATGCTAAAAAAAAAAAGCATTTGACAAAGTAAAGCATCCTTTCTTGATCAAAACTCTTCAAAGTGTAGGGATAGAGGGCACACACCTCAATACCATAAAAGCCATCTACAAAAAACCCACAGTGAATATAATTTTCAATGGGGAAAAACTGAGAGCTTTTTCCCTAAGGTCAGGAACATGGCAGGGCTGTCCACTATCACCACTGCTATACACCATAGTACTAGAAGTCCTAGCCTCAGCAATCAGACAACAAAAAGAGATAAAAGGCATCTGAATCAGCAAAGAAGAAGTCAAACTATCACTCCTCGTAGATGATATGATACTTTATGTGGAAACCCAAAAGACTCCACTCTAAAACTGTTGGAATTCACATAGGAATTCAGTGAAGTGTCAGGATATAAAATCAGTGCACAGAAATCAGTTGCATTTCTATTTACCATTTACAATTGTTACTGTGGCTTAAACATACTTTCAGATAAAGATAATAAAGCATAGGAACATAGATAAGATATATACATATCTAGTAAATGAGAGATTTTTCTAGTAGAATGTACATTCGGGATATGGTTCACATTTATAAATTTTGTCTGTATTGGGGAAGTGATCATAAGAATCAAAATTAAATTAATAGAATTATACTAAAAATACTAAAATAGTTTTCTTTGATATTTATTTCTTTTTCTCCATCAGACCATCTTTTCTTTCCACTGAAGTTTATGTGGTCATGTACGATCTCTTACCATCTCCTATCTTTCATTTCTTCAAAACTTTACCAAATATTATATTTGGGGGTCTTATTTCTTACTATGCTCTTCCATATGTCCTTTGGATGTCCCCATTCATTCCCAGTTATTTACTTTTCTTCATGTTGCTCTTTTCACCCTGAAAGAAATCTTTCCCCCTGTTTCCATGTTGAAATCTTAGCCATTCTTCCTGGTCCAATTCAAATGTCCAGACTGTAAACTTATTTAGAAAATAGACCACATTCTCCATGGCACCACCCAGCAAAAGTTTGTGGAACTAAACTGCCCTACCCCACCATGGTTTTCAAAAATTTCCCTATAAGGAACAGAGTGGCCTATTCATTTAATAGACATTAATGAAATAATTAAATACAGGTTTGATAGTAGCACATGGTAGACTCTTGAAATTTACCTATTTCAGCTATTGATCTATTTTATAATATGAAAAGATTTAATTTTTGTTACTTGAAATTGTTAGAGAAATTTCTAATTACGGTTCCTTCATATTTATGAAAAGGCTGATCACACTGATTTTTTTTATATTGAGAATTTTGTTAAAATCCAATCCAAGATATTAAAATATTTTCCTTAAGAAAATACAACCCACTTCATATATGTGTTTTATCATGAGATTTCTAAGGAGAGTTCCTCAAGTCGGATAATGAGTTATGGTGCTATTTGGGTACTACATTGTATTAGGCTCAATTAAAATACATATTCTGTATTCTATGTTATGTATGTTTATGTATGTATATAAAGTATATACACGCTGTACATACTTACTTATATTTTGGATATATTATATATCCTATTTTCAAATACCACAAGCCCCTTGAAGTTAGTAAATCCATTTAAACGTATCACCACACAATAGAAACTCGGGTTCTTGAACAGAAAATGTGGTCAGAAAGATAGGTAAAGAGTAAAATTTTAGGAAAGTATGTTTATTTGTTCAAATATGATCATCAAGCAGATGCTAAAACAATGTCCACATCTGAACTTTTATTTTTCCTTTTAGTTGGCCCAAATGATCATTTTCCAAAATGGAAATGAAGATTCTCAATATAAATAGTAGTTTAAAAATATTCTCATTTGCTTCTACTACCAACATCTTATTACAATTATAAATAGTGTATTCTTTATTGACAACTACTAGTGAAGAAAAATGCTACAATTTCTCATGGGAGCTACTGCCTAGGATGATACCATCCCCCATAATATGTATGAATGGGATCAATAAATCAGTGCCCAAACACCACTTCCTTCCCTTTCATGGGGCAATAAATGTTCTTCAAGGGGTTTTAGCTAAAACTGCCCTTATTGAGTCAGCTATGCCTTAGTTAAACTAGTGGTTAACTAAAACAGCTAAGAAGGGAAAAAAGCCAGGGAGACAAACAACTCTTCTCATTGTATTAATATCTCTTTTGTAAAGATGTTCCTCTTTTTAAAAACTATGTCTTCTCCCCATTATAGCCATCTGTGCAATGAGTATAACAATTTCAAACTCTATATTGCAATCGTTTATATTTGTCACTTACTACTAGACAATTATGTTCTTCAAAGTAGGTATTTATATTCTCACAACAAAAACAATAGATGTACATATTTTTGTTCAATGAAAAGAAAGAAGTTAAGTGTCCCAAGGAATATTCCTAAATAAGCCTATAGAAATGAGATTTAGATATTTGGGATACTGGAAATATTATTAATGGAAAGATTTTTAAAGCTAAATGATTGAATTACATAAAGCATTATTATCATCTATCATGTACACTCATTATGGTTCCATGGATTATTGTAATAAATGTCTTTGATATGAAAACCTTGGCTAACAAACAGATTTCCAATGGACCAATTATTTCAAATCCTACCCTGGAGTGTTTCTATGCCATGACCCATATAACACAGCATTCAATGTGAGATAGGACATTATTAGATCTGATCCAGAGTGTTTTATTATCGAAGGTACTAGAAGGATCTCATTTAGCAGAATCACTTTAGGCATTACTCTAGGCATGGATTATGTAAGCAACATTTGAGCAATATTCCAATAGTAAATTCAACAGAAAAAAATAACTATTGTAACATAACTTAGTAACTTGGATTTTGAAAATATATATACATATATGTGACATATATGTATATATAATATTATTTATGGGAATACAAACCAGGGCTATTGAATATTGTCAGAATAGTATGTACCAAACAATTGCTGAGCGGTATACTATTTTGGTGAACTTTCCTACTGTCTACCATGAAAAAAATCTAGCAAAAGAAGTTTGATCTTAAAAGCAAAGATATGGGATGCCTGGGTGGCTCAGTCAGTTAAGTGTCTGTTTTCGGCTCAGGTCATGATCCCAGGGTCCTGGGATCGAGACCCGTGCATCAGGCTTCTTGGTCAAGGGTGGCGGGGTTGGAGGGGAGAGCCTGCTTCTCCCTCTGCCTGTCACTCCCCCTGCTTGTGCTTGTTCTTGCTCTTTCTGTAATAAATAAATAAAATATAAATAAATAAGTAAATGGCGAGCAAAGATACAAGTTGACTTAAATCCATACACAGCAGAGGACATGAAGTCACACCAAGGAAAGAAGAATACATGAGAGTTATAGCTGCCACAGATGTGAAGTACAATTCTGAGTCCCACCTGTTGTTCTATACTGTAGGTTGCTGAGCCTTAGAACCAAAAGTTGTGAGATACACTCCCTTCAGTAACTCTAGTCCATATAATTGGGTTGAACTAACAGAGTAGACAAAACTGAAAGGGAACCAAATTTAGAAAAAAAAGAAGATCAAGTTTTAGAATTTATTTTTAAATATCTTTGAAATAGCTAAGTAGGAATGCCAAATAGAAAACTGAATAAGGACATTCTGGCTCAGAGAATAGAAGTCTAAATTGGAACTATTTGGGATCATCAGTATATGGACAGCAACAGTAAGAACTGCAACTGTAGGATATGAAGAGAAGAGGGATCTGATTATATCCTAAAACATTCAAATATTTATGCATTAATTGAGAAGGAAAAGTTGACATAGACAATGAAGAAGAAACCAAGACAATGTATTGTCATGGGAGCCAAGATAATAAGATGCTTTTATTTTCTTTTGTACATTAACTGTATAAATAGTAAAGTAAGATGCGTGGTGAAAAAAATTCACTGATTTTAGCCATATACTAAAAGACATCTAGAAGCAGGTTGTGTGTGAATGGGAGTAAGAGAATGAAGACAGCATATTTATATACAACATTTTGAGACATTTGGCAGTGAAGAGAAACAAAGAGGTATGGTGGTAATTGGAAGAGAATGTGGAAATCAAAGGAGAAGTTTTATTTTCTGATAGGGGTCCCTTAGACGAAGTGCTGAGCCCAGGACATGGGGCAGAATAAGCACTCAATACATGTTAGTTTCTATCATCATCAGTATCATTATCATCAATCTAGATCCTGTAGAATTAATTGGTAAAAGGTTAATAATAATATTATTGGTCATTTCAAATACTAAGACTACTAATAATTTATTAATCACTATTTAAACCCACAAATCCTATGAGGTAGCTATTATTTCTTACATGTTATAAATAAGGAGTTTATGCTGAGAGAATTTGCCAAATAATTGATAGGTTCATCTGTCATATTTCAAAGCCTATGCTTCCTTCCTCCTGTATATTATACCCTTAAAACACTAAGGGAGGGTTGGTCATTTATTTCTGTGGTTCTTCTAAAATCATTTACCCACCACTAAACATTTCATGTGAAATCAATGCCCAATACTGCTGAATAGAATTCATCTCAGCAAACATACATTATTTAATAAATAATTTTTCCTAGTTACTACAAATATGATAGACATATATGATTTAGCACTAAATGATCCAATCTGTGTCACTGCTGAGAACTGATGTTTAAACATCAAAGCCTTCCTTGTACAAAATATACAATGTTTAATTATAACTTTTCTATAGACAAAGGCCTGTAAAATAAGAGGGGGCTTTTGGAAAGAGATATGCCATATCATCTGTCATTGTGACTTAGCAAAATCTTTACCAGGAAAGGAATCTCTGCTGGGACTTCAGAGGGACAGAAGAAGAGAAAAAACTAATTTTGCTATTAAAAATATTGCAGTGTTTTTAATTTTTACCTTGTGAATATAGCTTAAATTGAGATTTGTAAAATGAAAAAAAAATCACTTTATTAATCTGCTCAAAAACAGTGGAGTGGTTGACTCATTTCTTTCTTGGCTCTTCTTCTTAAAGGAAAATAAAAGTTGAGACAGAAGCTGTGACCCAGATTCCTGCTCTAACCCTCCAGAATTCAACTTCCTTCTTTCTTTGTAAGCTGTCAACTTCACAGCTAAAGCCTGCAGTGCATGTCTCATTAAGAGTGATTCTGTATCCACAGAAAGGACAAACCTCTATATAGAACTGTGTGTCAATGGGTCGGGAGGGTTGGTGAGCTATTCATTTTGCTTGTTTTAGCTGGCAAGTCACCTCTGAACCTGGATTCTAACTGGATCTAATGACAACCCGGAAACTCTCCCATCTCAGCGGAAGGCCGAAAATCTCGGCAGCACAGCCAAAGCCATTCAAGCTTGACAGACTTTGCTGAAAAGAAGCAACTTCTCTGACAGCCACTCCCTGGCCTGCCACTACCTTCTCCAGTTTACATCTCTGCTGTCTGGCTTCTGCGGCTGCTGGATTCTCTCTGGAAGTACTGTAACTCCCACAATACAGACAGCAGGGACTCAGTTTGAAAATATCTGCCTGGCGCATCATTTACTGCAGGACTGAGCAATGAGTAGAAAGAGCTGGAATGCAGTGCCTTGGCTGTGGTGTTGTGGCCAAATGAGCTTTATTCAGAGGGGGTCAACCACGCTGTCTGCGTTTAGCATTATGGTCTTGGGAACTGTCTTCTGTAGTGCAGACCTCTGCTGTCCAACATGGTGGCCATTGGCCACATGTAGCTATTAAGCATTTGACATATGACTAATTCAAATTAAGATATTCTAGCCACAATAAAACAAAATAGACTTCAAAGACTCAGTATGAAAAAAAAAGATTATTAAAAAAACCATTAATATTTTATAATATTGATTACACGTTGAAGTGATAAAATTTTGGATGTACTGGGCTAGATAAAATGCATTTTTTAAATTAATGTCACTTGTTTCTTTTCACCCTTTCTCACAATCACCCACATAAAATTATATATTCATTATATCCTTATTAGAGAGTACTGAATTATACATTCAGAGAAGATTGACCTCCTATATATTTCAGGTAGAATCTAAATCTCTTAAGAATACTTTATAATGTCCAGAATTTTTTAAAATTATCTAGTGTCTAATCTTTTTCTCTAGACTCACTGTCTACATTTTCTTTATGTACATAGCACATGCTTTAGCCATACCAAAGAATAAACAGATCACCAAATACACCATGATTTTTCACATCTCCTAATTTCACACAAACTCCTTTTTCCTAAAATACTCTTCTGTGTAGCTAATTTTGGCTCATCCTTCAAAACCCAGCTGAAAGTGACATAACTCTCTAACTCTCTAGTTCTAAATTGATAGCCTCTGCTGTGCCCTTCCTGCCCACCTCCACTCCAACATCACAGGATTTTTCGTGTTTTATTATAATTATTTATGTCTCATTACCTAAGAAACTGTGAAGTAATCAGCTAAAAGAGGTTACATCTTAGTTACTCCTTTTGTCCACAGTCTGGGCAGCCTAAGTATTTGTTGAATAAATTTATTTTAGAAAACAAGTACTGACTTTCCCCCCCAGGTCATGTATAATTGACATATAACATTGTGTAAATTCAAGGTGCAAATGTGGTGACTTGACATGCATATATGTTATTACATGATTACAGCAACAAAGCTAGGTGACATATCTATCATCTCACATAGTTGCTTTTGTTTTTTTTCAGTGAGAATATTTAAGATCTACTCTCTTAGCCACCTTCAAGTATACAGTATAGTATTGCTAACTACAGGCAATATGGTGTATATTAGATCCTCAGAATTTACTCATCTTATAACAGCAAGTTTGTACCCTTTGACCACCCTTTCTCCATTTCTCCCATTCCCTGGCCCCAGCAACCACCAATTTCCTCTCTGTTTTTATGAGTTCAGCTTTTTTAGATTTCACATAGAAGTGAGATCATACAGTATTCGTGTTTCTTGGCTTGACTTATTTTCCTTAGCATAACGCCCCCAAGGTTCATTGATTTCTCATTAAAAAATTACTATTGAGCATCTAGTATAAATAGTAGAGCAAAGCAGCTCTGCTGTTGAAGCTACCCTGCATTCACCATGATCTGGAGGGACTGAGAAAGTCGAAGATGAAGGGCTGCACAGCTCAGGAATCTGTGCCCTGAACAGAATTTGCGGATAGTGTCTGAAACTGGTTCTTCAACTTAACACCTGCAGGATCTTTGAGAAACCACATAACTTCTTCTGTGAATCTGACTCTGTATCTATAAAATGATATGCACTCTGGGGATACTTTAAGTTTTCAATCTGCCTCCTATGCTGTTTTGTTATTTTGTGATAAAGAGAATTTGAATAATTTTCTCCTTCCCTTTTAAATGTGCTTGCTTCAAATTCCATTTTTTTTCACTTCTCAATATATGCGTAGATATATACGCATTGTAGATGATTGTAGATGATTCCCAAGTTAAATTTGCTTTGTAAATTTAAATGTTTCAAGAGCCAGAACTTCTACTCAATGCAGTTATTGGAAAGGTGTCTGATAAAATGCCTCTGGTAATATATGAAAAATAGTCATCATTAAAGTGGGAAATTTTGCAATTTATTTAACTATACTTAATTCAATCATCTGTTCTGCCTATAGTTTCCAGACATCATATCAAGTATTAGCTGGTCTTTTTGGATATCCCATTCTTTGTAAGATATGCTTAGTCCTCTAAAACTTTTCTCTCTCTTTCTTTCCTTCCTGCTTCTTTTTTTTCTTCTCTTCTCTCCCTTCCTTTCTTCCTTCTCTTTCTTTCTCTTTAATGCACTCATATCAATTTGTTCAAAGATTCCAACAATGTAATCAACATTCCAACAGACACAACACATGCATTTTTATATGTATCAAACCAAAGGAGAACAAAATTCACTAAATACATGTCTAAAAGAACTAAAATTGCTCACTGATAATTGAAAACCCAGGGGGAAACCTATGGGGGAAATGTGTATTTCTTTATAAAAGAGATTTAACAGCATGTGTGCATGCACCAAAAGTTCCCCAGGAGTGTCCAAGAGTCTGTTCTAAGACAAGGGCAAAAGCTCCTGGCCTGGGATAAGGAGAAGTTGTGATTGTAGGTCTCATTTAGAAGGAAGCCCAATTTCAAGCATTAGTAAGTAAACTCTGGTTTTATATACTTTCTAATGCCACTAAAACTCTTGCTTAATATGGGGGAAAGAAAGGGGTAGGTGGTGGAAGGCTGATACAGCTTAGTAGCTTCTTAATCGTAGGTAGTTTCCATGGATCCCAGATTCAATATCTTTAACAGAAATAGGTTCCATTGTGCTCAATATCCAAGTATTTGTTGAAATGAATTAAAAAAAACTATATAGGGCTGGGAGATTTGAGATGAATAAATATGTCTATTAATATAATATTAATTAACATATGGAGGACTGATAAGCTAATGTCCTTATATATATAATGATCATTGTTCTTATATGTGATTGTGTATGATATTCATAAATATATATGATACACACATATACATACATATGTATACATATGCATGTATGTACTGTAACAGCAGTACAAAGTCCTGAGTTGGATGTAGGTAGTAGAGGTGAAAGAAGAGATTTTCTTCTAATTGGACACATTGGCCTTACATACTACATCCTTTTGCTCTTTTTGTTTTCTCCTTCAATTATATCTGGGTAATTTCTTTTTTATTATTTCAATTTTAATTATTTTTTATCTGAGTGTAGCTCATGTAGAATGCTACATTAGTTTCAGGTATACAACACAGAGATTCAATTTTTCCATATATAGGCTATGTTTACCATATTTAACATGGTAAAGAGCTTAGTTACACCTTATTTCAAAGGACTAGCTTTGTCACCAGAAGTAGATGTTATCAAACTTTTCTCCATCTGCCCCCCATGGTTATAGGAAGTACCCTGGCCTGCTTCCTCCATATCATAGGGTTGAGGGAAATCAAGAGTGAGGTAGGAAAAGAAAGTTAGCCAATACAAGAGTGGATTACTGAGGCCATGGATTGCTCATTTTGTTGGACCATCATTCAAGAGGCCGTATAAAGCTGCTTCTCAAAGCCATGTTGAGGAAGAAGAGAGAAGAGCATGTCCATTGTCTCTCATTTGCCAATGGTTAAAGATTACCTGCTCTGGGCATTAGTTCCCCTACTCTTCTTTCTTATCATGAATTGACTCCAACAAGTCTACCTCAGCAGAGCAAGGGAGCTCTTAAGTAGAATGTGAGAGGTATGTGGAGAAGATGCAAGGCAAGGCAGTACTGAGCTGTACCTGTGAAATGATTTCAAGTCCAGGTAAAGCAGATTACTGCACTGTTGGCTGGGAGTGAAACTCAAAACAAAGGCCTGGAAATAAAGGAAACCAGGAAGATTTGAATTGGTATCTTAAGTGATATCTGATACCAGAGAGGTAAAACACTGGGTTATTTTAACTATTTGCTGGTGCCTCTGGTTTTTTTCACTTTTGACCAGATGTCTGGTTGGCTCCCATAATATGCAGGATATTTGGTGGTAAATGTTTAACAATGACCTCTTTGATGGGAAATCTGTGTGTGTGTGTGTATGTGTGTGTGTGTGTGTGTATTACAAATGTTCCTGAATATACAATTAACGTAGCACACCCTTTAGAAATAATAATAAAATATACAATGTACTTTATTATAAATTCCATACAGTTGATTAACTATCACAAAATACTTTCATTGAATTTTGCCAAAATCTTATATCCATAGCCAATGTATGTGTACAATTCACCAATCAGGGTATTTCTGATATGAATGTTGACTAAAACTTATATACATTAAGGTGTTTGATGAAAGTGAAGCTGAATAAGTTGCAGTGAGAACTTTGTTTACCAATCAATGATACATATAACTTCTTTGCTGAATCACAAAATAGTCTGAAATGCTAGAAGAGTTTTTAAATATATTGTGCAATCACAATGTGATGGTTATAGATTTGACATACTTTTAAGTTTAATCTAAATTGTTAAGATCCGCTCCATCAAATCAACTCTTGATTGTTAGTGTGCCAGTTTCTATGACTTAAATATTCTCACCATGACCAGTTTTCAATCTACTAATGTGAGGTCATTAAACATGGAGTTAGTTGGAAGGGAATGCACAGTAGCACATCAATACGGTATATTGACCATATGCTGTCACTGTAAATTGCCTAAAGAGTCAGAAAACTGTAAAATGTGGTGAAATAATTAGTAATAATCTGTTTTTCATTAGAATGCACTGATATTTTACTTTTTAAAATAAATTATAAATGTACTGAAAATTTAACAATTCTCTTGTTCATACCTCTCTATGAGCTGTTGCTAACACACTCCAGATATGCCAATAAGCTCTTTTAAGATTATGCTGGCTGGGGCACCTGGGTGGCTCAGCTGGTTAAGAGTCTCACTCTTGGTTTGGGTTCAAGTCATGATCTGAGGCTCATGAGACTGAACACTGTGTTGGGTTCTGTACTCAGTGGGGGTGCGGAGTCTACTTGCAATTCTCTTCCTCTGCCCCTCCACTATTCACTGACTTTCTCTCTCTCTCCAATAAATAAATAAATAAATCTTAAAGATTCTGCTGGCCAATGGTCTCTGTGTTGTTTTCAGTTACTCCAGGACTTTGAAAGTTACAGACTCCCTTTGAAAAGATACAGATCCAATACAGTAAAGGTGAAAGATGAATGGTGGAAAAAGGAATATTATATCATTTCTGATACGGTTCAGGAAAAGGTCTGCTCATGAAGTAGAATTTAAGTTGGGTCTTGCAGATGGAATGGATTTGGACAATCGGGAGATGGCACTCCCTATGGAGCTAAAAGAACCAGCACAGGTTGAGGTGGATAAGTATGTGATGAAGATACAAACTTCCCACCTCAAAGGCAGCAAGAAGGAATGGCCAAATCCAGTCCAGGATCACAGTGGAGAGGCCCTAACTTGATAGATAAAGAGGCACAATAGAAGGTGTTTGAGAGAGCAGATGACATTACCTAAATGCACTTAGGAAAGAGTACCATCTTAATAACGAGCCAAGAGGGGCACCTGGGTGGCTCAGTGGGTTAAGCCTCTGCCTTTGGCTCGGGTCATGATCTCAGGGTCCTGGGATCAAGCTGCACATCGGGCTCTCTTCTCAGCGGGGAGCCTGCTTCCTCCTCTCTCTCTGCCTGTCTCTCTGCCTACTTGTGATCTGTCTGTCAAATAAACAAATAAAATCTTAAAAAAAAAAAAAGCCACTTAAAAAATAACAAGCCAAGAGAGTGGAGTGGCTGTCCAGGGAAAAACTATAGAGTATTGTAATTACAAAGTTTAGAAATAATAAGGGACTGAATGAGGCTAGTGATAAGGGAAACAGACGCAATGGTGTGTGGGCCACTACGTAATATAACTCAGGGGGACCTAGGATTCACGTGGAATAGAAAGTGAACGATGGTGTTTGGGATTATGCTGTGTGATCTCATTTTTGTTTGTTTAAGATTTTATTTATTTATTTGAGAGAGACAGAGCAAGTGAGCATGAGCAGGAGGAGGGGCAGAGGGAGAAGCAGACTCCCCACTGGGCAGGGAACCCAACACAAGGTCTTAATTCCAGGACTGGAGATCATGACCTGAGCTGAAGGCAGATGATTAACTGACTGAAGCCACACAGGTGCCCTGCTATGTGGTCTCAAAAAAAGTAACTGACAGATGATTACTTCACATGAGATTAGAGAGCAAGTAGGAAGCTTGGTTAGGAGGTTAATGCAATAGTCCCAGTGAGAAATGAGGGGGACTTAAAAGTAGCAGCAGTGAACATTATATTCATACACTGAACTGTGTGTCTCTAAAATTCATATTTCAAAATCTTAATCCTCAGGGCCTCAGAATAGAACTGTATTTGGAGATCAAGCCTTTGAATAGGTAATTAAGGTAAAATGAGGTCATATGGGTGCTTCCAAATCCGATAGGATGTGTCCTTATCAAAAGAGGAGATTAGAGCACAAACATGCACAAAAGGAAGATGATGTGGGGACACAGGGGGAAGACAGTCATCCACAAGGCAAAGAGTCAGGCCCTGGGAAAGAAACAACTCAGCTGATACACTGATTTTAGGCTTCTAGCCTCCAGAACTGTGAGGAAACTAATTTCTGTTATTTAAGCCACCCAGTTTATAGTTCTTTGTTATGGATGCCCAAGCAAATGAAAGCAGCCCTCTGCCCCCATCCTTAGGCAAGATAAAAAGTAATCTAATTCTGTGATCAGACGAATCATGAGTATTGGGAAAGGACGTTGGTGTTTGTAATACGTGGACTGAGTTTGTTCTTGCATCAGCAATTTCCTAAGCACATGAGCCTAGGCAAATTGTATAAATATATCTCTGAGCTTTGGTTTCTTAAATCACATCAGAGAGGATATGATAGCCCAAAGTCTGGCACAAAACACATCCAACTGAAGTTAGTTCTTAGTTCTCTCATAGTTTTTCTTCCTAACAGTCACAAAACAGACCTCAAAAGAATGGCACTAAATAGACTAGGTTTAAATCTCACTTGAATTTGTGAAACCTGGGTTCAAATCCTGGCTCTGTCACTTACTGGTGTTTGGGCAAGTTACTTAATCTTTCAAAACCTTTGTGCCTCATCTATAAAATTTTCATAAAGGGACTATTAGGATTGAACGTGATTTTGCATGTAAAAGGCTTAGAGCATAAATATTGTTTAGTACATAGAAAAGGCTCAACAAGTATGGCTATTATTAATCACAAGCAATTTTATATGTTCTTTTTCTGTAAATTTTCTTAGACACTGGTATTTGCCATCATTGTCTATGACCAACTTCTATCAATAGAAATTATTCCTCTGTGGTTTGCCTTTTTTCTCAATGCTTCAGCTAACACCTACGGCTCCCAATTTGTATCTCCAGTTAGATACCTGGCAAGTGTTAATTCAGCTGTTGCCAGGCATTCTTCCCAGACATTTAAAACTAGAGCTGTTCATTAGCTATGGTGGTGCACTGAGTGTTCAGTAGTGTTGCTACTAAGTAATAACATTTTAGTGTTTCTTAAAAACATGGTCCCTATCCCTGTTGCCTATGTAGGCACCTCACAAAGCAAATTAGAACAGGCATAACCTCTGTCATCAGGGAACTTAATAGCTAAAGCATCTTGATTGGATTCACCCAGTGTTTTAATAAAATCACTCACGGTCCAATTCTCTTGTCCTCATTTTGTTGCTGATGAAATCCCAGGACAGTACCGAAGTGTTGGCTTTTTTCACTCTGTTGCACTAATGTCTGCTCGTTTCCCCATACTCTAATCCTTTAATCATACCTTTGGGATACTAAAGTGTAGTAAACCATTTGGGATTATCTCACACACATGAATAGCAAGTTATTCTCTGAAGCATATGGAGACTGACAATGTGGTTTATTTCCTCCCTGTCCCTCAAGATATCTTTGATTCCTCCCAGGGCTCCACAGGGCACTTCTGGCAAGAGAAATCCCTGAAAT
The DNA here is from genome assembly GCF_002288905.1 of Enhydra lutris kenyoni. Taxonomy (NCBI): domain Eukaryota; kingdom Metazoa; phylum Chordata; class Mammalia; order Carnivora; family Mustelidae; genus Enhydra; species Enhydra lutris. The sequence continues at coordinate 11,849,525 of NW_019154121.1, read as the reverse complement.
GGAAGTCCTAACTATTCCCAACTTTGCATTGTAAGAGCAAGTCAGACTTAGAATGATCCCAGGATTCAGGGATATATTGAGTCATGAACTTTTGGAACTGTAGGCCAGCTACGAAAAAATTTGAACCATGATGGTCATGCTTTGATAAGAACTCATTCTTATTAATACAAACATGGTATATATCTAGCTCCAGAAAAGTGCCTCAGTGCCATCTCTGTGCATGGTCCCTTTGCCAGGCAACAGACTCCTCTGCCTATTTATTGGACATGAGTATATAATCCACTTTATGCTTATAGTTCTTCAGCCCCTTGGCCTCAGTGATTGGCCTAAAGGGGTGAGATGTTACCTAAACTGGTCATCAGGTCTTTTCCTTGGATTTTTCAAGCCCAATTTCAAAACTTATATAGAGAATGTCTTTATTGCCTGCAAAATCTCTTCATTCTCTGCAAAAATGTAAGCCAAGCATACAGCATGGTTCTAGACACATGAAGAAATGGAAAAAGAGAACAATGCCCCCATTAAAAAAAAAAAAAGTGGGGCAAGAAATTAAGGGGCAGAGAGTGGATCCATCGAAATTGGGCTCCTGGTTGTCCTTCCTAGTTTTCTCCTACTGCATCCCTGGCTTTCACAATTACAGAAATAAATGAATCCCCTTTTTTGCTTAAGCTAGCTTGGTTTCAATTTCTGTCGTTTGCAATGACAGTGTACTGACTGTTATTCTGTTCAAAGCAAGAAACAAATAAAAGATAGCAGAAGAAATAATTCCATAGAAGTATCAGAACTTTAGTTATGCCATAGGAAGGGTAGAAAAAAGAAATACTTTACTAGATGGTACAAAATTCCAGATATGGGACAGAACTTTATGTGGGCTTGAGAGAAGAGATATTGGATATGAAATATATTTGTGGTTGTTACCAGATTTTTCTAAATTACAGGGTCCATGTGTGTTATCAATGGGAAAAAACACTAAAATACAGAGAGGTTTCAAAGCCAGACAGCAAGTTTCAACCTAATCCAGAAGACAATAAAACCATTTTTATGTTCTAAGCAGGAAAGTTATAGAATGAAAATAACACTTAAAAAATCTTTTCCCGGAAGTAATTTGTAGTAATGGCTGGAGACAAGAATATAGTGAGAGATCTCATGAGAGGCTCCTGAAAGAATCCAGTTATGAGATGACAAGAGCCTGAAATTGGACATTGATAGCAGGCATGGAAAAGAAAGAGTTAATTGTGAAGGCACTTCTAAGAAGAAAACAGTGTTTTGCATTACATGAAATAGTGGAGCATAGACCACACTCCAGAGTGCAAAGGTAAAATGAGAATAGGAAGTACAAAGTGTGCTTATTGTCTGTAAATTCCGGTACATGGAAGTGAAAGGAAGGATGTAACCAATCTAATTCAGGTAAATCAACATTAGCAAGAAGACACTTGCATATTAGGGAACCTTTCATTCACACAATATTTTCCACTCTTCAGAGTAATATATAATGCTAATTAGTGAAAAAGAATTTACAGATATTAAACCAATATCTAGATAACTAACTTCAATTGCATTTTACTGGCAACTAAATATATTATAATTCCATAATAACCACAGGAGAATGAGTTAGACATTATTACACCCTGTATACAGTTAAAAAAAACTGAAGTTCAGAAGTTTTCAATAACTTGCTAAAGATCACAAAACTAAAAAATATTGGGAATAGAAACTAGGCTTCTGGAATTTATCAAGTTCTCTTTCCATTATAGCACAGAAACTTACAAATCCAATTACCATTTTGCTATTAGGAAAGCCTACATTTTCATTTAGAAGAAAAATGAAGACAGAAAAAAAGAAATTAACGCTATTTAGCATTGTCAGGGTATCCTGGAAATCTTCGTGAAACTAATGAAAGCTACATGTTCCAGAAGATATTGTATTATCATATATGCAAAGAATCATGAGCAATAAAATTAAGAGCTGAAGAAGAAAAGCAAGTCAAGATACAGGTAACAACACACAGTACAATGTGATGAGTGAAATTGAATCATCTAAGAATTATAATACAGAGAAATGATGGAAATCTGGGATAATTTAAATTTCATTGAAGTGAGTCTTCTAAAAGGTAAATTCATAATAAATTAAGGTGAAGCTGAAATTTCTTTCTCCTTCAAGAACTCTATATTTTAAATGAGGGATTTTTTAGAATAGATCAAAATGAACGTAGGATGTTAACTATATTCTGAATGATAATGAAAACAAAATAGACTATGTAAAATATTTTAAGCTAATCAGATCCACCTTACTAAGAAAAGGTATGCTATCATAGTGCTTTGATTCTAAAGTTTTCTATTAAATGATAATAAACTAAAGGATGGACAGAACAAAATTAAACAGTAAATATTTACTAAGCATTTACATTTGGGGTCCCTGGGCATTGAAAAGCACATAGAAAAGATTGAGAAAGTCCATGCCTCGAGAAATCTATACTATGGTGGGGGGAAAAAAAGCAAGCTTACTTTAAAATGGAAACAACAATTTGATATAACACATAGTATAATAAAAAAGCAGATGAGAATTTAGATTTTGTAAGACGTGAAGTTCAAGAAGGATCACATTTCAGGTGAAGAAAGAAAGGCATAGTGATGAGACAGTGTAAGATCATTAATCAATGATGTATAATCCACTTTGACTTGGAGAAGAATAATTTCATAGTGTAAGAGAATATTGTTGACTAAAAACACAACATAAAGGCATGTTGTAGAGGATGGTGAGTGTGGGCTGAGCAAATGAACTCCAAAGAATTGATCTGAGCATCTTTTGCCTTGATAGCCAGCCATCTGTCATTTATTTCTATGGAGATCATTCAGTGGAGAAGAGATATTTTATTTGCTTCTCTTGGTCTACTCCATATTTACAGGATTTCTTACCTGGTCTTCATGGTCTCAAAGGGTCTGTGGATAGAGTTCATAGCATTCATGACATTGATTAGGCAAAAATGAGAAGAAACATACCAAAATTTGTGTTTAATACGGTATACCAGTGTTTAGAAGGAAACTGATCACATGTGTGCTTAAATTTGAAATTAAAAGAGGTAAAAAATAAATAATCTAAGCTTCAACCTTAATAAACCAGGGAGAGAAAAAGATCAAATTAAACCCAAAGTAGGCAGAAGGGAGGAAGGAGAGAGACAAATATTGATAAAAATCTAAAACAGAAAAACAACTGAGAAAATTAATGAAACTGAAAAGCTGAATCACTAGTGATATTGACCAAGATTAAAAGGGAGCTAGCATAAATCACAAATATCAGGAATGAAACAAGGACATCATAATACAGCATACAGAAATTAAAAATATATTAAAGGAATAATACTAACAACTCTATGACCACAAACTGATGACATAGAAGAAATAAGACAAATCTTTCAAACACACATCTACCAATAGTCCCTTAAGAAAAAAGGGATAATTGGAATAGTTCTAGATCTAGTTAAAAATATATTAATACTTGATATTCTTCCAAAAAAGAAAGCTCCACGTTCAGATCATTCCACTACCCAATTCCTTCAAACATTTAAGGAAGATATAATACCATTTCTGTAAAATCTCTTCTAGGAAATAGGATAAGAGAAAGCAATTCCCAATTAATTTTAAAAAACCATAACTGGTCTAATACGAAAGTCTGAGAAAGATATTACAAGAAGACTACAGACAGGAAAAATCCTCAATAAAATGTTAACAAATCAATCCCAACAATAATAAGAGACAATATATCACAACAGAGTGGGGCTTATTCTAAGAATGCAAAGCTAGCTTAAGCCATATAATTGGTCATAGTCAGATAATAAAGAAAAAATAATATGATCTCACTATTTGCAGGAAAAGCATTAGATAAGATTCAATATTCATACATAATAGAAATTCTTAGCAAAGCAGGACTATAATGAACCTTCATTAACATGATAAATGACATTTACTAAAAATATAAGGATAACTATGCTTCTGTGAAAGACTAAATGCATTGCCATCAGATCAGGAACAATGAAAGTATGTCCCCTCCTATCATTATGATTAACATTAAACTGGAAAGTCCTAACCCATGCAATAAGGCAGGAAAAATTTATAAGATAAATTCAGATTGGTAATTAGGAAATAAGACTATCTTCTTTCACAGACATCATCTCCCATAATTGTCTAGGTAAAATATCCCAAGGATTATAAAGAAGCTCCTAACTTAAAAAGTCAGTTTAGCAACATCACAGAATATAGAATTGTCACACAAAATCAGCCACATTTCTAAACATTAGCAATAAATAGCTGAAATTCAAAGTTTAAATAATAGTGGCATTTATAATAGCACCTTGCATAAGCTAAATACTTACAGTATATCAAAATATAGCATAGGATCTGCATACTGAAAACTACATAGATTAAAGAAATCATAAGAGCTAAACAAATGGAGAGATACATATGTTCATGAATTGGAAAATTCAATATCGATAAGATGATATTTTCCCCCAGATTTAGTCAAAGATTTGACAAAATTTCCATCAAAAATTCCAAGAGAATTTTTTTGTAGATAGCAAAAAGTTCATTTTGAGATTTTTATGGAAAGGAAAATGACCTAGAATAGCCAATTTTTTAATATTTTATTTATTTATTTGACAGAGATCACAAGTAGACAGAGAGGCAGGCAGAGAGCAAGGGAAGGAAAACAGGCTCCCCGCTGAGCAGAGAGCCCGATGTGGGGCTCAATCCCAGGACCCTGGAATCATGACCTGAGCCGAAGGCAGAGGATTTAACCCACTGAGCCACCCAGGTGCCCCTAGAACAGGCAATTTTTAAAAAATGAGTATTCACCTTGCCCAATATCAAGGCTCACTATAAAGTTACACTGCTCAAACATTAGTGGTGAAAGTATAGACACAGAGGTCAATGGAAGAGAAAAGAGAGTCCAGAAATAGACCCAAACACATATGGCAAATTGTTGTTTGACTTAGTTGCAAAGGCAACTAAATTAATTTCAAGGTAAAAGGATAGTCTTTTTAAACAAATGGTACTGGAATGATTGGGCATTCATCAGTAAAGAAAGAGACTTCTATGCAAATTTCATACCTTATTAAAAAGTAACTCAACTATATATATATATATATATATATATATATATAATCTAAATCATAGATATAAATATAAAATCTAAATTAGAAAACAGGAGAGTGGAGAGTATCTTTGTGACCTTCAGTGGAAAAATGTTCTTAGATAGCATACCAAGACATGATTCATAAAACTAAAACAACCCTGGCATATTAGACTTTATGAAAATGAAACACCCTTGCTCTCTGAAAGATATTCTCAGAATTTAAAGACAAGCAACAGACTGGAAGAAAGTATTTGCTGGTTACAAATCTGACAAAGGACTTGTACTGAAGTATGGGAAGTACTCTCAAGACTCAACAAGAAGAAAACAAAGAATTCAATTTTAAAAATGGGTGGGGAAGCTTAGGAAGATGGTAGAGTGGGATGATCCAAGGCTCACCTCCTCCCACAGAAACTTCAGGCCAGCAACTTGTTTGAGACACATACAGTGTAATTCACTCTGAAGATGACCTGAAGGCTAGTGGAAGAGCTCTTCTACCATTAAGGATATAAAGAAAGAGCCCAATCAACAAGGGTAGGAGGGGCAGGGATATAGTAGGGAACCAAACCCCTATATGGAAACTCACAAAGAGGAGGGATATCACATGCATGGAGGTCCTGGCAGAGGGACAAGGGCATCAAGTTCTGAGGCAGGCCCCCTGACCCTGGGGATTTGCACAGAGAAGACAAGCCTTCATAACATCTGACTTTGAAAATCAGTAGGGCTTTACACTCTGGAAAAGTATGGAGGTTCCTTAAAAAGTTGAAAATAGAGCTACTCTACAACCCAGCAATTGCACTACTGGGTATTTATCCTAAAGATACAAATGTAGTGATCTGAAGGGGCACATGCACCATAGTGTTTATAGCGGCAATGTCCACAATAGCCAAACTATGGAAAGAACCTAGATGTCCACCAACAGATGAATGGATAACAAAGATGTGATATATATATATCATAATATTAATATGTATGAATATTATGACTATATATTCATATTATTATTATGAATAATTCAAATGGATAATTGGAACAGTTCATTGAATTCCCCTGTAAACCTGCTCCACCCAACAAACCAGCCCTGACAAGTACTCCTCCAAAGCGACTCTTGCTTTGGGGAGATGGAGGGGGAGGAGGAGGGGAAGACCTGCCCACTGGTTAAGAGACTTCTATGGCAACATCAAGCATACTAACATTTGCATTATCAGGGACTCAGAAGGAGAAGAGATAGATATATGAGAGATATATTACTGTGTAGTCTACTCCAGTGAACAGCAAATATTTTTATAGCAAAGACAATTTATAATAGTTTAGAATGTTGACATTATTATTAATTAAAGATTACCACAGATGTCAAGAAACCAAGTAATAACTATTCATTGGTTCCTTAGATTTGTCTCTATTTCTGCTTTGAATAATAGGCAGAGTGGCTTGTGGAAAAATAATAACGATAAGCAGCAATATTTTATATTCCTTGTAGTTCAAAAATATTTTTATGAACCAATTATGATAGTCAACATTTATTATTAGCTGTGCAAACTTCTTTACTATATTATTTTATTTAATACTCATGCTATAACTGAGAGATGGGTATGGTTATTATTCCCTCCTTACAATAAAAGACACAGCCTTATTGACATTATATTATTATTAAATCACAAATCTACAGATTAGGATTCAAATTCCAGTCTGTTGTCAAAGCTCATCATCCCTATAACCTAGCTGAGAAGAAGTTTTCAGAATTACCTCCCTTCTACAGATGATGAAAATGTGTCACAGAGTCTGTTATGTGATCCTGTGATACAAATTTCCCCAATCTAAAAACCACTGGCATTGGGGTGCCTGGGTGGCTCAGTTGGTTAAGGTTAAGCATCTACCTTCATCTCAGGTCATGATTCCAGGGTCCTAGGAATGAGTCCTTCATTGGGCTCCCTGCTCAGTGGAGAGCTTGCTTTTCCCTCTCCCTCTGCCTCTCCCCCTGCTTGTGCTATTTCCTTCTATGTCGAATAAATAAATAAAATCTTTAAAAAAATAAAATAAGACCACTGCTGTCTACAAAGAAGAACTCAAATCAGTCTTTCTTTAAACTATTTTTTTTGAGTGTTTCCTATAGGGCTTACAATATACATCTTAACTCATCAAAATCTACTTCAGATTTATACTAACTTAATTCTAGTAAAATGTAGAAATTTTACTCCAGAGTTAACATTGTCTATAGTTATTTATCATCCAAATAAGTATTTATTCAAACAAGTATTTTACCTCATGTTGTTTGAGGTTTCACAACTCAGATCTTGATAAATAAAATGCTTCTTTTACCTCTGTATTTAAGTGGACATTTGAACTTATTTTTTGCCTGTGAAAGGCAAAATAATATCCCTCAACTATGTCTGCACCCTAATCCTCAGGTCCAGTAGATATGTGACCTTACATGGAAAAGGGGACTTTGCAGATGTGATTAAGGTTAAGGACCTCATGATGGGGCACTTATCCTGGGTTATTGAGATGGTCCCCCTCTAATCACTTGAGTCCTTTCAAGTGAGGAAACTTTTCTGATTGCAGAGAAACAGAGAGATGGCAGAAAGAAAAAAAAAAAAAAAGGAAAGAAAAGTGTGTTCTCATTGGTCATACTGCTATTACAAAGACCAAAACAAAGCTACAATATATCTGTCAAAAGGTCAGAAATATAATAAAGTTTATTATAAAAGAGTTGTCATTTTTTCCATAGAATTGGAAGAATATATATAGATAAAACTTTAGTGTATTCTCTAAATATTAACCAAAACTCAGAATTAAGATACCTTTTTAATAGCTAAATAAGTTTAAAATAAATTAATCATTATCTTAAAAGAGCAAAAACTGCTAGGGAAATAAGAATAGAGTTTGTAATAAGCTCTGTATGTATAAATTTATTTCTACTTTAATTAAGCATGAATATTGCTAACTATTTGGATTTTAAAGCAAGATTTTTTTTTTTAAGATTTTATTTATTTATTTGACAGAGAGAGAGAGATCACAAATAGGCAGAGAGGCAGGCAGAGAGAGAGCAGGGAGCCTGATGCAGGGCTCGATCCAAGGACCCTGAGACCATGACCTGAGCCAAAGGCAGAGGCTTAAACCACTGAGCCACCCAGGCTCCCCAAAGCAAGGTTTTCTTAAAAATCAATCAAAATACCAAAAGCATATTTGTTACATTTTTTAATGTAAGACATAGTATTACTATAATGTTTGGGATCATGAAATTTTGCTTGTATGCTTTTTTATACATATTATTGAAATACATCCTTCGTGTGGTCACATAGATTTTTAAAGTCTTCATTCATGTGTGATAAAGTTTGTTTTTGTATATAAAAGGAGTAGATGCATTTGGCTTTATCCAATTATCAACAGAGGTAAGAGGGAACAGACTCTTCTTCCTTTCTGGAGAAGAACAGATTTTATAATTATTTCAGGATATTGAACACAAATGCACTGTTCATAAAAACTTGCTGATAAAAACTACCCACCACATAATCAACATGGGTTTTAGGTCTTACTATTTTGGACTCTGAATAGGAAAAATAAAAATAGTCTGGAAATATTTGAGGAGTGCTAGGTAAAATGTGGGTAGAAAACCAAATATATCTGTTTTTAGAGCAGTTACCAGAAAGGATGCAGCTGTCAAAATTGTAGCATTTAGACAATTAAGTGCTTGAGTATTGAGTTTCAGGCAGTTATGATAGTCTGGAATCATCAGAAAATAAGTTTTTTAAATTTTTATTTTTTTAAAGATTTATTTATTTATTTGAGGTGGGGGCAGAGAGAGAGAGAGGGAGAGAAGCAGACTCCCCATTGAGCACCGTGAGATCATGACCTGAACCAAAATCAAGAGTGGATTGTTTAACCGACTGAGGCACCCAGGCGGCCCCAGAAAATAGGTCTTTAACCCTTTACCATTCTACATACCAGTCATCTGAGTTCCTATTCACAAATTTAAAACCAAAATTTAAAATTTAAAAACCAAAACACAAATTTGGTTTTTCACAAATTTAAAAACCGAAACAACAAAACTCTAGGGACTATCAGCCATGTTAACAAACTTGTTCAAATTAAACTGAGACCTATAGGACTCCTTAAGCCAGAGGTGATTGAATAGGTGGGTCATTCTTTGGAGTCTTTAGAATTCGCTTGAACTCAGAGTTTTCTAGTAAAGGAAGGTACTTTCCTTACTTTGCCACCTTAAACTAATGCTTAAAGATTTGGGTAAAAATCACTTCCTTTGTGTGGGAAGGAACATGTGGGCTTTGGAACCAGAAAAGGATTGTTGTGAGTCACTACTTACTAGCCTTATATTTTTTACCAACTTTATTAGTTTCCTAGGCTGCTATAACAAAGTACCACAAACTACGTGGCTTTACACAACCAAAAGTTATTGTCTCATAGTTCCAGAGGGCAGAAGTCCAAAAGACAGGGTCATGATCCACTGAAAGCTGTATTTGCCTATTCCTAAATTCTGGCTGATTTGACAGTAATCTTTGGCATTCCTTGTCTTATAAATACATCACTCTCATCTTCCACCTTCTCTTGGCATGCTCCACATGTGTCTTCACATTGTCTTCTTTATGTGCATTTCTGTCTCTGTGCCCAATTTCCCCCTTTTATAAGAGTATCAGTGATATTAAATTGGGGCCAACCTTACAGTTTACTTTTAACTTGATTATCTCTGTAAAGGCCCTATTTCCAAATAAGGTCACATTCTGAGGTACTTGGGGTTAGGACTTTAACATATCTTTTGAAATGGACACAATTCAACTGAAATGCCACTTACTTAATTTCCCTAAGCTTCCGCTTCTTCATCTGTAAAATGCAAATAATCCTGTCTGCATTATTATTGAGAAAGAAGCTATGCAAAGCCAACTAGCAGCTGTGTACCACAGGTGCTCAAATATATATAATTTCCCCTTTTCATTTACATTTCTCCCAGATATTTATATCTCCTTTATGCTCACCCAAAATATGATGCAATTTTCCTTCCACTTATTATATTAAAACTGTATATCTATTTATTTGCCTGGCTTGCTACTATATTTGAGTTAGGAGATTGTTACAGTAATTTTTAGATGCTCAATACATACCTTAGTCTACTCACTAAGGGGACTTATTGATAAAAGGAGGAATGAACAAATGGATAGATGAAAAATGCCTAGGCCAAAATATTCCTTTTAAACCTCAATTTCTCTTGGTGGGTCAGAGTCTAGGGAGTACCAGAAGTAATCTAAGAAATATACATGTTCTGCTTTATTATTCCTTTGTTTATGTTCTTATTCTTGTCACATGAGTTTCCCTAGTTATCTGATAGTGATCTTGAGATTTTTTTTTTTTTCATTACAAGCTTGGATTTTTAAAATCCAATGGTGTTCACTGCAGTTTCCCAGGAGTTTCTTTTTAGAATATCTGCCAAAATAATTCATTGTTCTCTCAAGTTATTTCATCTTTAAGACATCAACTTTCTGCCTGTGAGGGGGGCGTGGAGAGAAATCTCATCAGGAAAGATGCTGGTTATAATCAGGCATCTATCAATCAGAGTTAAGTTATCTCACACTCTGAAATGGCGGAGATGCAGAACCCATTTACATTTTGCAATAAATATTCCTTCTTCCCCATTTACTATATTTGGAAGAACAACCTAGTAGCTTCACTGGTTATTTATGAGAAAACAACAACAACAACAACAGAGAACAGTATTCTAATAGAATTTTAAAAGCACACCCATATTCTTGAATGCTTATACCCTCAAGTAACGACAGAGGAAATGGACTGATTTATAACCAAAGATTGCTTCATAATAATGACCTGCAGTTTGAAATCCAGGTTTCATTTAGCAACATGAAGCAATTATTCATAATACTGGAATAGCCTGAAATAATCTTTTATTATCCTGAATATAAATCTGAAGTTAAGGGGGAAAAGCCTACACATTTTCCATGCAAAGGAGTGTAAAATATTCTCAGCTTTAAACACCAGAAAAAAATCTGAAGAACCAACTTAAGTCCACATTTTTTTTTTGTCCAAATAATTAAGGCAAAGGAAAGTTTTGGTCAGCAGATTATATTTATCTGTACTTTTAGCACGATCATTGTTTTCTAGCTCCACAAAAATTCTCTCTCCAGTTCACTGAACTTTGAATTTGATCCACTCACAAAGCTGATTCTCCTAGCTGCTACCTAATAAACCCAAAAAGACTTTAAAAGATACATCAGGAAAAAACAAGTTCTAGAGGGAGACTGTTTACCCACATTAATTAATTGCTTATTTTATGGGTGTCTGCTGTCCATGCAAACAGTTCTGCTAGGAATGTTTGTGGTGTAAGTGGTGTAAAGAAGGAAATGGAGTGGCACCTGGGCGGCTCAGTCTGTTAAGTGTCTGACTCTTGGTTTCCACCCAGGTTGTGGTGTCAGGGTCCTGAGATCGAGTACCGCACCAGGCTTCACTCTCAGCATGGAGTCTGCTTGGAATTCTTTCTCCCCCTCTGCCCCTCCCACTCATGTGTGCTACATTCTCTCTCTCTCAAACAAATAAACCTTAAAAAAAAAAAAAAGAAGAAGAAGAATGAAATGGACCCAGAGAACTAGACATAGCTTCAACTTCAGATAAAGCCATGAATGTTTTATGAACTATACAAATTGCAGTAACATGTTGGTACGTGTACTACCACCTGCTCTCTGGGAGACAAAAAGCCCTGACATGCAGCATTTGTTGACTTCCATGGCCTACACATGCCCATCATTGCCAGTTTCAAGTTTCCAACATGAAGTTGCTGAACATGGAGTTGGGAAGGGAAGCACATAATTGGTTCCTGAGAGTTGGTGGGAACAAACCTCAATGGACCACTGCTTATGTGTAAATGATTATTGTGCCAGATAAGATATTAAAGAATTTATGTGATATTTAACAGAGAGGGTCTTCTATGTCCAAAAAAATGACAGTCAAAATTACCATTTTGAATAGCTAAATCTGTGGCCATCCTCATAATGCTAATGCAATTAAAGCAGTAATAACTTTCTCAATGGAAGGTATATTACTTTCAACAAAACATATTATTAGATTATACTAAATTTTATAGAATACCTACTATGTATTATATTGGACCCTTGCTATGAACACATGATTTGGAGATGGGTGGGGCACTGCCTTTGTCTTTACATTCTAGAGAGGGCCACTAAAAACTAATTCTAGTAGATAATGGAACAAATAGTAACTACCTGTTTGTAGTGCAGAGAAGGGATATTTAGCCCAGTCTGATTCACAGTGGCTTTTTGGGAAAATGATATTGCCATAGCCAGCATTTATAAAACACAGACTTTATAGAGTCCTATACTTTAGAGTCCTTCTAGTATTGCCAACCACATCTGTCCCCATATTTGAGGTGAACTCTGAAGACTTGACTTGAAGGCAAAGTAGGTCCCTGATTTTATGAGGATGGTAAATAGAGGCTGAAGATCAGACAGAATTTTTAGGTCAGGTATAAGATCTTAAAAGGAACAGAGATCCATTTGGTAGTGATGCTGAGATGGAGAGCTCAGGGGTAGCTGGTGGATTAGGTAATTAATAAGTTACACTTAGTCATTTTCCTTATCTGTTTTTTTTTTAATTTTATTTTTCATAAACATATAATATCTTTTTATCCCCAGGGGTACAGGTCTGTGAATCACCAGGTTTACACACTTCACAGCACTCACCATAGCACATACCCTCCCCAATGTCCATAATCCCACCCCCCCCAACCCCCCTCCCCCCATTAACCCTCAGTTTGTTTTGTGAGATTAAGAGTCACTTATGGTTTGTCTCCCTCCCAATCCCATCTTGTTTCATTTACTCTTCTCCTACCCCCTTAACCCCCCATGTTGCATCTCCTCTCCCTCATATCAGGGAGATCATATGATAGTTGTCTTTCTCCAATTGACTTATTTCGCTAAGCATGATACCCTCTAGTTCCATCCATGTTGTCGCAAATGGCAAGATTTCATTTCTTTTGATGGCTGCATAGTATTCCATTGTGTATATATCCCACATCTTCTTTATCCATTCGTCTGTTGATGGACATCTAGGTTCTTTCCATAGTTTGGCTATTGTAGACATTGCTGCTATAAACATTCGGGTGCACGTGCCCCTTCGGGATCACTACGTTTGTATCTTTAGGGTAAATACCCAGTAGTGCAATTGCTGGGTCATAGGGTAGTTCTATTTGCAACATTTTGAGGAACCTCCATGCTGTTTTCCAGAGTGGTTGCACCAGCTTACATTCCCACCAACAGTGTAGGAGGGTTCCCCTTTCTCCGCATCCTCGCCAGCATCTGTCATTTCCTGACTTATTAATTTTAGCCATTCTGACTGGTGTGAGGTGGTATCTCATTGTGGTTTTGATTTGTATTTCCCTGATGCCGAGTGATGTGGAGCACTTTTTCATGTGTCTGTTGGCCATCTGGATGTCTTCTTTGCAGAAATGTCTGTTCATGTCCTCTGCCCATTTCTTGATTGGATTATTTGTTCTTTGGGTGTTGAGTTTGCTAAGTTTTATCTGTTTTTTAATGAATGGAATCAAAGGTTTGGGCTGAATACTAACAAAGTAACAGCTATTGTTTACTGTCCGACTTCAATGCCTTTAGGTCCTTTCACATACAATAATGCATTTAATTGTCAAAATGAACCTATCAAGTGATATAAAGATATCTATCTTTCTCTCTTTATGTACAATATTTGAGGTAATTGTAAGCTGCCTAAAATCCCCAAGTTAAGAAGGGACAGAGGTAGAATTCTAATCTAGTTCTTCCTGACCATTCTCTTAGGCTTTTCCTGAGGTAGTTTCCAGCCTCATGTTCTTTGATTTCCGATTTATCTTGCAATGTTGCCTTAATTGCTATATTGGCCACACAACAAAGACTGGGGAAACCAGGGATTCGGGCTCTGCTCCCTTCACATGTATGCACCCTTGTGCAATAGCTTGGGAAATGACAGGGAATTTTGCTATCAAGTTTTCCCATTAACTTTTCAGCAATATTCCCCAGTTTACCAATGAGGAGGGAGGTCTGTCTTCTCCTTGGCCTTTGAAAAATGATCATTTGCTTGATCGCTCTCAACAGAGATCTTCCTATAGCCTCTGATATTTTCTTTTCATTTCTTCTGGGTTGTTTATTTTTAATTACTTAACATTTTTGAAGCCTCCTCCTCTATGCATCACAAACCTATGGCTAAAAAAGCCAAATGCTTCTATTTTGTTCCCCACTTTCCGTGCAAACAGCCAAAATGAATTTCACAAATGAGCCATGTTTTTTTTTCACAACTCTTGAATTGCACAGGCTGTTTTCACTTCTGGGAGTGGTTTTATCCTTTCACCCATTTCTTTACACTGTGCTTTCTCATTAGTTTTGATTTAGATGATCCTGTGAGAAACTCCCCAAGGGTCTCTCATCTTTACTCTGCTGTAGTCCTCATCCTATTGTATTGTGTGATGCTTTTCTTTTTTTCTCATAAAACCACAGACTTTCTAAAAGCAGAGAAAAATTGACCTCTTGCCTTTGGTGCAATTCTGCTATAACATAATGTGGAAGAGCTTGGGCTCTGCAGCTAGGATATCTGGGTTCAATTTGCCCTCTGCCACTTAATAGCAGTGTAGCCTTGAGAGAATTTCTCCATTTCTCCCAACCTCACTTAATCATTTGTGAAGAGCACATACTAAGACAACTCACCTTGTTAGGGCCTATTTAACCAGAGCGATTCCATCTCAGTTAAACAGTGATTTTGTTGTTCATGCAGTAAAACTTAAACTGACCCCCACCCCCACCCCATAGGAACTTACTTAGAAGCAAGTCTGGGAAACCAGTAAAATATGGTCGACCAGTTCCTGATAACAGAGCCCCAAATACAAGGGCGGGTCAGGTCAGGTGGAGATAGCAGACCCCGAATGCAAGGATGAGTCAGGCCAGGTGGAGACATCCAATCACTATCTCCCTAAAGAATGTGGGCCCCACCTTTTGGGTGCCTTTTGGGCACCAATTCTGACCACAGTGATAGGCTAGTTCAAATAGCTACTATAGGGTAAACTGTAATTCAATTGGCTGCCTGTGTGTGACCTAGCATGACTATGTAACTTTCTCTGTGTGTTACAATCTCATTGGCCACCTGTGTGTGGCCAGGCTCAACCACATGGCCTTTGCTCTATAAAAGTTAGTCTGTGGAAAAAAAAAAAAAAAAGTTAGTCTGTGAGGCAGGGAGGGGTCGCCCTCTAAGAGGCAGCCCCAACCTGTCAGTTTGATTCTCCATGCTTGGCTCGAAATAAAGCTTTGCTTGACCTTCGCTTTGTATCAGTCTCGCTCCTTTGATCATGGACCCTAACAACCTCAAAAGATGTTTGTCAGGATTAAATGGAAGTTAAGTAGTTCATGTAACTTGCCTGGCACATTTGTGGTACATACTGAGAATTCAACAAACATTATTATTAGGTGCTCAAATATTGAATGATAAGAAATGAATATATTTACTTATTGAGAAAATATTCATTGAGGTTGACTTTATGCTAGGTACATTTCTAAGTCCCGAGTAAGAGGCAGTGAGCACCTGAGAGTCATTTCCTAGTTCTATTGCACTTAACGTTCTCTTAAAGAGACACAAACATCAAACATAAAAATAAATATGTATGGAAATAAAAAAGAGTAATAGAAAATAAAAAAGGAAATTCTATTTTAGATAAGGTAACCAGGGATAGCCTTCTGATTATGATCAGTCTTTTTCACATACCTGAATGAAGAGAGGGGTATATCTGTTATCTCTATCTGGGAGAAGAGTAAATGCAAAGGCCCTGAGGCTAGAGGATCTCTGACATTTTTTCACAGAAAAACAAGTCAACTGGCTGGTTTGTTAGAAAATGAGTGATCAAAGGGGAGTTAAGTTGGCAGAGGGGATATTAGAAGTAGAGGGTGAGCATGATAGTGTGACAGGAGTTTAGGGCTTACTAACCAGGTAAGGACTATGGATTTCACTATGAGTGGCATGGAAAGCCATTTCAGAATTTGTAATAAGATTACAGGATGAACTAGTAATGCTTCACTTGAAAAATAAGATAAATAATTGGCAGAAGGGGCACCTTCAGATAGATAGTCAAGGGTCTAGTAGCCAACTGATAAAAAAAGATACACTAAAAAGATGAAGTTCATGGAAAGGTGAGGAATTCACAAATGAAATATTAAGAACAAAACTAAACTGAACTTGTACAAAGGAAAGTGAAGACAAAGGCACTGTGATAGGTATGAGACTGTGAGAGGACATATGCAAGTTTGGGTCTAGTTATCAACCCCTTACCATGTAGAGAACCTTTGAGCATTTATTGTATTATCCTTTTGGACCCCATACTCTGAAACATTTTATTCACCAAAAATAATTATAATTAACTCATGCTACCATACTGTATTCATCAAAGCTGTAAATAATCATCAATCTGAACTGATTGGTGAGAGCAAACCAATGTCATCCCCTCTTAAAGTCACCATACTAGCCAAGAGCAAATGAACCTACTATTTTCATCAGCCTGTGCTACCCGATGGCAAGTATCACACGCTATCTCTTTGGCTTGTTTAAATACTGGAAATAACTTGTAGAGAACCTCCCTCTCCCTCTGCTGCTCCCCCTGCTTGTGTGCATGCTCTCTCTCTCTTAAATAAATTAATACAAAATATTAAAAAAAATAAAACTCTGCATTATTTTGATCTGTTTTCATTTTAGGCAGAGGCAAACCTATATTCCTAGGAGAAGTAGTGTTGGTAAGTTCTTGAAAGATAAATGCATGCTAAAATTTTGGAAATTATGTGTTAAAAATAACCATAATCATGGTATAATGAATGTAATACCTTTCTTGGAATTAGGAAATGTGGCATAAATGTGACCTTTGTCACATAATAGCTATGCGACCTTGTATATATCACTTAATCCTACTTAAACATCATCATCCTCTGCTAAAATTGGGTGAATTAACATGGAGCAGTTAGATAGACTAAAACATGCTACCACGTTTGAAGGCGGTAAGGGATCCAGTGGTGCCTGAATGGCTCAGTCAATTGAGCATCTCTGACGCTTGGTTTTGGCTCAGGTCATGATCTCATGGATTGTGAGATCAGGTCCCACACTGGGCTCTGCACTCAGCAGGTAGTCCACTTGATGATTCTCTCCCTCTGCCCCTCCTTGCACTGGTATCCTCTCTCTAAAATAAATTAATAAATCTTTAGAAAAGAAAGTGGTAAATGATCCATACTGGAAAACGTTAAGGTAGGACATAATCAGTCAGTATTATTTTTTAAATATATATTTTTAAATTGAGGTATAATTAATATGTGGTGTTATATTAGTTTCAGGTATTCAATATAAAAATTCAACAATTCTATACATTATTCAGTGCTCATCACTATAAGCGTACTCCTAATCCCCTTTATCTACTTTGCCCATACCCCCTCAGTTCCTCTCTGGCAACCATCAATTTGTTCTCTGTCTTTAGAGTCCACTGTTTTCCTTTGTCTTTTTTTTTTTCCTTAGGTTGTAGTGTTTCTTAAATTCCACATATGAGTAAAATCATAAGGTACTTCTCTTTCTCTTAGTTCACTTAGAGTAATAGCCTCTAAGTCCATCCATATTGCAAACAGCAAGATTTTATTTCTTTTTTATGGCTAAGCAATATTCCAGTGTGCATGTGTAGGGGGTGTGTGTCTATTTATATCTGATTCCATTTTGGAAGCTTACATGCTTCTAGGAAATTATCCACTTCTTTTAGGTTGTTCAATTTGTTGGCATATACTTTTTAATAATATTCTCTTACAGCCCTTTGTATTTCTGTGATGTCAGTAGTTATTTCTCCTCCTTCGTTTCTGATTTCATTGATTCGAGTCTTCTTTCTTTTTTTCTTGATGAGTCTGGTGAAACATATATCGATTTTGTTGATCCTTCCAAAGAACGAGCTCCTGGTTTCATTGATTTGTTCTATTGTGGTTTTTTTGTTTTGCTTTTTATTTCTTTTATTTCTGTTCTAAAACTTATTATTTCTTCCCTTCTATTGGCTCTGGGCTTTGTTCTTCTTTTTCAAGCTACTTTACATTTAAGGTTAGGTTGTTTATTTGAGATTTTTCTTGTTTTTTGAGGTAAGCCTGTATTGCTATAAACTTCCTTCTTCGAACAGCTTTGGTTGCATACTAAAGACTATTGTGTTTTCATTTCCATTTGTCTCCATGCATGTTTTTAATTTCCTCTTTGGTTTCTTGACTGACCCATTAAGTGTTTAGTAACATGTTATTTGACCTTAATGTATTTGTGTTCTTTGCAGATTTTTTTTCCTAATTGAATTGTGGTTGGAAAAGATGCATGATATGACTTCAATCTTTTTTAATGTATTGAGGCTTGTTTTATGGCATAACGTGATTGATTCTGGAAAATGTTCCATGTGTTCTTAAAAAACTGTGTATTCTATTTTTGGATGGACTGTTCTATACATATATATTAGGTCCATCTGGTCTAACATGTCATTAACTGTTTCCTTGTTGATTTTCTGTCTAGATGATTTATCCACTGATGTATGTGGGGTATTAAAGTCTCCTATTATTATTGTATTACTGTCAATTTTTCCTTTATGTCTATTAATAATTGATTTATGTATTTACGTGATGCTATGTTGTAGGCATAGTTATAATTGTTATATCCTCTTGTTGGATTGTTTCCTTTATCATTATGTAGTACTCTTTCTTAAGAGATATTTATTTATTTGAGAGAGAAAGAGCATGCACATGAGTGGGGATAAGGGCAGAGGGAGAGGATTTCCAAGTAGGCTCCCTGCTAAGAATGGACCCCCCACACACACACACCCCCAGCCAATGTGGGGCTTGATCTCACAATCCATGAGATCATGACCTGAGCTGAAACCAAGAGTCAGATGCCAAATAACTAAGCCACTCAATTGCCTCATTGTAGAATCCTTCTTACCTCTTGTTATAGTCTTTATTTTAAAGTCTATTCTGTCTACTGTAAATATTACTACCTCAGCTTTCTTTGTGCTTCCATTTTCATGATAAATGTTCCTTTATCCCTCCACTTTCAATCTACATGTGTCTTTAGGTCTGATGTGAGTTTCTTGTAGGAAGGATATGAATCTTGTTTTTTTTTTAATCCATTTACTCACCCTATGTCTTTTGAGTAGAACATTAGTATACTTATATTTAAAGTAAATATTTATAGATATGTACTTATTGCCATTTTGTTACTTGTTTTACAGTTGTTTTTGTATTTCTTCTTTGTTCCTTTCTTTTCCTGGTTTCTTCTCTTGTGATTTGATGGCCTTCTTTAGTGTTATGCTTGAATTGCTTTCACTGTTTTTTTGTGCATTATAAATTTTTGATCTGTGGTTACTATTCAGTTCATACATAACATCTTATGTGTATAGCACTTTATATTGATGGTTGCTCAAGTTTGAACTCATTCTAAAGGCACTAAATCTTTACTTTCCCACCATGTTTTATGTATGGTGTTGTGCTTTACAACCTTTTATTTTGTGAATCCCCTGACTGATTTTTGTAGATATAATTGATTTTACTGCTTTTGTGCTTTAACCTCCATACTGGTTTTACAAATGATTAAACTATGCTTTTATTATACATTTGCTTTTATATGTGAACATTTTTCCTTTATAAGTTTCATATTCCTGGATGCCTGGATGGCTCAGTTGTTAAGTGTCTGCCTTTAGTTCAGGTCATGATCCCAGTGTCCTGGGATTGAGCCCTGTTTAGGGCTCCCTGTTCAGTGGGGAACATCCTTCTCTCTCTCCTCCCAGCTAGTGCTCTCTTTCACTATCTCTGTCTCTCTCACTCTTAAATAAATAAAATCTTTTTTTTTTTTTTTTTTTTTTTTTTTTTTAAATTTATTTATTTGACAGACAGAGACCACAAGCAGGCAGAGAGGCAGGCAGAGAGAGAGGAGGAAGCAGGCTCCTTGCCGAGCAGAGAGCCCGATGCGGGGCTCGATCCCAGGACCCTGAGATCATGACCTGAGCTGAAGGCAGCGGCTTAACCCACTGAGCCACCCAGGCGCCCCATAAATAAAATCTTTTTTAAAAAAAGTTTCTAACTCCTGCTTATCGTCTTTTCTTTCCATTCAAAGAATTCTCTTTAACATTTTTTATAAAGTTTAGTGGCCATGAACTCCTTTAACTTTTGTTTGAAAACCTCTTTATCTCTCTTTCTATTGTGAATGATAACTTTGCTAGGTAGAGTGTTCTTGGTTGCAGTTCTGTGGGGGTTTTTTTTGTGTGTGTTTGTTTGTTTTGTCTTCTTTTGTTTTGCTTTTTCCTTTTAGCACTTTGAATATATCATGCTACTCCCTCTGGCCTGCAAAATCTCTGCCAAAAAATTACTGATACCTTTATGGAGTTGCCCTTTTGTATAACTGTTTTCCTTATTGCTTTTAAAATTCTCCCTTTATCACTCCCTTTTGACATTTTAATTATTTTGTGTCTTGGTGTAAACTTCCTTAGGTTAATTTCGTTGGGTTCTCTCTGTGTTTCCTGGATTTGGATATCTATTTCCTCCCCCTGATTAGGGAAGTTTTCAGCTACTTTATTTGAAATAAATTTTCTGTCCCCTTCTTACCCTCTTCTCTTTTTGGGATCCCTATAATGTGTATATTATTACATTTGATGAAGTCATTGAGTTACCTTAATCTATTCTCATTTCATAATATTCTCTTTTCTTTTAGCTGTTCAGCTTGGTTGCTTTCCATTTCCATGTCTTCCAGATCACTGATCTGTTGTTCTCTCTTCTCTAATCTGCAATTGATTCTCTCTAGTGTATTTTTTAATGTTGGTCATTGAGTTCTTCAGCTCTGTTTGGCTCTTTTTCATATTTTCTCTCTCTTTTCTCAAGTCCAGTGAGTATCTTTATGACCACTACTTTGAATCCTTTATCAGGCATATTGCTTATCTCTGCTTCATTTAGCTCTTTTGTTGCAGTTTTGTCCCGTTCTTTCGTTTGGGACACATTTCTCTGTTTCCTTTTTTTGTCTAAATTTCTGTGTTTATTTCTATGTATTAGGAAAGCCAGCTATGTCTCCTGATTTTGAAAGTCATGGCCTTATGAAGAAGAGATCCTGTGGTGTCCTGTAGCACAGTGCACCCCATTCATCAGAACCAGGAGCTCCAGAGGTGTCTCCTATGTGGATCGTGTTCACCCTACTGTGTGGTTAAGCTGTATTCGCTAGCAGTCTATTTGGCTGCAATGACCCATTTTGCCTATTCATCATCAGTCACTATTATTAATAAAAAGAAATATTAAGTAATTCCAGGTGTTCATTAATTATTCTGAACACCTATGACTGCCAATGACAATCTTTATTTTGTCTGGCTATCCTTATAATTTAAGAGTTAGTTTGAGGATTTTAGATAGTTTGGCCAATAGGTAAAGAATGCTGGCTTGGAAGCAGATGCTGGAGTCCAAATTCT
Source organism: Enhydra lutris kenyoni (assembly GCF_002288905.1). NCBI lineage: Eukaryota > Metazoa > Chordata > Mammalia > Carnivora > Mustelidae > Enhydra > Enhydra lutris. The sequence continues at coordinate 11,827,906 of NW_019154121.1, read as the reverse complement.
AGTTGTTCTGTCTTTCCAGCTGTGAGACCTTGCATAGATTATTTGGCTTTTCTATGCCATAGTGTCCTCATCTATAGAATGGGGATGTTCATGACAATCCAAGTTCCTGGAGGCTTATTGGGCATATAGTGCTTGCCCCATTAATGTTAGCTAGTAGATGTCATTGTAGAGTTTGGCTGGAAGCCTGCTAACAGCCACAAGGTCACAACTGGTCACATTTCATCCTCCCACAAAAGCCCCATGAAACACCCTCTGGTCTTCTGTGTTCCCGCTCTGCCCAGGTATGCTACCAGGTCATGTATGGACACAGAAAGAGACTAGGTGCAACTGAGAGAGAAGACTAAGAAAGAGAAAATTGTGGAAATACAATAAAATGCTATTTCATCACACCAGAGTAGACTTTTAGAAGGCAGAGTGCTGGGCCACAACTCAAGGCAGGCCTCTTACACTGAATCTTATCACTAAATGTTTGTACAGCTTTAAGATGTCACAATTTCTCTGCAGCTGTTTTTACTCATCTGTATATTTGAAATTATTATAATTACATTGAGTAACTGTGTAAAACTTTACTATTTACAAGGGAGAAGGGCAAAATAACATAATTGTGAAAACATAGAGTTTTGGAATCAAGCAGATAAGGATCAAATCCCAGGTCTGCCATTCTTACCCATATAATCTCTGCAATTCACTTAACTTCTCTATGCCCCAGTGTCTTAATCAGAAGAATAGCAATTAAAAAATATTTCTCATAGAGGGCACCTGGATGGCTCAGTCATTAAGCATCTGCCTTCGGCTCAGATCATGATCCTAGGGTCCGGGGATCAAGTCCCACATTGGGCTCCCTACTCATTGGGAAGTCTGCTTCTCCCTCTCCCATTCCCTCTGCTTGTGTTTCTGCTCTTGCTAGCTTTCTGTCATATAAATAAATAAAGTCTTTAAAAAGAAAAAGAGAAATATTCTTCATAGAATTATTAACAATTTAAATAAAAATGTATAAACACATATACATGGTTCCAGAATCTCACAGGAGAAAGTTTGGCAGTAGCTTTAAAAACACCTCACGTGTTCGCTCTGTTGTATGTGATTCATGGCATTTGCACAGAATCCCACCATAACTAGAAACAATATTAATTGACAGGACTAAAAGCAAAATAAGATAATACTGGTAAAAGTGTATTATAAAATAATGCTATAAAAATAGAATATGTACTAAAGTATTAACTATGGTTGTCAAAATGAGATAAAACTTGGGGCAATATTTCTTATTTATCCTTTCCTATATTTTATTATTTTTCTACAAATATTACATTTTCAATATTTGATCAAATGACATGTGCAATAAAAATAACTGTAACTAGAGTTACAATAGCCTGTCTTGCAGTGCCCTTCGAAGTAGAGCAAAACTGCTGTTCCTATCTTCTATCTGGTAGTTGCAATAGGAGGTATTGCTTCTCAAAAGCCTAGAATTGTATAATAGGTTTTTTTTAATGAAAATAATAGTCATGATTCATCCTCTTTTTACATGATAAAAGAGAAAACAAATTATTAGACTTTTCTAGTAATGTGAATAAAAATCATTGCCTCAAGTCTGGTCAGTAGTGATAGCATTCTTGCAACCATTCCTGGGGTAGTCTCTTTCCTCTGCAATCCATCTTTCACATACAGCCCCCAGCACAGACAAGATAACTGTTTTCCTATGAACTTGAAAATGATTGCCCAAAGCATAAAGAGGGTAATTTTTTTGCACTTTTTTTCAGAAGTAATATGGTCTCAAGTTTGATTTTCAGCTTATTATCCGATTATATCTTCTTTTATTCTTGTATTTTATTTTCTAGGTATATTGAAGACCATCTCCAGTGCTTTGGTCATTTTCCCCCCAGTCTGGTTATGCATTACTATTCCCCTATTATTTGCTTTTGAAAACCTTTTCAATATCTCAGATTAATCTAACATATCACCAAAGAGTAGATTTTAAACTAACTGGTCAGATTTCAGGATGCCCACTGAATAATGGGTCACATTAACAGAGTGAGGTCACCCAAATGCATGTGGCTCTCTCTTCTCTCCACTCCCCAAGGAAACCCATCCACTTTGCCTTCCTGGCTGCCTTTTACTAGTACTTTAGTGCTCAGGAATATTCATCACTTTGAGCTCTGCAGCCAGCTAGTACTTAGGTTTGGATACTGAGATACAAAGTTTTGCTTAGGAACCTTGAGTCTAATTCACATACTTAAATCCAGCTTTCCCAGAGAGTTTCACTGGCAGTTATAGGCACTATTCCAACTAAAAGTAACGTGGAACTTTGATTTCTCATTTGCCATTGTTCATTGAGTATATAATTGCCTCTGAAGCCTCAAGGGAAATAGATGATTTGTAAGACATGGTTCTAGCAGTCTTGGGTTGCTCTGGTCAAATACCATTAATAACAATCTAAAACTCATCTTACACTTACACTTAACAGATTAGCAAAGTTGGCACCTTGTTCTTGCATATCTACCTCCTCCTTCAGTGTGACTGGTGTGTGAGGTACACTGGGTCATCGTTGTCGTCGTCATCGTCGTCGTCGTCTTCTTTTTTTAACCTACCACTAACCTATAGCTGAATGGCTAGACAGACCTGCTTTCCCTATTTCCTCTGATTTTGTGTTTGATTTTTCTCTTCACTCTGAATCTTACGTTTCCTTTGAAAGAGGGTCCTCCTCTGCCCATCCCCATCAGTGCATACATGTACTCATGCATGTACACACACTAGTTCATAACTTTGACTTCTTTCCTTTATGGCAATTATTACAACCTGTGTTTTTCTCTTTTTATCTATTTGCTTGATGTCTCACAGGCTTCCCCGCTGTGTATATAAGCACCACAAGGGCTCACTTGTATATCCATACAGAGGTGCCTCCCAGGGATAAGGAGCACAGTAATAATAAATGCATTCTCACCTGATATTAGGTCCTCAGACTCCCATGGTGGGAAGCCTCAGTTATTTCAATAATGGTAACTTTAGGGGTAAATAAGATTTTTCCTGCTGCTTGTCTTCATTTTTTCTCTAGGAGATGGGATACTTTATTCTTTTCTTTTTTTGATTGTGGTAAAATATTTAAAATTACCATTTTAATGACTTCAAGTATAAAATTCAGTGGCATTAATTACATTCATAATGTACATGTTGTACAACCATCATCACTATCTCCAAAACCTTTTTCTCCCAAATGGAAACTCTTTATCCACTAACCAATAACCTCCCATTCCTTCTTTCCCAGTCCCTACTTTCTGTCAATGCCAAAATATCTATTCTAGATATTTTCATATAAGTTGAAAAAAACAATGTTTGACTTATTGTGTTTAGCTTGTTTTTCTTAGAATAATGTTTTCAAGGTTCACCTTCATTGTCGCATGGAATGGAACTTTTTAAATGGCTGAATAATAATCCATTGTAAGGATATACTGCCTTTTGTTCTCAATGTGCACTTGTGTTGTTTACACCTGTTGGCTATTGTAAAATAGTGCTTTTACAGATACTGGTGTATGAGTATATTTTTGAGTCCCTGGTTTTTTTTTTTAATTTTATTTTTTATAAACATATAATATATTTTTATCCCCAGGGGTACAGGTCTGTGAATCGCCAGGTTTACACATTTCACAGCACTCACCATAGCACATACCCTCCCCAATGTCCATAACCCCACCCCCCTCTCCAAACCCCCCTCCCCCCAGCAACCCTCAGTTTGTTTTGTGAGATTGAGTCACTTATGGTTTGTCTCCCTCCCAATCCCATCTTGTTTCATTTACTCTTCTCCTACCCCCCTAACCCCCCATGTTGCATCTCCTCTCCCTCATATCAGGGAGATCATATGATAGTTGTCTTTCTCCAATTGACTTATTTCGCTAAGCATGATACCCTCTAGTTCCATCCACATCGTCGCAAATGGCAAGATTTCATTTCTTTTGATGGCTGCATAGTATTCCATTGTGTATATATACCACCTCTTCTTTATCCATTCGTCTGTTGATGGACATCTAGGTTCTTTCCATAGTTTGGCTATTGTAGACATTGCTGCTATAAACATTCGGGTGCACGTGCCCCTTCGGATCACTACGTTTGTATCTTTAGGGTAAATACCCAGCAGTGCAATTGCTGGGTCATAGGGTAGTTCTATTTTCAACATTTTGAGGAACCTCCATGCTGTTTTCCAGAGTGGTTGCACCAGCTTGCATTCCCACCAACAGTGTAGGAGGGTTCCCCTTTCTCCACATCCTCGCCAGCATCTGTCATTTCCTGACTTGTTAATTTTAGCCATTCTGACTGGTGTGAGGTGATATCTCATTGTGGTTTTGATTTGTATTTCCCTGATGCTGAGTGATGTGGAGCACTTTTTCATGTGTCTGTTGGCCATCTGGATGTCTTCTTTGCAGAAATGTCTGTTCATGTCCTCTGCCCATTTCTTGATTGGATTATTTGTTCTTTGGGTGTTGAGTTTACTAAGTTCTTTATAGATTTTGGACACTAGCCCTTTATCTGATATGTCATTTGCAAATATCTTCTCCCATTCTGTCAGCTGTCTTTTGGTTTTGTTAACTGTTTCCTTTGCTGTGCAAAAGCTTTTGATCTTGATAAAATCCCAATAGTTCATTTTTGCCCTTGCTTCCCTTGCTTTTGGCGATGTTCCTATGAAGATGTTGCTGCGGCTGAGGTCTAAGAGGTTGCTGCCTGTGTTCTCCTCAAGGATTTTGATGGATTCCTTTCTCACACTGAGGTACTTCATCCATTTTGAGTATATTTTCGTGTGTGGTGTAAAGAAATGATCCAATTTCATTTTTCTGCATGTGGCTGTCCAATTTTCCCAACACCATTTGTTGAAGAGGCTGTCTTTTTTCCATTGGACATTCTTTCCTGCTTTGTCGAAGATGAGTTGACCATAGAGTTGAGGGTCTATTTCTGGGCTCTCTATTCTGTTCCATTGATCTATGAGTCTGTTTTTGTGCCAGTACCATGCTGTCTTGATGATGACAGCTTTGTAATAGAGCTTGAAGTCCGGAATTGTGATGCCACCAACTTTGGCTTTCTTTTTCAATATTGCTTTGGCTATTCGAGGTCTTTTCTGGTTCCATATAAATTTTAGGATTATTTGTTCCATTTCTTTGAAAAAAATGGATGGTACTTTGATAGGAATTGCATTAAATGTGTAGACTGCTTTAGGTAGCATAGACATTTTCACAATATTTATTCTTCCAATCCAGAAGCATGGAACATTTTTCCATTTCTTTGTGTCTTCCTCAATTTCTTTCATGAGTACTTTATAGTTTTCTGAGTATAGATTCTTAGTCTCTTTGGTTAGGTTTACTCCTAGGTATCTTATAGGTTTGGGTGCAATTGTAAATGGGATTGAATCCTTAATTTCTCTTTCTTCTGTCTTGTTGTTGGTGTAGAGAAATGCAACTGATTTCTGTGCATTGATTTTATATCCTGACACTTTACTGAATTCCTGTACAAGTTCTAGCAGTTTTGGAGTGGAGTCTTTTGGGTTTTCCACATATAGTATCATATCATCTGCAAAGAGTGATAGTTTCACTTCTTCTTTGCTGATTTGGATGCCTTTAATTTCCTTTTGTTGTCTGATTGCTGAGGCTAGGACTTCTAGTACTATGTTGAATAGCAGTGGTGATAACGGACATCCCTGCCGTGTTCCTGACCTTAGCGGAAAAGCCTTCAGTTTTTCTCCATTGAGAATGATATTTGCTGTGGGTTTTTCATAGATGGCTTTGATAATATTGAGGTATGTGCCCTCTATCCCTACACTTTGAAGAGTTTTGATCAGGAAGGGATGCTGTACTTTGTCAAATGCTTTTTCAGCATCTATGGAGAGTATCATATGGTTCTTGTTCTTTCTTTTATTAATGTGTTGTATCACATTGATTGATTTGCGGATGTTGAACCAAACTTGCAACCCTGGAATAAATCCCACGTGGTCGTGGTGAATAATCCTTTTAATGTACTGTTGAATCCTATTAACTAGTATTTTGGCGAGAATTTTTGCATCTGTGTTCATCAAGGATATTGGTCTGTAGTTCTCTTTTTTGATGGGAACTTGTCTGGTTTTGGGATCAAGGTGATGCTGGCCTCATAAAATGAGTTTGGAAGTTTTCCTTCCATTTCTATTTTTTGGAACAGTTTCAGGAGAATAGGAATTAGTTCTTCTTTAAATGTTTGGTAGAATTCCCCCGGGAAGCCGTCTGGCCCTGGGCTTTTGTTTGTTTGGAGATTTTTGATGACTGTTTCAATCTCCTTACTGGTTATGGGTCTGTTCAGGCTTTCTATTTCTTCCTGGTTCAGTTGTGGTAGTTTATATGTCTCTAGGAATGCATCCATTTCTTCCAGATTGTCAAATTTGTTGGCGTAGAGTTGCTCATAGTATGTTCTTATAATTGTCTGTATTACTTTGGTGTTCGTTGTGATCTCTCCTCTTTCATTCATGATTTTATTCATTTGGGTCCTCTCTCTTTTCTTTTTGATAAGTCTGGACAGGGGTTTATCGATCTTATTAATTCTTTCAAAGAACCAGCTCCTAGTTTCGTTGATTTGTTCTGTTGTATTTTTTGGTTTCTATTTCATTGATTTCTGCTCTGATCTTTATGATTTCTCTTCTCCTGCTGGGTTTAGGCTTTCTTTCTTGTTCTTTCTATAGCTCTTTTAGGTGTAGGGTTAGGTTGTGTACCTGAGACCTTTCTTGTTTCTTGAGAAAGGCTTGTACCGCTATATATTTGCCTCTCAGGACTGCCTTTGTTGTGTCCCACAGATTCTGAACTGTTGTGTTTTCATTATCATTTGTTTCCATGAATTTTTTCAATTCTTCTTTAATTTCCTGGTTGACCCATTCATTCTTTAGAAGGATGCTGTTTAGTCTCCATGTATTTGGGTTCTTTCCAAATTTCCTCTTGTGATTGAGTTCTAGCTTCAGAGCATTGTGGTCTGAAAATATATGCAGGGAATGATTCCAATCTTTTGATAACAGTTGAGACCTGATTTAGGACCAAGAATGTGATCTATTCTGGAGAATGTTCCATGTGCACTAGAGAAGAATGTGTATTCTGTTGCTTTGGAATGAAATGTTCTGAATATATCTGTGATGTCCATCTGGTCCAGTGTGTCATTTAAGGCCTTGATTTCCTTGTTGATCTTTTGCTTGGATGATCTGTCCATTTCAGTGAGGGGAGTGTTAAAGTTCCCTACTATTATTGTATTATTGTCAATGTGTTTCTTTGATTTTGTTATTAATTGGTTCATATAGTTGGCTGCTCCCACGTTAGGGGCATAGATATTTAAAATTGTTAGATCTTCTTGTTGGACAGTTCCTTTGAGTATGATATAGTGTCCTTCCTCATCTCTTATTATAGTTTTTGGCTTAAAATCTAATTGATCTGATATAAGGATTGCCACTCCTGCTTTCTTCTGATGTCCATTAGCATGGTAAATTCTTTTCCACCCCCTCACTTTAAATCTGGAGGTGTCTTCGGGTTTAAGATGAGTTTCTTGTAGGCAACATATAGATGGGTTTTGTTTTTTTATCCATTCTGATACCCTGTGTCTTTTGATTGGGGCATTTAGCCCATTAACATTCAGGGTAAGAATTGAGAGATATGAATTTAGTGCCATTGTATTGCCTGTAAGGTGACTGTTATTGTATATTGTCTCTGTTTCTTTCTGATCTACTACTTTTAGGGTCTCTCTTTGCTTAGAGGACCCTTTTCAATATTTCCTGTAGAGCTGGTTTGGTGTTTGCAAGTTCTTTCAGTTTTTGTTTGTCCTGGAAGCTTTTAATCTCTCCTTCTATTTTCAATGATAGCCTAGCTGGATATAGTATTCTTGGCTGCATGATTTTCTCGTTTAGTACTCTGAATATATCATGCCAGCTCTTTCTGGCCTGCCAGGTCTCTGTGGATAAGTCTGCTGCCAATCTAATATTTTTACCATTGTACATTACAGACTTCTTTTCCCGGGCTGCTTTCAGGATCTTCTCTTTGTCACTAAGACTTGTAAATTTTACTATTAGGTGACGGGGTGTGGACCTATTCTTATTGATTTTGAGGGGGGTTCTCTGAACCTCCTGGATTTTGATGCTTGTTCCCTTTGCCATATTGGGGAAATTCTCTCCAATAATTCTTTCCAATATACCTTCTGCTCCCCTCTCTATTTCCTCTTCTTCTGGAATCCCAATTATTCTAATGTTGTTTCGTCTTATGGTGTCACTTATCTCTCGAATTCTCCCCTCATGGTCCAGTAGCTGTTTGTCCCTCTTTTGCTCAGCTTCTTTATTCTCTGTCATTTGGTCTTCTATATCGCTAATTCTTTCTTCTGCCTCATTTATCCTAGCAGTGAGAGCCTCCATTTTTGATTGCACCTCATTAATAGCTTTTTTAATTTCAACTTGGTTAGATTTTAGTTCTTTTATTTCTCCAGAAAGGGCTTTTATATCTCCCGAGAGGGTTTCTCTAATATCTTTCATGCCTTTTTCGAGCCCGGCTAGAACCTTGAGAATCGTCATTCTGAACTCTATATCTCACATATTACCAATGTCTGTATTGATTAGGTCCCTAGCCTTTGGTACTGCCTCTTGTTCTTTTTTTTGTGGTGAATTTTTCCGCCTTGTCATTTTGTCCAGATAAGAGTATATGAAGGAGCAAGTAAAATACTAAAAGGGTGGCAACAACCCCAGGAAAATATGCTTTAGCCAAATCAGAAGAGATCCCAAATCGTCAGGGGGGAAAAAGGGGATTAAAAAGAGGTTCAGAAAGAAAAAAAAAAAAAAGAAAGAAAAAAGAAACCATTAAAAAAAGAAAACCAGTAAAGAAAAAATATAAAAAGGAAAAAAATATATATCTATATATTAGATAAACTAGTTAAAAAACGTTAAAAAAGAAAAGGGTAAAAGTTAAAAAAAATTTAGCAGAAGAAGAATAAAAAATTGAAAAGGAAAAAAAATTAAAAATTAAATTAACTGCAAGGCTAAAGAATCATGGGGAGAAAGCCATGAGTTCCGTGCTTTGCTTTCTCCTCCTCTGGAATTCCGCTGCTCTCCTTGGTATTGAAACTGCACTCCTTGGTAGGTGAACTTGGTCCTGGCTGGGTTTCTTGTTGATCTTCTGGGGGAGGGGCCTGTTGTAGTGATTCTCAAGTGTCTTTGCCCCAGGCGGAGTTGCACCGCCCTTACCCGGGGCAGGTCTGAGTAATCCGCTCGGGGGTTTGCTTTCGGGAGCTTTTGTTCCCTGAGCGCTTTCCGTAGAGTTCCGGAGGGCGGGAATGAAGATGGCGGCCTCCCGGTCTCCGGCCCGGAGGAGCCGAGAGCCCGGGGTCCCACTCCTCAGTGCGCCCTCAGAGAACAGTGCCCAATTACTCCTGTCACCCTGGCCTCCGGCCGCGCTCCGAGCTGACCGAGCCTGCGACCGGTTCAAGGTAACCCCAAGCTTAGAGCTTACTCCTCGGCTCTGTCTCTGTAGCCAGCTTCCCCATTCTACTACCTGTAAGCTCTGCGACACTCAGACGCCCCTGATCCTTCTGTGACCCTGCGGGACCTGAGGCCACGCTGACCCCACATGGGCTTCACCCCGGTTAAGCCTCTGGAGTGATGTCCCTCAGCGGAACTGACTTTTAAAAGTCCTGATTTTGTGCTCCGCTGCTCAGCTGCTTGCCAGGAGCCGGCCCCTCCCCCCGCGGTCTATCTTCCCGTGGCTTTGGATTCACTTCTCCGCCAGTCCTACCTTTCAGAAAGTGGTTGATTTTCTGTTTCTAGAGTTGCTGTTCTTCTCTTCGATCTCCCGTTGGATCTGTAGGTGTCTGCAATCTTTAGATAAGCTATCTAGCTGATCTCCCACTACCTGAAGTAGTCTCAGCCTGCTACTTCTCCGCCATCTTTGAGTCCCTGTTTTTGATACTTCTGGGTGTGTACCTAGAAGTAGAATTTTAAGGTAATGTGGTAGCTCTACAGTTAACTTTATGTGGTACCCCCAACCTGTTTTCCAGCAGCTGTACCATGTTACATTTGGGTGAGTGTAAGTGAGACTGGCTTTTCTTCTACCTAAGCTTATAAGCCATGAATGTATTAAACAAAATCTTGAAGCAGTTTCTCATAGATATGTCTCAAATTGTCAGACAATGAAAAATATTTTCACCTATGCCACTTAAATCTGAAGCAGTTATAAGCAAAAACATGACAAACCAGCAGAGGTATTTAAGACCTATTTCAAGCAAGAATGCAACAGTTGAAATACCTATGCACATAAATATACAGCCACATAAATGGGCTCAACACTTAAAGAAATAAAATGCAGAATATATTTTATTTCTATTTGAAATAAAAGTCCTAAAATTCCATGCAACCTGAAATTTTAAAACAAAAATGGAATTCCTGATCTTTGCCCCTTTTGGTAGCTGGAGAACAGGGAGGGAAAGAGAAATTCAAAGCCTTTCTAATTCTTTTTTTTTTTTAAGATTTTATTATTTATTTGACAGAGATCACAAGCAGGCAGAGAGGCAGGCAGAGAGAGAGGGGGAAGCGGGCTCCCTGCTGAGCAGAGAGTCCGATGCAGGGCTCGATCCCAGGACCCTGGGACCATGACCTGAGCAGAAGGCAGAGGCTTTAACCCACTGAGCCACCCGGGCACCCCAAAGCCTTTCTAATTCTTAAGGATTAAATCTTTTACTGAAATGAGCATATACCCTAAACTAATAGTAAACACCTCATGTGATATTTGGAACAAAATGTTTTTTTATAAATAAGAACATTTTTTTTTTCCTAGCCAGTTCTTGATTTTTCCATATGACTCACCTGCTCCCAAAGAAATTAAAAAGATTAAAATCTGCCATATAGAGTTTAATAACAATAAAAAAATAGGACTGGTCCCCATTGTGTACACAGCTCAGCTCCAGGTACAGGGATAACTGGCTGGACTCTGGGGAGTCATAAGAAAAGAGATTCATTTTTAACAAGCCTTTCGCCTACACAACACTATAATTGCACAGCATGTGTGGGTGTCTGTATCTTTCTTTATTTATCTATCCTGAGTTCCCTGCTCATTTCCTACTGAAAAAAAAAAGTAATAATAAAATAAGCCAGGTGAAATTAAAACAAATTAGAAAGCATCTAGGTATTTTGGATTCAAAGGTAAAATTCCTCCTCCCTGCTGGAAAACTTTAAATGTTTCTGTCTGTAGTATTGGCAGCGTGAGTAGTTCATTCATGTACCAACAGGATTTTAACCCAGGTCACATACAGTACTCAAAAAAGCACTGATGTTCACAGCCTTGTTCTTCAACCTGGCTCTAATTCTAATAAGCTATGTGATGTTGAGAGAGACATGAAATCTCTCTGAACTGTGTTTTTTTTTATTTGTAAACTGAAGAGGTTGAACTAGATTGTTGGTTTACACATCATGTTATCTCAGAATTTAAAATTAGATGTGAGGGGTTGGCAAATTGGTAGGGCTCTGGGCTCCTTATCCTCCCTTCAAACACAGTGCTTTTACCTTTATTTGTCTCATGCTTTTGGAGTCTGTGCACAATTTTGTTTGGGAGAAGAAAAAGTTCTCTTATTGGAGGTAGTGGGGGGGGGCTTAGAAATATGAATTATATAGTACCAATAAATTCTTTACCCAAGTAAGAACTTCACCTATTTCCTTAATATAAACCAGTGAAAATGACAGCATCTCCCAGTTGGGGGTGCTGGTGAGCAATCTATAAGGGCTATATGATACTGTAAGTACTGGTGAGGTTCAGAGGAGCATATATCCATATGAGTTCATAAAGGGACCAAAATGAAGAGTAGCAGAGTGCTCAAAAGTCAAGATTGTGGGGAATAAGTCAAAATTCTACTCTTCAACAGTTTTTTTTTCTTTCTGTGCATCAAGATGATACATTAAATTATAAATTGACTTTGCTATAAATAAAACCATAATTGTTGTTGACAATCTACTATCATCAAACAAATCCATGTCTATTATTTTCATAAACGGTGTGACTCATACTAAGGAACTTCTTTACTTCCTATTTCATGAAAATAACTTCAAGATGGAAATCAACATGCTCTGATTCTGGTCTTGGTTCCCTAAACTAACTCTACAGTCAAAGGCCGGCCTGTACCCTCTAAGCATGTGTCCTATATTTCTGTACACTGTCACAATTTTGCCATAGCATAGTTATACAAGCGTTACAAAACATTAAAAAAATAATAATGTGAAAGCAAATGTCTAATATTTGGGTATCACAACTGTATAAGAAAAAGACTTGTAAGACCTCTCCATAAGAAAAAGCCTATAGAAACACACTTCATTGCTGTTTTATCTCTTTCTCTTTCTCTGTATCTACCTATATATCTATATATAATATATATCTATCTCTGTATATACAGATATATATATATCTCAGGTTAATCAGTCTACAATTGAGGATAATATATAAGCTCTTGATGATATTCTCATCCAAGGATATGTTGGATTTATAATCTTTAGAGTTAGAAACATACATGTTGGTCATTTTGTCCAACATCTTGCTTAACATGAAATCCTTTCCACACCATCTCTGACACATTGTAACTAAACTCAGCCCAGAGAATTCCAGCTATAACAAGGATATTATTATCAAACAGATTAACAAAAAAACAAAAATGAAAACAAAAAAAACAAGCAAATGAAGAACACTTGATAAAATGCCATTCCGTGGATCTGGATTTCACTGTCTTAAGACACAGACTAAGCTTTACCCACTGACCGCATCATGCACATGCCGGTCCCTTAAATGTATGACGGAGGCTGACACAGTGCCAGGGTTGTCCACATGGGCACTGAACCCGGGAGTGTGACTTAGCAAGGCAACATGCTCAGTTTAATCCTCTGCTGTCATGGTTCTGATAGTCTTAATAATTTTAGAACAATGATGCCACAGCTTGATTTTACAGTGGGCCTTGCAAATTATGTAGCCAGTTCTGTATGTTTTCTTAAATCCTATGTTCCCAGGCTTAATAATCCCTGGTCCCTCATTCACAGTGGCTTGCATTAAGGTCATTTGTCAATAACCATGTTAGAAGGTGGTGTCCAGAATTAAGCCTGGTACTCTAGGTATGGGCTGCTCAGCAAGGAAATCAGAGAAATAATTGTGTCCTATGCTGATTATTCCTTGTGTCTCCATGTCCCCACCCACTGCAGACCAAATCTCCAGACTTCTTTGTCCTGCTTGGTGCCCAAAATGTTGACCTTTGAAATGGTATCAGCTGTGATCCCTTCTTGCTTGGCTTCTTCCAGTAGGGGCTAATGGGAGGCAATAAGAATGGAAGGGTACAGAAGAGAGAGTTCAGGGTATTTCTTTCTCCCTCTTTCCCATCGCAGAGCTGCACCTCTGACAGAAGCTGCATCCTTCCCTGACACTTCCCTCCGGTTGGCCCCTCTTCCACAACTCCATATCTCACTGGGCTAATAATACTACTATTTCTCTCCTTGTTCCTTCAGTTCTAGTGGGTAATACTGTTTTCCAGTGCTTGGTGGTCCCCTCGTGTTAACTATACTGTGTAGTCCCTTCATTAAAGTATCTTCTTTTTTTTTTTTTTAAGATTTCATTTATGTTTTTGAGAGAGAAACAGAGAGCACAAGCAGTGGGGGAGGGAGATTAGAGGGAGAAGGAGAAGCAGATTCCACTGAGCAGGGAGCCCAATGGAGGGCTCGATCTCAGGACCCTAAGGTCCTGCTGCTCTTCCTGCTGCTCTGCCTACTTGGGATCTCTGTCTGTCAAAAAAATAAAAATCTTTAAAGGAAAATAAAATAAAAATAAACTTTTATGAAAAAGTGAATGTCAATGTTTTCCAGAAGATAGAATAATCAGTAATTATATAGAGCACTAGGTATGGCTACCACGACTTCCACTTGATAAAATAAAAAGTTCTTAATTTCTAATAATGTTGAGAGCAAAAACAATTGAAGAGGAGATAAAGAAGGTGGAGGCAGAGGAGGAGGAGGAGAGCGGAAATATCAACAGCTATGCTCTAAGCAGTTCTTCAAGCTGCCCTATAAAGCTTTTCTAAAATAACATATGGTTGTGGTTTTACGCATAAACCATAGAGCGATTCAGTCCTTAAAGGGCCTCAATCTAGAAGCCACCAAAATATAAGTCCCACAAGGGCTGCTCCATCTCTCTGTTCACTGTTGATCCTATTCCCAGAATGGCTCTTTGCACATGGTAGCTACTCAGCAAATAGCTGTCAAATGAAAAAGTGAATCTAACCCCTGTATTTTAAATACACAAATTAATCAAAATTTAGCAGTTACACTTCCACTATTTAACATTTAATTAACAGTTAAATACTCATAATTCAACTATTCACCTATGTAAGCCATTTACACTAAAATGATACAATCTATTGCTTTTCTATTTCTTGTAGCCTTTCTTTTGGCCTTTTTTTTTCGGAAGGCTAAAACTCTAAGGCGTACCATACTCATTCATGGTCAGCCTCATGATGTTGTGCATAAAGAAAGCCCTCTTTCTTTCTCCGTGGTTTGGAAGAACAGAGCTGAGTGCACCAGGACTAAGGATGTACCAAAAGGAAGCAAGTCAGCATAGACCACAGACATGCAGGAAGCTTCGTCCTCCTAATGGCCCTCCCCCAGTTCTGTTAGTGCTATTTGCACACAGCCAAATATCCCAAGACTGAAAATTAAAGCCTTCAGAATATTTGGCAGAAAAAATGTATTCTAGAAGTAAGACCTCAGTGTTAGACTGTTTTGACTGTGAGAAGGCATCATTATTTAGAGGGTACAGTGTGCATGCTAACCCCCCAAAAAGAGAAGAAAAAAAAAACTTGATTTGAAAGCTGAACATATTTGTCATTATTTAGAAAGAATATTACATTTTAAAAGGCCTAAATGTTTTCAATAGAAATTTTTCAACCACAAAAGACTTAGCATTTTGTCATAAATTTGGCATTTGTCAGACCACTGAACTTAATTTAAATGGGCCGAACTTTGTCTCTTGGCAACGAGAATCCATAGGAATCGGTAGGCACTGTCTCTGGGGGGAGATCATGCTCCTCAATATTTATGAGCCACATTATTAACTCCTCCATCTTTTCTTTAGCTGAAGCCTGGCATTACTATTGAAAATCCCACAAAGTTAAACCACCAATATAGGCGGGAAGGATTTTCACTCTGTTTTCTCTAGTTTTGTTTTATTTATATGTGTGTTCAATTAAGTTTAATGTAATAACAATGAGATTTAGATTTCTTAAAAACGTTCTCCAGAGACATTACTCATAGCTTAAATGAAATCTCTAATAAATGCACATTATATTCAGTGCTTCCTGCTAAAATCTGGGGAAAATGCACATAAAAATATGATCTAAAAATTCCCTCAAATGTTGGGATTTCAGACCCAGATTCTGGGCTACCACACTCACTCCAGCTTCCAGACTAGTTGGTTTTTAACACAGAAATAAAGATGGTAGCCATGACAAGTGTTACTACCTGGGGCTTGTGAGTAGCTTCTAATGGGACTGTGAGCTCTCTTGGGATTATGGGCAGTATCTCATATGGATGCACACACAGACGTTTTGCCAGGCTAACAGTCCATCAGATTCTCAAAGGGACCATGAGTAAAAATGATGAGAAATTTTAATGTGGGGAAAAGTGTATCAGACTAAAATTTAGCAAGTCTGGTTTCTGAATATAGTAGGGTGCTCATGAGTTATATAATGATGAATAAATCACCCTCTCTCTGGACCATTGTTACCTCATCTCTGAAATGGGAATAATAAGCCATCCCAATGATTCCCCACTGTGCAGTGCAATCAACTGTATGTAGCACCAAAAAGAGTAGATGTGAGGAGTCTATGACCCTACAAATGCACCAAGCTCCATCTATATATCGATGTGCCTCATATATGTGTTTCTAGAGAATGGTGACTTTCCTGTGATTAATAAAACAGAAAAGTATTTAAAAGCATCCCTCAGACAGGTGTTGGAAAGGATGCAGAGAAAAGGGATCCTTCCTACACTCCTACACTGTTGGTGGGAATGCAAGCTGGGGACAGCCACTCTGGAAAACAGTATGGGGGTTCCTCAAAAAGTTGAAAACAGACCTACTGCATGATCCAGCAACCACTATTGGGTATTTACCCTAAAGATACAAATGTAGTGATCCGAAGGGGGTACCTGCACCCCAGTGTTTATAGTAGCAATGTCCACAATAACTAACCTGTGGAAAAAGCCTAGATGTCCATTACCAGATAAATGGATAAAAAAGATGTGGTATTATAAACACACACACACACACACACACAATGGAGTATTATTCAACCATCAAAAAACCAAACTCTTGCCATTTGCAATGACATGGATGGAACTAGAGGGTATTATGCTAAGCCAAATAAGTCAATCAGAGAAAAACAATTTTCATATGATCTCACTGATATGAGGAATTTGAGAAATTCAAAAGACAAAGGATCATAGGGGAAGGGAGGGAAAAATGAAACAAGATGAAACCAGAGAGGGAGACAAACCATAAGAGACTCTTAATCTCAGGAAAAAACTGAGGGTTGCTGGAGGGGAGGGGAGTGGGAGTGATGGGGTAACTGGGTGATGGACATTAGGAAGGGTATGTGTTATGGTGAGTGCTGTGAACTGGGTAAGTCTGGTGAATCACAGACCTATACTCCTGAAACAAATAAAATACAATATGTTAATAAAAAATAAAAAATAAGCAAAAGCATCCTCAATTAATGCTAGTTTTTGGGTACTCTGTTTTCTGAATCAACCAATACTGAAAAAAAAATGACAATTAAGAGTTGGCTCTGCCAAAACATACTGGAAGGGTTAGTCCAGATGACCCCCATGATATGTGCAATTCAGTAAACATAAAGTTCAAACTTTTAATTAAATATCCCAAATATGGACCTATAATTTTATGTTTTAATTTTGAAGTTCTGTTTACATACATCAAGATAATTTTAACATTTAGACCATTTGTTAGCAGATGCCTTTGCAGTAAAATGGTATTAAGAGCTGCGGGTAGAAAAATTCTTTCCCATAATGTTATCTAGAGGCATGTACCTATGTTATATACATCCAAGTGTTTATTTCTTAGGTACTTTGGTTGCTGAATATAAGATTTAGTGTCAGACACACTTAAGTTCATATCCTAGCTCTTTCCCTAGCCAAATAAGTAACCAAGTAAATATCCATTTCCAACTTCAGTTTCATGTGAAATAAGGATAATAATAACCATGTTATCCTACAGGACATACAAAAAAATTAGACTCTATATCCCACGTCTGAGAGGTTCTTGGTTCTGGATTATTGGTTCAGTCTGCACGTTCAAGGATATATGCACCCAACTACGATCCAAGTAAACTCTTACACTGTTGTTGTTGTCGTTGTTTTAATAGAATTTCATTTTCCTCTTTTAAATTTTTTTTAATTTAAATTCCAGTTGGTTACTATATAGTGTAACCTTAGTTTCAGGTGTACAGTGTAGTGATTCAACATTTCATACAACACCCAGTGCTCAGCACAAGTGCCTTCTTTAATCCCCATCTTCTATTTCACCCATCTCCCTGCCCACCTCTAGTAATCACCAGTTTGTTCTCTATAGTTAAGAGTCTGTTTTTGGTTTGCCTCTCTTTTTCTTCCCTTTGCTTGTTTGTTTTATTTCCTAATTCTAAATATGAGTGACATCATATGGTAAATACCATAAAATAAAGTCTTCTCTGACTTATTTTGCTTAGCATTATACTCTCTAGGTCCACATGTTGTTGTGAATGGGAAGAGTTCATTCCTTTTTATGGCAGAATCATATTCCATTATGTATATGTATATAATACATTATATCCATTATGTATATAATGGAATATGATTATATTCCAATGGAATATGATTCTGCCATAAATATGTGATATACATATATATATTTTCTTTATATATTCATCAATCATTTATACTCTTTTAAATTACCCTTTTAAATAAAACTGTAACTAATTACTCATATTAATAAATCTAATAACAAAAGGATTAGTAACAACTAATTACTCATATTAACAATCCAATAATAAAAAGCAATAATATTGCTTTGTAGAGCAATACTTTAAAAAAGCACCATGTATAATTTCCTTTACCACTGATCTTTAACTATTGTTAAACATAAACTAAATACTGACATTTTACAAATTTAATTAAGAAATTCCTTCATTCAGACTCAGATTTTCCTATGTACATGCAAAAGCAAGATAAAAAATCTGAGGTTGTTTTAACTTATCACAAAAAGTTTTTGTTAAGGATAATGGTCTACTTAAAACTAATAAAGAGCCTGATAGAATTTGGGTTTATTAATCTTTTTTTGTGATTTTAAGCATATTGTCTATTTATCTATAAGTATTTTATAAACTGATAAAGTGAACCTACATTTATAAATGAGACCTTTTAGATTTTTTTTAAAAATACATTACAAATGATAAATTATTTAATCCACCAAACTCAGTTTATTTTATTATCCTAGTTTCTCTTAGACACTTCTCCAATGAAGACATACAAATGGCTATCAGACACATGAAAAAATGTTCACCATCACTAGCCATCAGAGAGATTCAAATTAAAACCACATTGAGATATCACCTTACACCAGTTAGAATGGCCAAAATTAGCAAGACAGGAAACAACATGTGTTGGAGAGGATGTGGAGAAAGGGGAACCCTCTTACACTGTTGGTGGGAATGCAAGTTGGTGTAGCCACTTTGGAGAACAGTTTGGAGATTCCTGAGGAATTAAAAATAGAGCTTCCCTATGACCCTGCCATTGCACTACTGGGTATTTACCCCAAAGATACAGATGTAGTGAAAAGAAGGGCCATCTGTACCCCAATGTTTATAGCAGCAATGGCCACGGTCGCCAAACTGTGGGAAGAACCAAGATGCCCTTCAACGGACGAATGGATAAGGAAGATGTGGTCCATATACACTATGGAGTATTATGCCTCCATCAGAAAGGATGAATACCCAACTTTTGTAGTAACATGGACGGGACTGGAAGAGATAATGCTGAGTGAAATAAGTCAAGCAGAGAGAGTCAATTATCATATGGTTTCACTTATTTGTGGAGCATAACAAATAGCATGGAGGACAAGAGGAGTTAGAGAGGAGAAGGGAGTTGGGGGAAATTGGAAGGGGAGACGAACCATGAGAGACTATGGACTCTGAAAAACAATCTGAGGGGTTTGAAGTGGCGGGGGGTGAGAGGTTGGGGGAACCAGGTGGTGGGTATTGGAGAGGGCACAGATTGCATGGAGCACTGGGTGTTGTGCAAAAACAATGAATACTGTTATGCTGAAAATAAAATAAATAAGATTATTGGATAGTTCAAAGAAATAAATTAAAATATAAATATTTGAATAAAGTTGTTAAACAAAGAGAAGAGACTGTCATCTCTCCCAACTTTACTACTGTGTATTTGTCTCAAGCCTCCCCAAAATAAGACAAGTCAAAGAATGGCTGTGTTAACTCAGGCAAAGGAAAATGGTGGATTAAATAACAATCTGGCATACTAGTCAAAGGAAAAGAGGCACAGCTTGGATTATTTGGCCCTCCAATATGATTTCATATCATATTCTTAACTCTTGGAAGGTAAAGAACAAAAGGAAGTAGCCATAAGAACCACTTTTAATTACTGATGAAGTGAAAGTGTGGTAGGTTTTTTAAAAAATAAAGGTGAGGACGTGTGGTTTCTGATTTTATTACTTCTAGCTATGGAAAGTTAAACCTAGTTTATAAAAATGAAGGACATTATTCTAATGACAGAATGGGAGAAAAATGTTATTATATGTACTACTGATGTGTGACTACTTCCAAAAACAATTGGAAACTTTCCCAGAAACATTTTTTTAAAAAATTCTCCAAAGACCTTAGAAAATTATGGGCTATAAGAATAACCATTACAAATAAACACTATTTCTTATTCATTCAACAAATATTTTTTAAAGATTTATTTATTTATTTGAGAGAGAGAGACAGAGAAAGTGCACACATGTGCAAGTCAGGGGAGGGACAGAGGAAGAGAATATTTGAACAGAGCCAGATGTGAGGCTTGATCCCATGACCCATGAGATCATGACCTGAGCCTCTGAGTTGAAACCAAGAGTCAGATGCTCAACGAACTGAGCCACCCAGGTGCTCCAACAAATATTAAGTATACACTTTGCTAGGCACTGTGATGTTGAGTTCTGGTTATTCTTCAAAGGAGGATATGATATATCCCACTCAGGGAATATACATCAAGATGGAAGAAATAGACTTATTAACAATTAACCACATAAAATTAAAACTTAAAAGAGAGAGAAACAATATTGGGAAACCAAAAAGAAAAATAAATCAGTGCTAATTAGGAAGATCAAGAAAGCTCCAAAGTAGACAGTGGCATTTGATTTAGGTCCCTGTGATAAGTAGAGTGTGAACAGGTAAAGAAACCTAGGCAGACCTGGAAACCAGGTTGAGGAAATATCATGATCAAGGACAGAAATTTATAAATTCTTAGCCCTAATTTGCGCTCTGAAAGAGATAAAATGCAGTTACTACTGTTTTTTATCTCCTGCACTGCCTCTATGTTATAACCTGGACATTTTATTGTGTATGATGTCATACCCCATTTGGGGAATAAATGCCCTTATATCTTAGTTTCACTGTCACATGCTATTTGTGTATAGGTAGAAAGTATGCTGAAATATTTTTGAGCCATTTTTTCATGGTTCACATCTGGACAAAAGTGACAGCACTATTTAAATCTTCTCTTCTGTCTCCCAATATATAACATTATTTATGTTGTGAAGGGACGCCACTGGGTCCATTTATTAAGATATCCTAATGTATGAACCCACCTATAAAGTAGAGAGAGTAGTAATTCAGCGACTCCACAAATAAGTCCACCTGGATCAGGTTCAAGGTTGACCCGCCTTCTCAAAGACTGAAACACATGATAATGACAGAGTCAGCAAGAATGCAGGGAAAGAAGTCTCATGAACTATTAATGGGGATACAAACTGGCATGAGAGTACTGGGTGATAATTCATCCACCCACATCAAAACCTCACCGTTTTTTCTACCTTTCTGATATAACAGTAAAATAATGATGTTTCAAATGGATATGTAAATGTTCTGATTCAGGAATTATGCTTGTAACAATTACCCCAAAGTAATAATGTAAGATGTAGGAAAGATGTGATTATGAAAAAAATTGCCTTCTGTTTACATACAAAGCACAGAATATTTGGAAATAAAAGAAATGCCTCGTGACAGTTATGGCACAGTCATAGTATGCTATACTGACATGCTAGGCAGATAGTAAAAATTGCAATGTCCATATATACATTTAGTTAGTGACATGGAAATGTTCAAGATCTGTGTAAGGGATGCTCAGCACAGTTCACTGCAAATAGCAAGCACTTGATCCTGCTTAGTTATTATTATTGTTCTTGTCTATCAAAATGAAAATGTAATAGAATATAAATAATATGAAACAGGTTTTATAAACTCTGTGTATACAAGATAATCATAAAGAAATAGTTATATATGTAACAAACATGCTAAGTGTTGTTATATTTAGTCCAGGTATTACAGCGATTTAAAAATCACTCTTTGTTAGCCAAAGCAACCTTGAGAAACAAGAGCAAAGCTGGAATTATCACAATTCTGGATTGCAAGATACACTACAAAGCTCTAGTAATCCAAACAGTATGGTACTAGAACAAAACTAGACACATAGATCAGTGGAAGAGGATAGAGAACCCAGAAATAAATCCACACTTACATAGTCAATTAATCTATGCAAAAGGAGACAAGAATATACCTTGCAGAAAAGACAGTCTCTTCAATAACTGGAGCCTGGATGACTGGACAACTATATGTAAAAGAATGACCCTGGACTGCTTTCCTACACCATACACAAAAATAAACTATTGGGACGACACCAAAATAAAGAGTTTTAGCACAATGAGGGAAACCATCAACAAAACAAAAATGCAACCTACCAAATGGGAGAAGATACTTGAAAATCATTTATCTGATAAGGGGTTGGTATCTAAAATATATAAAGAATTTACATGACTCAACACTAAAACAAACAAACAAATAAATCAATTAAAAAATGGACAGAGGACCTGAATAGGTATTTTTCCAAAGAACACATACAGATGGCCAATAGCCACATGAAAAGATGCTCAACATCACTAATCATCAGGGAAATACAAATTAAAACCATAGTGAGATATGACCTCACATCTGTCAAAGTGGCTACTATCAAAAGGACAAGAGATAGCAAGTGTTGATGAGGGTGTGGAGAAAAAGGGACTCTTGTGCACTGTTCGTGGGAATGTAAATTGGTGTAGCCACCATGGAAAACAGTATGGAGATTCTACAAGAGATTAAAAATAGAAATATCGTATGATCCAGTAATTCCACTACTAGGGATTTACTCAAAGAAGATAAAAACTAATTTGAAAAAATATATGCACTTCTATGTTTACTGTAGTGTTATTTACAATATAGCCAAAATATGGAAGCAACCCAATGTCCACTGATAGATGAATGGATAAAGAAGATGTGGAATATTACTTAGCCATAAAAACAAGACTGGGGCACCTGGGTGGCCCAGTTGGTTAAGTGTCTGGCTTTGCCTCAGGTCATAATCTTAGTGTCCTGGAATCAAGCCCCAAGTCAGACTCCCTGTTCAGTAGGGAGTCTGCTTCTTCCTCTCCCTCTCACTCTGTGTCCTCTCTCTCTAATAAATAAATAAAAATCTTTGGGACGCCTGGGTGGCTCAGTTGGTTGGATGACTGCCTTCGGCTCAGGTCATGATCCCGGAGTCCCGGGATCGAGTCCCGCATCGGGCTCCCAGCTCCATGGGGAGTCTGCTTCTCCCTCTGACCTTCTCCTCGCTCATGCTCTCTCTCACTGCCTCTCTCTCAAATAAATAAAATCTTTTAAAAAAAAATCTTTAAAGAAAAAGAACAAGATCTTGCCCTTTGTAACAACATGAATGGATCTAGAGGGCATAATGTCAGATGAACTAAGAGAAGGAAAAATACCATGTAATTTCACTTATATGTGGAATCTAACAAAACAAACAACAAAAAACCAGAAACAGACTCTTGAGTACAGAGAACAAACTGGTGGTTGTCAGAGGGGTGTTTGGTTGTAGGGATAGGGCAAAACAGGTGAAAGGAATTAAGAGGTACAAAATTCTAGTTATAAAACAAATAAGTCACAGGGATGAGAAACACAGCAGAGAGAATAGTCAATAATATTATAAAAATACTATATGGTGACAGATGGTGACTACACTTACGTGGTAAGCACAGTGTAATGTACAGAATTGTCAAATCACTATGTTGTACACCTAAAACTAATATAACCTTGTATTGTTAATTATCTGTAAATTTAAAGAAAATCAGTCTTTGTTTTATATATACTTGCTAGTCTCTAGATATTTTCTGAGATTCCCAATACTTTTAAATCGCACTGGCCCACTTCAAATTGAAATCTACTCTAGACGAAACAATATTACATGGAAGTTTCATTGCCCTGTTGATTTGTTAGATAAAAAGTCTTTAAAACCTGATCTTGCCAAAATGCCAGGTAGGCTTTCATTAAAGACCACCTAAACTGTTAACATTTAATTTGCAATTACTTATCTACTTGCCTTGACCCATATGTCTCTAAATCATGTAGATGACCTTTTTACAAATCAATTTTATTTGGATAAACATACTCTTTCGAGATTCTTTTAAGTTATCTCAGAGACAAGCCTTCTAAATGGGTAATTCAGAAAGGTCACTCATAAGTAATTAACATTTAAACTTTACACTACTTTGTATCTTTTAATAAACTAGAAAACTTGGAAGGTTTTCAGAAAATACTTTGGTGTGCAGTACAAATGTTTGCACACAATTCCTTTTGTTAAGCACATGCTTTGACTTGCCAGTGGAAAAGAAATGTGTCATTTTTCTCCTCTCAAAGAACATCTAAATAATATAAGGCTCAAAAAAAATAAATAAATAAAATAACAGCAATAAATGTCGAAGTGTAAGTACATGATCTGGTGTTCTATTTGTGAAATGTTTCTTCTACCTTGGCCATGACTGTCCCGTCCCACTGTTCATTGCTAAATTTCAAATGGATGTATTAGAGATAAACTGCATGTTAATAGCTTTTCAAATGTTCATATTTTCTCATCTCTCAAAATCCATGGGCACGCTGCTCTTTGGATATTTTCCCTCACTTCTAAAAATTTAAATACTTTCATTAATGTTCTCATTTATCATTCCACGTCCTATGTTCCATTCAGTCTTACTTGTAGGATCGTCTTAGTTTGGGTCTTAAATCAGTGTACCAGCACACAATTGTCTAGGTCAAATTTGACACTTTTCCTAATTCTCTCCATTACGTACCCTTGTATTAGACCCAAATCAGGAAGAGCCAGAAATCAAATTAAAAAGTATTATTTAATTCATTCATTTCCTTACATGTTGGCTGCCTAAACTGCTCCAGGGAGATAAAAATAAAGCCCCTTTTAAAACACTCTTCAGAGATTAAAATCACTTCTTCCTTCAGTAAATGGCTTGGAACATTCATTACATATGCCAGGCATTCAAGGGAATATAAAAGTGAACCTCATCTGGACCTATCGAAATAAAAATGTACCCTCAGATACTAGCAAAAAAGGCAAGGACTTCCAGTGCTATGGTCCTAAGATTGGTTTTATCTTTCCGATATTTTTTTCTTCTTTTAAAAAGGGGCTTAACATGAATAAAGTCAGGCTTGCTATAGCATGACTAAAAACTACCAAAAGAAAACAAACAAACTCATTTCACACAGCTTGTTTCTTATCTAGCTTTTTCCTTCTTAATAATGTAATCAAAACAGTTAGGAGAGGTTCATTTTTTGTTCTTGCATCTTTTTGTTTGTTTTGATCGTTGAATAAGGCCATATAATCAAAGAGGGATCTGCTATCTACAAATTTGTCAAACTTTGTCACAGTTGATTTCAAGAATAACCCACAAAAGCTAATAGCTCTTCTCTTCTGAACAAGAGTCTAATAGCTCAATACTGTTGCACATTTTGGTGCCCAAAGCCATATCTGATTTATTTGCCATGTGTTTTTGAGAAACAAAACAGTGGCATATGGAATGTAGAGGATCATTTGCACCAAGAGGAGGTTAAATAATACCAGAACCCAAAGTAAAAATAGGGAATTTTAATAACTGATGTAAAGGAAAGTGACAGGAGACTCAAGTTATCACATAGAACAATAAGGTAGAATAAGGCTAAATGCAAAATCATATTCAGTATTATACTCATGTTGTGCACCATGATTTAATTTCAGAAAAATATTGTCATCAATCATATTAAATTCATAATTTTGTTAAAGTTTTATTAGATGTTAATTTCATTTAAATTTTATTTGAAAATCTGCTCTACTTAAAACTGAGTAGGCATTACAAACATTATTATTTAATTCATAATGTAGTGCTGTTTCATTTTAAACATTAAGATAAAAATAATGTGTATGCTTTTCCTTTAGAAGGAGTTGAAAGTTAAATCTAAAACACGCTAGGCTACAGAAAGAGGCTCTCGATGTGCAAGAGAGTTTGCCAAATTCTGAGTGAAAGCTCTGGAGGAGGAAAGGGATGGGGCAAGTTAACATCCATCAGATGCTTGTTGTGGGCCTACTATGTGCCAGGTACTGCACTAGCTTTTGTTGTAATTAGCAGTTTCATTTAATTCTCACATCAACACTAAGTCTGTAGCTACTAATATCCCCATATGACAAATGAGAAAATAGGAGCACAGAAACATCAGCTGACTTCGTCAAGGTCCCAACCGACTAAATGACAGAACTAAGATTCAGAATCTGATTTTATTTTTCTACAACCCCGTATTCTCCTCCAAAGGAACTGTGTTGTGTTTTGGCTCTCAATTTTCAGGTTAGAATGTGCCAAAAATAAAGTAAGTGAACAAGATGACAAGGGTGAATTGGAACAGTGAAGAAAGAAGATGACACAAGTGATGACAAGAAATAATTTGTATTTTTAAATTACCACTCATCCAATCCTTGTTACCTGGAAGTAATGATTTCCCAGTTTGAAAATAAGGAACAAGACTGGGAAGCTGGGAAAGTTACATGGTTCAAAAGATGGAAAGAGGAGCTACCAATCTTGTTTGTCTAAGCTCTGAACTGGCTCTGTAGTTATTACGAGCAATCATGCTTCCAAATAAATAAGGAGGGATTCCTGCAAGCTCTCAATGTGGTCTGGACATTAAGTTCTCCCATTACCAGATGCTGTCATAGAAGCAAAGGGCTCAAAGGTCTCATTTTGAGCCTCATCCCTTCACAGGATTAATGGAAGGAGACACTCTTGTCAAAGAAACCCAAGAAAATAGAAATTTTATAGGATGAATAATCTTTATATATAAAATATACATTGTATGTTTTCATGTTGTCTTCTGTTAATTATACTCTTTATAAAAAGTCTTTATAAAATATATATTCTACTATTTCTGGAAAGAGCTGACTCGTATAGTATATGCTTGGCATAGGAATAATTAAAAGTAAAACTAAGTAAGTCACAACTAATCCTGATGTCTTTGGGCAATATTCAGATGACATACAGATTATATCTATTTTAATGTTTTGTTCAACATCTTTTACCAAGTAATCCCACATTTCCTTTTTCTGATTATCAGAAATCAATAGGAACTTCTGAATATTAGTGGATACAAATATCAAGACTATAGGCAGTCATGGAAACAGAGTCTCAGAAAGAGACTGTTCAAATCTCACTTCAGCCACCTACTAGCTCTATGACTTAAGTAAGTTATTAAATTACCAAAGATTTGAGTTTCTCATCTGAACAATACATTCCTTGCAAAGTGATTGCACAGATTAAAATGACATATGTAAGTTTGTTAACCAAATGCCTAGAATTGGCAAGAAGTCAATATATAGTGAATAGCATTATTAGTCAGAAAATCACTGTTTTAAACGTAAGTCAAATCTTAATATATAAAAGCACTTGTTGAGGGAAAGAGAAGCTAGACTCTTAAGCCAATAGCAGTAAGACACATCTGAGTCACACAGCTCTTTCTTATTATCATTTCTCACATTTTTCTTCTGTTTACTACCATGTCGAAGAAAGAAAGGGAAGTCGTGAAAATGTGAAAAACAATATGAAATAAAATGGCATTTAACATACAACTAAGGAAAGCTGACATAACTAGATAAAATATGTGGTAAGGACAAACACTTTAATACAAAGGATATAACTATGGATATGTAAATACCAGCTTTTAAGGATATTAAAGCCAGAATTAAAGATCCCCCCATAATATTTTTAACCTGCTAATTTTAGATCATTATGAACGGTAACAGAAATATTCATCCATTTGTTCACAGAAAATTAGCAAGCTGTAAGACACCAAAAGGGTCAGTCCCTTCACTCAATTAGTTTTATATGAACCAACTGGACTATTAAAATGTAAACCTACACTTGAGAGAAGAATGTAGCCTGGGCACAATTTATTAACTATTAATCGCTTTGAACACTAATGGTATACTTGACTGCTCTAGGATTTGAGGTATAGAGAGTAGAAGCTGGAGAACTTAGAAGCAAGATTACTAAAGAAAGAGCAGTTTCAATCTTGGCCATGTTATATAACTTACATTTTATTATAGAAAAGAACAAATGATATCGGTGAGAGCGACAAAAAAATTCTCGAAGTTATCTAAAGAAAAGAATGTTTCTTTGGGTCTTTTCAGAAAGAATGTAAGTATTGAGCCCAATTAGAGCACTAAGGAGCCAAGTGGCCTCGATCTTAATGTGTGGGGATGTCCTCATGATTTCCTCATGAAACATCCTACCTATCAGACCTACTTGCCTTGAAGGTGCTTAAAATCAAATAGTAAATGACATTATTAATAATGTTCTCTGAGTAGAACAAGGAAAACATGAAAGTAATTTAAGGACCTGATAAAGCAATATTTACATAAGCTCTTCTTAACAATTCTCTCATTTCCTCATTTACAATGACTGAAATCTAATCGACAGATTTATCATTTTCTACCCAATGACAACATATCTTTCTGATATGAATTTGTATATCACCATTTATCAGCAATAGTATAATAAATGAACCAAATGAAAACAATTATAGTAACATTTTCTTATCCAGCATTCATATGCCTCAAACTCTAAATTAAACAAATTATACTCTCAGTAAGTAGAAGGGGAAAAAAAAGGTTTCTGAACAAAATCTGTGCCACAAAATTCCTGCACTCTGCACATCTCCTTCAAGAGAGCCTTTCAGTCACTCACATACCGTATATGTCTCTTATTTTATAGACAGATTTTAAAGCAAACTCAACCCAAGCATACTCCAGAATAGAAGCAGAAAATGAGAAGAGATGGTTGTGGTCAAGTCACACTTATATCTCTGAGCAAAGGCAACAAAGGTGCAAACAAAAATGACAAGTAATGAATAAGACTGACATAATCAGTGTCGTTTACAAAAGGCCAAACAGTTGTCATGACTCAAAAACTTCAGAAAACTGGGCTGTATCAAAACAATTACAAAGGATCATAATGACAAACTTTATAGATAAGATATTACTTTCCATACTTTTTGCTCATGTTAGGAAGATGCAGAGTGTGGAATACAACCATTTGTTTTTTTAAAAAATATATTGTTTTTTAAAAGGTGAAGAAATGTTTTATATTTTTGACTTTTGAAGAGGTAAACATCCATTATTTAAAAAATTAAGAGAGGGGTGCCTGGGTGGCTCATTGGGTTAAGCTTCTGTCTTCAGCTCAGGTCATGATCTCAAGGTCCTGGGATCCAGCCTGGCATTGAGCCCCTCCTCAGGCTCTCTGCTCAGCAGGGAACCTGCTTCCCCCTCTCTCTCTGCCTGCCTACTTGTAATCTCTCTCTCTATTAAATAAATAAATAAAATCTTTAAAATAAAAATAAATAAATAATTAAGAGAAAAAACCTGATCTTCAACAAGAAAAAAAAAAAAAGAATCATTACTGAGCATGTATTATACTTCAATTCTTGTGCTAATTTAATCCGTACAAAAATCTTTTCAAGTAATTATTAGTATTAATATTATTATTATTTTATTTTTTAAGAGAGAGAGAACGTACATGCACGTGTGTGGGTGGGGCAGGAGGGGCAAAGGGAGAGAGAGAATCTTAAGCAGGCTCCATGCTCCGTGCAGAGCCCTGCATGGGGCTCAAGCTCACAAACCTGAGATCATGACCTGGGCCAAGATAAAGAGTCTGAGGCTTCACCAACTGAGCCACCCCAGTGCCCCTGAGGTAGTTATTACTATTTCTTCTTTTTAGGAGAATCAATTATGCCTGGGAGAAGTCATGTAATGTGTCTAAATCTTTTTTTTTTTTTTTAAAGGTTTTATTTACTTGACAGAGAGAGATCACAAGTGGGTGGAGAGGCAAGCAGAGAGAGAGAGAGAGAGGAGGAAGCAGGCTCCCTGCAGAGCAGAGAGCCCGATGTGGGACTTGATCCCAGGACCCTGAGATCATGACCGAGCTGAAGGCAGAGGCTTAACCACTGAGCCACCCAGGCGCCCCATGTAATGTGTCTAAAGTTACACATTCAGTAAGTGGTAGAACAGAATTCCATTTTTCTGACTCTAGAGTACCTCTGTCTGAAACATTCTGTCTTGATTTACTATCTTTTTATCCCATCTGCAGCACAACAGTGTTTCAGTAAAGGCAGGTTAACCATTTGAAAGCAACATTAAACTTTTGTTATATTATTACATCTGCATGTTTTGGCATCAGATAGATAAAATTTAAATTTGTTTTTGATTTCCTAAGATACATTAGTGTTACTTCTTGAAAACAGACCATTTTCATTAACATGCTCCAGGATGGATTCTAGTCCATATTCCCTTTTATCACCGTAGCTGTGAATTGGTACTGGGTTTGCTGCCCTACTGATACTTGGGCAAAAAGTTCCTGATTGCGCTATAGTTTAAATACACGATTGCTCTATTTTTCTTCTTCTGCAATAATTTTCCTTGCATATTCTATATTTTTAGTTGATGACTAATTCATCTGTGGATGACTCAAGAATCCCTTTTTATTCTGGCACATCTAAATAATTTCTTTTCCCTTGAGATCACCATAATGTATATTCTTTTTTTTTTTTTTTTAAATATTGTATTTATTTATTTGACAGAGAGACACAGCGAGAGAGGGAACACAAGCAGGGGGACTGAGAGAGGGAGAAGCAGGCTTCCCACCAAGCTGGGAGCCCGATGCGGGGCTCGATCCCAGAATCCTGGGACCATGACCCGAGCCGAAGGCAGAAGCTTAACGACTGAGCCACCCAGGTGCCCCCATAATGTATATTCTAATTTCATTCCCCAAATGTCCCTGCTAAGATCTGAATTGGTTACTCAATTTTGTTTTGCTTTGTTTTTTTTTTTTATCTTCACAACTCTGGAGCCAGGTATATCTACTTTAAACTAATATCTTTACAATACAAAGCAATTAGTTTTCAAATCAAAAAACCAAGTTTCCCACATTAATTGCATTTTTATGAAGCTCAAACAAGATGTACCAATGTTACCCTAGAGACTAGGGAAAATTATCATAACACTAGAGAAAAATAGGTCAAAATGATCAAAGGACAGTAGAAGCTAGTAGCTTTTAGGAGTTGTAGTTTGTGGGCATATTTTTTCTCCACATTCAGGCTATAAAGGAAGAGAGCATGGTCATTCCTCTTTGGTAATTCTCACATGGCCTTCTAACAAGTACTTCTGGGACACCCCCATGTGTTAGGCATTAGGCTGTGCCCTTGAGGCCTGCCCTCAAGGAGCTCACAGTTTAAGAGCAGATAAAGCAAACACAAAGTCAGATCTGAATCATTGCAAGTATGTATATGTTTGGTGAAATAATATAAGCTCACCTGACATTTAGTAGCTAATGGATAAATAGTGTTGAGGGGTAGGAAGGAGATAAAATACCTACTGTTTAAATAAAGACTGGTATTTAGAAATGGTAGCTTCCAGTTGAAAAATAAGCCGGAGGAGGGACACGCCAACCAATATTTATTCTGTAAAAATATAGAAGTCAGAAGTAAAGCCTGTGTGCAAAGGACAGTGCCCAAGTTGGGGTAGCTGTGACCGAAAGAGCAAAAATGACACAAAGAGCTGAAATGCAGAAATAGAAGGAGCCAGACGGAATATCACTCAATGAGATTTAGCAGAGCTGAGTAGCCTACTTTCAAACTTGGAGCTTCTTAACACAAATAGGTAAACCTGTCCAGAAACACCAGAATGGAACTTATTAGTGGCCCAGACCTGAGCTGACACATTCCAAAATTCCCCCAAATAAACCAATTGTTATTTTCCTTCTCCATGCTTTAGCTTCGATTTGCAGCATTATTGAAGTGGCCCTTTTTCCCCTGATCTGAAATGACCCCACATACCGTGATCTCATCCTGGATTTGTTATCTTTTTGGAAGAACTTGTAAAAACATTTCAGCCTCATTGGACAGTCAACATTTTTTTTTACTTCATTTCTTTGTTACAAAGGAGACTTTTTGATCAAAATAAGATTGAAAAAAGAGTTCTCCGGGTTTTTTATTTTATTAACTTTTGAAAAATGGAAATGGCTTAATTATTCAAAAATAGAACAAACACAAGAGGAAAAAACAAACTCTGAAAGTGAATAAAAATAGAAATAAATAATTCTGACTCCATGCAAAACTGATAAAATATTCACACAGGGAAAAATTAATTCAAACTATTTTGAACACAGTATTTTTATTGTAAAACCAATGTAAAATATAGCATGAGACTAAAAACTCAAAAACAATCTCAAACTTTATTTAGATGGTTTCTTCATGATAATCTGGGTGGACCAAATAAGAAACTATACAGGCACTTTCTAGGATTGAAGAGATGATTAAATATGGATATTCTGGGGGGAGCAAGATAATTCACTGCGGGAGTAGAGAAATACAAATATCATAGAGAGGGAGATAAGCCTGAATCCTGTAGAGTTGTATGTCGATGTGAACCACCCTATAAATGCACTCATGTATTCTCGTGGGCAAGCATGTGCACACACACACAATTTTTTTCCTAATTAAATCCCCTGAAAGGGCCAACAAACGATGACATACCAGAGGCAAAACAACAACAAAACCCAAACAACAACAACAACAAAAACCACTTCAGAACTTAGATTTTTGTTCCTAATTAGCATTTTCCAATAATAAGAACCATAGCTTCTTGGAGAAATGGCTGATTCCAGTCTGGGGCAGGAAGAGTACAAGGTGAGCCTGGAACACCTTGTTGTGCCAGAAAATAAGGAGATGCTGAAAGCCTAATGGGGACATTACAAAAGAACACAGAAGCCAGTGTCAAAGGAGATCCCACTAACAAACTGGAACAACTTGCACATCAAAAAAGAATGATGATACTAAGGGAACATAACACATTCAAATTTAAAAAAAAAGAAAAAGAAAAGAAACCATGTGTACATAGCAATAAGAGAAGGAAATGGACAGAGAAGAAGAAGAGAAATTAGAAAAGAACAGAGGAGGGAAGGGAAGGGAAGAGAAGAGGAAAAAAAAGCTCCTTTGCAGAAAAATGGCATCTATAACTGTAGAACCACTGTATTGGGAACCACAGTATCAATTTTAGTTTTGCAAAGTGGAAAACTCCTTTACCATGGATATTATCTCATGGTTTTAGTCTTAACCAAATAGCATCATGTGTACATGACGTGATGCCATGAGACCTACCCCACCAACTACAGGGTGTCCTTTCCTGAGATGTTTGCCTCGAGTTGACCCCGATTGAGACAGACAAATGTAGACTGTGAGATATATGGAAGAACAACTGACCTGGACTCTCAAATAATGCAATTGAGATGAAAACAATGCAAGTGAAAGAGACTCTTACTTGATCAAGAGAGACTGAGGAGAAATAATGTGAATATATGAATACTGATTGAACATATAAAAATAAAAAATAAAACACAAAAAAAAACAAAATAAAATACAGTCATAAAGGACATTTTTTTTAGATGACTGGGGTAATCTGTATGGGCTGTGTATTGGGGATGTTATTGAATTAATGCTGACTTTCTTAGGTATCATAAAGGTGCTGAGGCTACGCCAGGGAAGTCACTCATTCTTGAAATATGCGTGCTGAGGTGTCTGTGGGTGAAATGTTATGACATCTGCAGCCTATTTTCAAATGGCTTGGCAAAAGGGAAGTCCAGGGTAAGGTTTTAGCAGATGGCGAATTTGGTGAGAGATATATGAGTATACGCTGTACCATTATTTCAACTTTTAGTTTGTTTTAATTTTTTTTTTTTTTGAGAGGGAGAGTGGGGGAGGTGCAGAGGGAGAAAGACAGACAGAGAACATCAAGCAGGCTTGATTGAACTTGATGTGGGGCTCAATTTCATGAACCTGAGATCACGACCTAAGCCAAAATCAAGAGTCAGTCGCATAACCAACTGAGCCACCTAGGCACCCCGGGTTTGATTTTTTTTAAATGAAAAAGTATAAACAAGCCAGAGATACTGTTTGAACAATTAAGTCCATTCTAAATCCCAGATTAATGCAATCATTATCTATTTCCTCCTCAAATGAGAACTGCACGAAGGACAGCTGCTCCTCTCCCCCAGCCACAAGTTTCTAATGACCCTCCAAAGTTCTCCTAGAATTTTACATTCATGAATTAAATCTGAGCACGTCACTCACATACTTAAAACATTTTCAGGGGTTCTGTTGCCCTACAGGATGACTTTTAAGCCTAACACAGCATACAAGATCTTCTATTTGAAGATCTGATGACCTAGATTTCTAATCTTCCTTTAAAATGACAGTGTTGAAATTCAAAATCAATGTGACACTGCTGAACTTTGAAATTACTTTGATGTTTTGAGTTTAATTTATTTTTATATTATTGCATTTGCTCTGTTAGTATCTCAACAAATAGGTTTCAACATCTGTGATATCCCAGTGCTCTCATTTTTTATTGTAATAGCTGCAGGATGCAAATTAGAGGCCCACACCAAAAATTTCAGAATAATACACGTATCATGCAAGCAACTCCAATTGCTCTATTAATATGGAACCATTTCTTGAATCCTTACAACTCCCTACGAAGCAAGGAGCAAGTGGCCCCATCTGAGCACATTATTGCTATCGTTATTAATAACTGTTATTACTCTGAGGTTTAGAGAGATTAACTGATTCACTCTAACAGCTTCTCATAGGTATCGTTAGTAAAAAAAACTCCTGAACCCTATGACCAATATTGTCTCTTTTCCCACATATTAAGCAATTAAATTTTGATGTCAGTATAGTTTTTAAAGTTATAGTAGTAATATAATCAAAACTAACTTTCATTTCTGAAAATTAGATTCTGTTCAAATATCTCCAGACAACTAAACATCATCATAAAGTAAACCTAAGTTTCTCTTCTATACATTAGCCTCTGAGTTAGCAGCAACTGGATAATTTCATCCATTTCTACCATTTCTTCTCCCATGTAAATACTACTAATTCTGAAATCTCAGAGTCTAAGTCTGACTGTGAATGGCCAATTTTCTATTGAACATCTCTATCTCAATATATCGCTACTACTCACCAATGACATTTCAAAATAAAAATAAAGTTTATTTCCTTCCCATGAAAATCTTCTTTCCCCTGTGATTTCCTTATCAACTAGTAATATTATACATGGCTTCCAAGTGAAAACTCTCAGTGCCCCACAGGACTTCTCCCTTTCCCTCTCTCTCACTTGCCATGGAAAGTAATTGAGTAGAAACAGAATAGGTACTAATAGATCTGGACTTTGTGTGAACAGACATGAATTCGGATTCTGGCTGCATCTCTGAGCACACACCCTCACTTGTATCAGGCCTCTAAAACAGAAGTAAAATTCTCTAAAATAGAGATAACAAACTTCACCTCAAGAGGTTGTTGTGAGGAGCACCTGGGTGGCTCAGTTGGTTAAGCAACTGCCTTCAGCTCAGGTCATGATCCAGGGGTCCTGGGAACAAGTCCCACATCAGGCTCCCTGCTCAGGAGTCTGCTTCTCCCTCTGATCCTCCTCCCTCTCATGCTCTCTTTCTCTCACTCTCTCTCAAATAAATAAAATCTTAAAAAAAAAAAAAGAGGTTGTTGTGAATCATAACTATGAATAATCAAGGTCAAATGTGTGGCACATTAATAGTGTTGGATGGAGAACAGATGTTCCTAAATTATTTGACCTAAAGAATGATACATTTGAGCTCCATCTTGAAGGTTAAATTGATCACTGTTCTAACCTCATTTTTAGAAGGGGGTTGTTCCATCCTTACAGCCTTGTCTTGTGATGAGATTAGTGAGTTTGCTTTGATGAGGTGCAAAGGATGTGGAGACACAGAGGTTAAACTTGAAGCTGGAAAGATACGGAGAGGCCAGATTAGACAAAGTCAAGATTTTGGATGACAGAGAACCAAGGAAGGTTTAAAAGTGGGAAAAAAATATATAATTGAGTTGTGTACATTTGTGTGTGTATGTGGACAGGAAAATAAGATAATAATTTAATTATTCCTTTATTTTTTTTTTTTTTTAAAGAAGACAGCTGGGCATGCCTGGGTGGCTCAGTCAGGTAGCAACTGATTCTTAATCTCAGCTCAGATCTTAATCACAGATCTATGAGATGAAGTTCAACACATATTGTGAGTTGAAGCTCTGTGTTGGAGCCTACTTAAAAAATTAAAAAATAAAAATAAAAAAAAAAAGAAGACACCTGTGTCTAGTCTATAGCTACATTTCTACCCTAACAATTTTAAAATTCTTGTTTGCCATTTTGACTCAAACTCCAAATAGAAAAACACACTGAATTAAAGAGTTAAAAACAGACTTTAATTCGCTATGAGGTTTCAAATTTGTATATTATCACTTAATTAAATGCAAACACCAAATTTCCTTATAACAGCTTCCTTAAAGTTTCTTTGTCATATATTCTGGATCTGTTCATGTGAACGGAGTAATCAGTTATTTTAGGGAGCACACTGTTATGACCTTTTCAAAAATAATAATTATTAATAGTAGTATATTTAATAATATTTAATATTTAATATTATTATTTAAGTTAGTTATTCAGTCTGGCTTCCCTACAGGGTTGTGGAAGAAAGTGAGAACACAATAGAGTTCATATGACTGACAGAACACCAGTCAATGAAATCATTCAGTTATCACCTGGAGCATTCTTAATCTAACTGCCTTATTATTTCCTGTTCTTTAATCAGAGTGAGAATGTTTATCTACAGGGCAAGTCTGCATGGGTAGACTCACTGAGGAATCTAACAGCTCTATCACTAAGGCGTTCTTTGGCTTTAAAAATGAATTGAACATGGGGCACTTGGGTGGCTCAGTGGGTTAAAGCCTCTGCCTTCAGCTCAGGTCATGATCCCAGGGTCCTGGGATGGAGCACCACATCAGGCTCTCTGCTCAGCAGGGAGCCTGCTTCCTCCTCTCTCTGCCTGCTTCTCTGCCTACTTGTGATCTCTGTCTGTCAAATGAATAAATAGAATCTTTAAAAAAAATGAACTGAACATACTGAATTTTTTAAAGAAATAGGAAACACATGATCAAGAAATGTTTTGATAGGATGGCTAAGTGAAAGATTATAGCTAGAATTATGAAAAACAACTCCCTTTTATTGTATCACGTATAAAACCTCATGTGTGACTTAGTCTTCCCATTTTATCCCACCTCTTGCTTTAATATTTTGACATTTTGGCCTGTTAAAGTTGATAGAACTCCCTATTTTCAGCTTGGTTTTTTTTTCTGTTGAAAATGTTTGCTGAATTAATGCTAGCAAAACAACTTTAAACAGCTTCCCCCCAGACCTATTTCCGCACATGCCAGTGCCTCCCACAGAGAGAGATCCATGCAAACTCCTCATTAAGACAATAGTCCCTCAGGCCCATGGCCTTCTGACTCCACTGCAGTGCTCACCAATGCACGCTATGGAGGTTTAGACACATATAATGTACTATTTCCCCCCTCCTTTGTACCCTAGCATTGCTATTCCCTTTTCTTAACATCCCTTCCACACTCTGCCTGGTGAACTCATCATTCAAGGCTCTGCTGTAACTTTCAAACATTATCTCTGGCTTTTAAGTCCTTGCTGACAACCCTCTCTACTGTTGGTATAATCTTGGTTGATTAATAGATTAATATCATCTACCAGTAATGCAGGAAAAGACCTACCTTTCCTAGGTGGAGGAGGGATTACCAGGGCTCCCTCCTCCTATTGAACAACCTTGTGCAGAGTTAAGGAAAAAGGAGTAAATAAATATTCTATTATATATAAAATACCTCATTCCCACCTTCTTTCTCCAAACCACTGATAATAACATCAAAAATCCGAATGAGTGTAAAGACGTCCCCAGGAAACAGCTGTAATTTTAAGGGCTAAATTCTAGAGCCAGCACTAGAAAATTAGAGGGTGCAGCCCTTGACTTTTAAATGGGATCAGCAGGAACCTTGGTTCTGTGAAAATTGGAGGTAACTGGGAGAGGAGAAGGAAGAGTGAGGGTCCAAAGGGACAGGTAGTGGTGAAAGGAGGGGGCTTTGGACAACCTAAGTCCACCTTGGCCAGAACGATCTCACTTCTACCTCTTTGATATGCTGGCCTTCTGTATAAGACTCCCTTTCTAAAAATAAGACAACAGCTGCTTTTTTTTTTTTTAATTTTGAAAATAACTGGTATAAACATTTGACTTCCCATATTAGGGGTCCAAAGCATTAGGAACTTTTTTCTCCAATGAATGAATCAGGAATTGGTATTCAAAAGAGTGAGTTGTGTGCAGGTTTCTTTAGTTGAGCTCCCACTGTGGTTCACAAAGGACAGATGGCTACCATTTCATGCTTTGGTTAGAGATGACGTGCTCCTTCAGTTTACACAAGTCTCCACTGGTTAGAAACAATTTTATCCGTGACAGTAAAAAAAGTAGACCTTAGTAATTCTCTCCTCCTTTTACACATTCATGAAATTTCCCTGACATGGGGGAATACATTATGTTTCTTTGTTAACTGAGGTAGAACCCAGCTGGACAGTCCAAGTCTACAATATCTCATAAAGTTCCTTGAAGTTATGAGTCTCTGCTACATGTGGCAAACATGTTTTCCCCTCTAACATATCATAGCTAATATGCCTCTTTTTTTGATCATCACTGTTCGGAACATGTTCATTTCCAAAAGATTACATGAATTCAAGAAATAGTTACTGTTCTCCTATTAGGTGCTCAGATCTCAGAGAAAGTTAATCATGGAAATTGTTCAAAAAGCACAATTTTTAAAAAAGGGAAAATCAGATTTGGACCCAAGTAATATAAGGAAGAAAGAAGATAAATAAAAGCAAGTGGAGATAAGGGAAAAGGGAGTTAAAAAAAGAAACAAATGTTTTCAACTGGGGCACCCAATGGGAAATTAGGCATGGCCAACTTCCCGTTTTATATCTGGAATGGCATTACTCTGTTTCCAACAAAACAGCAAGCCCAGAATCAGCTTGCTTTGCTCCATCTTTACTTTCTAGATTGATGACTGATGAGCAGATACTTGATTCTGTGGCTGTCCCTTGAAGCGACCCTCCTAAGATGTACCAGCAGCCTTTGGCCACTGTGGTTAGTGTTAATAATAAAAATGCAATGGATAAGGAATAAGACCCCATTTTAAATCTGAGAGCAATCTAGAGGGAAGCCACCTTCTTTCATCCATGAATGC
Source organism: Enhydra lutris kenyoni (assembly GCF_002288905.1). NCBI lineage: Eukaryota > Metazoa > Chordata > Mammalia > Carnivora > Mustelidae > Enhydra > Enhydra lutris. The sequence goes on along the minus strand of NW_019154121.1, from coordinate 11,789,071 downwards.
ACACTCTTTCAATTGTTTTCCCTTCAGTGTTATGCTTTTCCACCTGTGTGCCCATTTAGTTTTGAACATTTTCCATCAATATAATCATTACACTATGTTGTAACTACTGGTTCCCTGTGTTTCTTCCATTACTGTAAACTCTGTGAGGGAGATACTTTGCTCTACTTGATTTCCTCTACTTCCCAGGGTATACCTCAGTTTTGAAATATAGTAGGCATACTAAATAAATATTTGGAGATTTGAACAAATTTTATCAGGAAAAGCACAATCATGAACTATTACCCTATTTGGAGACATATTTCAATAATTGAACAGATCAATGAGTGAGCCTGAGGCAATGTAACATGGACAATTTATGGAGTGTGCATTCGTTATTACAAGATATGAAATATAAATAGAATAAGGTGAAAAGTTTTAGTTTAAAGAAACTGAAGGCTAAACTTAAGGAACCTTTGAAATATATTCTTTTTTTTATAATTAACATATAATGTATTATTAACCCTAGGGGTACAGGTCTGTGAATTACCAGGTTTATACACTCATAGCACTCACCATAGCATATACCTTCCCCGATGTCCATAACCCCACCACCCTCTCCCTGCCCCCCTCCCCCACCCCCGGCAACCCTCAGTTTGTTTTGTGAGATTAAGAGTCTATTATGGCTTGTCTCCCTCTCGATCCCATCTTGTTTCATTTATTCTTTTCCTACCCCCCAGACCCCCCCCACATTGCATCTCCACTTCCTCATATCAGGGAGATCGTATGATAATTGTCTTTCTCTGATTGACTTATGAAATATATTCTTTTTTAAATATTTTATTTACTTATTTGACAGAGATCACAAGTAGACAGAGAGAGAGAGGAGGAAGCAGGCTCCCCGAGGAGCAGAGAGCTCCATGTGGGGCTTGATCCCAGGACCCTGGGATCATGACCTGAGCCAAAGGCAGAGGCTTTAACCCACTGAGCCACCCAGGCGCCCCTGAAATATATTCTTTTAAAATAAATATCAGATGGAATTGGGAGGGAGACAAACCATAAGTGACTCTTAATCTCACAAAACAAACTGAGGGTTGATGGGGGGAGGGGGTTTGGGAGATGGGTGTGGGATTATGGACTTTGGGGAGGGTATGTGCTATGGTGAGTGGTGTGAAGTGTGTAAACCTGGCGATTCACAGACCTGTACCCCTGGGGATAAAAATATATGTTTATAAAAAATAAAATTAAAAAAAATTAAAAAAAAATAAATATCAGGGGATGGATAAACAGATGGAACACAGGGCATTTTCAGGGAAGTAAAAGGAATTTTTGGATGGATACTTATCATAGATAAAGACATCATGTCTGTCAGAACACACTGAACTGCAGAATACAAGGAGGGAGCCTGACGTAACTATGGACCATAGTGGATAATAATGTATTGATACTGTCTCACTAATTGTAAGGAATGTACCACACTAATGCAACATGTTATTCTAATGGATAAGAAGACAAAGGGTTACATGGGAACTCTCTGAACTTTCCACTCAATTTTTCTTTAAACCTGAAACTGCTCTAAAAAAATAAAAAGTCTAAGTAAAAAGAAAAATCAGATCAAATAAATATAGAGTTATTACAGAGTTATCTCTAAGGATATTCATGGCAATGTTTTTCAAACAGCAAATATATATAAATATATATATATAATATAGGTAGAGTATGTAATCATCAAACAAAATTTGAGAAGCCAAAAATGATGTATGTATCACTTATGAGTCAATATTTCATCTGTTATCTCTTAGATCTCATTAAGAACAACTACTCTTTCTCATTTACAATTCTAGAATTGTCTTTATTTAGCAAAATTCCTGTCATATAGTATAACTCAGCGGATTCTATGTTGTACTGGCAATTGAGAAAAAAGGTAACTGAAAATATTTATAAGAACCTATTAAGAGACATGTGTGTGACATATGTTTGTGTGTGTGTGGAAAGAGAGAGGATGTATATGAGAAACACATTTGCATATATAATATGCATGGACAGAGAGAGAGAGAAACTCAGTAAGAGATAGACAATAGCATTATCTCCGAGGATTTTTTTCAAAAAAATTTTTTTAATTTTTTAATTTTTTAATAAACATATAATGTATTATTAGCCCCAGGGGTCAAAATTTTTTTTAACTTAGGAATACTTTCTAGATTTTCTGCGATAAATAGATTAATTGTAAGGAAAATATAAAGAACTAGAAAATGAGTTACAAACTACTGAAAGCAATGCACGTATTTATGAAGTGATATCCTTTGACATGGGGCAGTCTACTGCTAGAATGGCAAGGCAAATAGAAGTACAAGACCAAAAAATTAGAAAAAATACTAAGAAAAGCTATCAGGGATTCCAGCCAGAGAGTCCAAAATGCCATCCTCTTGTACTACAAGAACACTTCTTTGGGCCTTATTTTCTTTGAGAGTCCCAAGCTAAAAAACTATTTTATAGCAAAACCCATTCTATTGTGATCATTGAACAGAATTTTCACCTCACAGGCCTAACGCACATTAAATTCCCAGGTTTATTGTTAGGATCAAAGGAGACACTTCTGGGGAGAGAAGCTGGAAATGTCTAGGCGTACAAATGCACGTATGAATGATACTCCAGTCATTTGATACACCAGTGTTGGCAAAGAACCAGGACTGAAACCAGAAAATTTTTATTATAGAAATTTTATTATAGAAAGTCAGTCTACTAATTCTTGCTTCACAGTTCCTCTTTCTCAAATGCCAGGGTGTGTTTGTATGAGAGAGAGAGAGAGAGAGAGAGAGAGAGAGAGAATAAAGACTTCCGTCACGTGATGTGATGAGCACTGGATATTATATGCAACTGATAAATTACTGAACTCTACATCTGAAACTGATGAAGCTCTATATGTTGGCTAAATGAATTCAAATAAAAAAATAGCCTGATAAGGACTAATAAGTAAATTATGAATTTTCTGGTTCTTTAAAAAAAGAGGGGGGGCTGCATTATTTAATAGGGAGGCCCAGGCAACGTGCTTATCCCTTCTGAACTTCAGGTCTCTCTGAATTACAAACAACAATATCTAGACAAGAGGGATTGTCTGAGGATAAGACACTCTATGGGCAACTGCAGGCACATGCTGAAATGCTCAATAAACAAGTGCCACGGGATGACCGAAAAATCATTCAAAAAGCACAATTTTTAAAAAAGGGAAAATTAGATTTGGACCCAAGTAATACAAGGAAGAAGAAGATAAATAAAAGCAAGATCCCCTGAACTTTCCCCAACTTCCTTTGTATGACTTTTTCAGAAAGTGGTTAAGGTTGCACAGGGGTTGAGGGGGGAGCTTTGAGTCATGCCCTTGCATACTTCAGTGTTAGCTCTCAGCAAAATCTTTCTCCTCTACCACACACACACACACACATACACACACACACACACACCATGCTCTCTGCTTTTTCTCTGAGCTCATTCACATGATCTTTCTCTGGAACACAAACCTCTGAAAACACTTCATTTTTTGAGTTTGTTCATTGAAGGCTTTTCTGATGGCTCTCTGTACTTCCCATTGTCACTGCTGTGACATTGGTCACACTGGATTATAATCGTCTGCTAATCATGTGTCTCATACATGAGCCGGGAAGCTGCCCAAGAGTAGAGGTCCTCTCCCTTCCTCACCATTTTATTGCCAGTGAATTAGAGGGTAAACAGTATGTGGTGTACACTCGGTTAATATTGGATGAATGGCTGAATAAATACATTAATGTTCTAATGCAAAATTTATATTCCAAAATGAGCAGAAAAACTTCTATCTTCAACTTAGTCAACTATTTCCTCTACATTTCATGGAAAGAGGGAAATGTTTCTGGCCAGAGGGCTCTTTATCTCCAGCAGTTCTAATGTGGAAAATCACAGGGGCTCAGATGCTGTCTGAATGTCTACTGTTCTACCAATGTTAAATGCCTAGAGGAAAATCAGACAACGGGGATTTTTTTAAAAAAATCAGAACAATTTATCTTCAGTCTTGGGAAAGCATTTCCATTTCTTACACAAGAATAAAAACATAGAGGAGTATATATCCATTTCCATCTGCTATCCCATGATTGTTTTTATCTATAAAATCTTCTAAAATGAATACAGAGAAGAGGGAAAGAAAAATTTAAAAATGCAATGGCCACTGTAACTATAACTGAGTGTTGGGACTATGGATGATTCTTTTCCAAACTGCCTATTCTTAAAATTATCTCTATGAAAATTATAATGTAAAATGAATAGAGGTTGAAGAAAGCACCCGGTTTTCTGAATTACTACTTCTCATATTGCAAAGACAATAAAATAAAAACCTTAATGTTACAGATAAAACTCATGGCACTCCATTATAGTACCTTGCAGTTTGTAAGGGTTCCAGTTTACTGACTGAGGGCCATGAAATGAGAAGAGAGGGATCAAGATACGAACATCAACAGTCCGGTTTTTATTTTTATTTTTATTTATTTTTTTAAAGATTTTATTTATTTATTTGACAGACAGAGATCACAGGTAGGCAGAGAGACAGGCAGAGAGAGGAAGGGAAGCAGGCTCCCTGCCGAGCAGAGAGCCCGATGTGGGGCTCGATCCCAGGACCCTGGGATCATGACCTGAGCCGAAGGCAGAGGCTTTAACCCGCTGAGCCACCCAGGCGCCCCAACAGTCCGGTTTTTAAATGAATGCATTCACTCTGATGTGTACACACACACATACACAAGCACGCACATTTCTGCAAGTAGATCAAAAGCTCCTAGCATAAAATTGGGCACAAAATAGGTTTTCAGAATGAGACCTTGAGAAGTACTGCTTCTTTATGTTGCAAAAGCCTACTTTATCATATTTCTCCTCATTCAGATAGTATCTTTAAAAGAGTACAGAAAGGTACTGTTATAGTCCTGTTAAAAGGACTATAACCTGATTATGTATACTCTGATGGTCCCTCAAAGTCACATATCCTAACCCATTATAAGCCATAGACCATACAAGTCTGCACTCTCATTGGCTTCCCTGTCCCTTGTCGTGGGCACTACTGCCAGGTTCTGTGGAGTGTTCTGGCCTTGAATAAATATTAGTTAACCAGCCTCCTGTAGACAAGCTCACTATCCACCGAATAATTTGATCCCCATATCTATGCTGCTTAATCACACAACTTGTGACAAAAAATATAAAATGTCATTTTATGGAAAAAGAAAAGTTCATAAAAAGTTAATAATTTACAGTGAGGCAGAAAATAATATAATTCAGTGTTTTATGCTGATAAAGATATTTCAGCAGCCATTTGCTTATGGCCTCTGTAATGTGGTATCTTGCCTTACAAGGTTTCAAGAGAAGCCTTTCACCTAAATGGGCATGACATGGAACAAAGACTTGTATAAACATCACTGAAAGAAACACATTATATTTTATGTTAATTCAGTGTTTTGGGTTATAAATGATGTAGACAAAGTTACTATTCAAAGAATGGTTATCAACATGCTGGTCAACTTCCAGACTTAGCTTCACATTCTGGCTGTTTCTGAGCAGTCTCATCGAATGCTAAGTACAAGTCCCTGGTCTGAATGCTTTCCTTCCCAGTGAAGACTGAAGAAAGCACAATAGGAAATCATGTTGGCACTGTCCATATTCACAGTCCCCAAAATGGTCCATTTGAGATGTAACCATGCAGACCTAAGGGAAAGTCAGTGCAGGATTCAAAACTCTGCCATTAACATCATGAGACTCCCAAAATGATGCAGTGACACCTGACACTTTATAGTAACTTGTTAACATAATGTCAAAATAGGTCTTTAGTTGACATTTCTTTGTATCCTCTTGCAGGCAAGTAAAGCCACTGTTATCACTTTTATTATAATGTTATATAAAGAAAAATGAGGCTCAGAGAGAAGAGATAATTGATGGAAGATTATTTAACAACTTAATATTACATGAGAATCCAACACTGTCTAAGAGAATTTTCTACAGTGATGGAAAGGCTCTCCTAATCAAAGCAGTCTTACATCTGTAGCTACTGAGCACCTGAAATGTGGCTGAAACTAAGGAATTTTCATTTGTTTAAATTTAATTCATTTAAATTTAAATAGCTGCATGTGGCTAGTAGCTCCAATACTGGACAACACAGGGCTGGCCAATCCCTCCTTGCTCTGCCCTGCAACCACCTGGGAGAGAGTGTTAGCACTGCCCAGAGCTCAGTCGACTTGCAGTAGGGGTCCTTCCAGCCTCGCTGTCCAGTGCCATGCATGAATGCAAGGTGGGGAAGACACTGGAAAGGGTGAATGGAAGAAGGTTGCAAGGCAAAGGCTGAAGGAACGAGATCTAACAGAAGAGAAGGAAGTCTTTTATCTATTATGTTTTCCATAATAACAGAATCCATGGAGATACTTTCCCATTCATTAAGTTTCCCCAAAATAATGTGAACAAATTTTATTAACAATTGATGGCCTTCCTCACAATGTAAGTGTGCATTAACAACAATGAGAACAATGAAAAGTCAACAAATAAGCAACAGTGTATTGTTTTTACACAGATATAAATTCAGGCTAAGATAAGGTAACTTGTTCAATAACATAACTATGAAGATATGCAATGCTGGGATTCTTAAAGAATAGCAGGATGGAGAAAATCTTTTAAAATGTGCCATACAAGGGGCACCTGTGTGGCTCAGTGGCTCAGGTCATGATCCCAGGGTCCTGGGATCGAGCCCTGCATCAAGCCCCGCATCAGGCTCTCTGCTCAGCAGAGAGCCTGCTTCCCTTCCTCTCTCTGCCTGCCTCTCTGTCTACTTTTGATCTGTCTGTCAAATGGATAAATAAAATATTTTAAAAAATAAAATAAAATGTGCCACACAAAATACTTTGAATGGTTCAACCTATGTTTTGTAGATTGATCACGTCTGTACATTAATGAGGATTCAGAAAAATCTTATGCTGAATATTTGGGTTTAACCCTAAGTTAGTGATAAGCATGTATGTTTATATTCTATCTTGAAAATCAGTACAATTTGTATGCCATGTATATTACTGCTTCATAACTGTAATACATATACATAACTATGTTATTATAATTTTGTTTAAATCTGCATTTCCCTAGCATGTACAATATAATCTGCCACATCTCTTCCTCCACCCTCTACTGGTTCATTAGCTTTAATACCCATATTCTTCCTATCAAGTTTCTTTACATTTTCCCTGTACTCTAATAATCTCTGTTCCTCTCCCTCTTCCAAATTTCCCTGAACTTTCTTGCTTTTCTACCTATACAGTGGTGATCTCTTGGAGCCCTGTTCCCACTGCCCTGCAACCACTAAGTCTTGCATTTTCAGTACGTAGACCAGATCCCTCCCACTGAAGTCTTCTCTCCCATCAGAAGTCATCACTCACCACTCAGTGTTTTCTTAGCAATTCTGACCTTGACATCATGTTGTGCACAGTAAATCAATATCTGAAAGTCCACGTTTCTAGTTAATAGTCAAAAAGCACCTTGAGGTGAGGACCATTCAAATCTCTCCAAAGTACCTGCTTATGAATTTAGTTCTTAACACCAGTTTTAAGGTTTTTTGTTTTTGTTTTTTTAATCAGGTTGGGAAAACAGCACTTGTTTTTGTCACACGGACTCTAAACCATCAGTTTCACAAAACAGCTTCAGAAGGAAATGCAAACTCTACTCCAGCTACTCCTGATATTACCCCTAAGTGAGAATGTGAAAGCACAGAGCTTAGAGTAACACATTGGCACAGGATCCCCTCTGCCTGATAATTTTGTCAGAATAAATAATCACCTAACACTTCGCCTCCACAATCTCTGCACAGAAAAACTAGAGCGCTCGGAAGGCAACTCCCATAACAAGATTCTAAGTAGTCAGAGAATAAAATAAATCTTAGTGATAGGTGGCATTTATCATAATTAAACTTATTCTAATTAAGTGAATAATTTTCTTGCTCAGTTATTATTCTATAAAACATATTTTATCATAAATATGATAAGCATTTTATTCATTTATTCAACAAATATTAAGAACACATATGCTAGACATTCTGCTAAGCTGGAAACTGATTATAAATATTACATTGTCCCCGTTCTCAAGTACTCAGTCCCATAGGAGAGGCAGAATTACATAATAGCTTAAAGCACAACTTTAAGTACCTTGACTTCCATTCATTTTCTGGCATGAGCAACTGATCATTTAACTTTGGGCTTTCCCCTTCACTTCTCTTGAGCCTGTTCATCTGTAGAATGGGGGACACTAAAAGGACAAGACTCACCAGGTTATTCTGAGAATTAAATAACACAATGTGCATAAAGATGTACAGTATGTGGTTCAATGTTTGGCATGTATTGAGTGCTTTGTAATCAGTAGTAATACTAACAGCAATTCAACATGAAGAGTGCTATGACCAAGGAATACAGAGTCTGCTGTGCACATGTGAAAGAACAAGGACCTCATTCTGTCAGAGTGAGCTGGAGAAGGTTTCCCAGAGGGAGGAGTGGAGAAATCAAGACCTGAACTATAAGTAAGGATTTTCCCAAAGACGTTATTAGAAACAGATGGCTGTTTTAAATTAAAGACACGTCCTCAGAGAAATATATTCAGAGATCTGTAAGTACCACAGGATGGCTCGACCATAAGGCATCTGGAGAAGAACCTAGAGATCATGGCAAAGAGATCCAAGAAACATTCAGAAGAGGAGGGCTTTGAGTGGATTTCCATTTTACAAAGATCATTACGGCCATAGCCTAAAAAACATATACTTTAAGGAGCTGAAGTTTTAAGTGAGAAAACAAGTTGGGAAGTTACTTCAACTACCCCACACTATGGATGATAAGACTTTGAATTTAGTTATAAATGTCATGGCTGGAGATGAGGGAGGGATGAGGAAGCATCAAAATGAGGTCATGATTGGTCCCATATCTTGGCTATTGTCAATAATGTTGCAATGAACAGAAGGGTGCACATATCTTTTCAAATTAGTGTTTTCATTTTCTTTAGGTAAATATCCAGTAGTGGAATTACTGGATCAGATAAATAAAGAAGATGTAATACACACACACACACACACACACACACACACACACACACACACGCACAGGAATATTATTCAGCCATAAAAAAAAAAAGAATGAGATTTGGCATTTGCAACAACATGGATGGTTCTGGGGGTATAATGTAAAGTAAGTCAGGGCGAGACAGACACGTATGTGATTTCACTCATATGTAGAATTTAAGAAAAAAAAACAAATGAACAAACTAAAAAGAGACAAACAAAAAGACTCTAAAATACAGAGAACAAACTGGTAGTCGCCAGAGGGGAGGTGGGTGGGGGGATGGGTGAAACAGGGGAAGAAGATTAAGAGTACCCTTACCTTGATGAGCACTGAATAATGTATAGAATTACTGAATCACTGTATTGTATACCTGAAACTAATACAATACTGTATGTGACTTGTACTTCAGTAAATAAAGAAATTTATATGATGTCATGATTGGTAACAAGGGTTGAGATATCACCATAATATCACAGCAGAAGAAGGTACATTGCTCAGTGAGTTATTTTTTGCCCATTTGCAATAATAAAAATGGACATACAAATACTTGAGTTGCCATTACCAATAATAAATATATTTCAATCCCTTTTGAAGGTCATCTATCCTTTCAGTTTATTCATATATAAATTGAGGATAATAATACTGACATGCCTGGGTTGTTGAGAAAACAAAGTAAACTGTGAATTTAAAGTAACTGGCCTAGTACAGCTATGTATTAGGAGCTAAATAAATGTGTTTCTTTCCCACTATCATCTTTAATAGCCAGAGGGAACATGTATCCCAGTTTTTCCCAAATTGTCTTTGTTTATCCTTGTGGTTCTGCTGTCCTTGGTTTGTTAAAAAGTGAAAACTCCCAAAGAAATGCTACTGTATCATTTTTAATGACAGCATTAAACCTCAAGAAAAATATTGTAGGGGCCCTTGGACATATTTATGCATAACATAAAATATTTAATGTGATTTGTTTCTGAGGCTGGGCTGGTGAGGACTCTCCTTCCTTTTGATAGTACAGTTCATGTCATTGATAAGTTTTGCTATTGAATTGTCTGGTTGTTTCCCCACAACTCCCATCCTCTATTTCTCAGGCTTATTCACATCTAAAGGTAGCCAAGACTATATATTCTTTCAAATGGAATGTAAGCAGAAATGATGTGTAAAGCTTTGGCATTGTCTCCTTTTCCTTCACTGTCTTTCTTTTCCCCTCCTGTAGGCTCAACTGTGGATGGTGACCATTAGCCAGCTTCAACCATAGGTGAAGGCAATACCCTAAGAGATGATAGGGCAGCAAGAGATGCAAACTGCATCCAGCAGTAATCGCATAGAGCACAGCTTCTCCTTGCTTTGAGTCACCTACCCACCTTTGAACAGGTACCTTTCTTACCTGCATAAGAAAGAACAAACTATCTTTCTTGTTTGGAAAAAAACCCTGCATTAAAGAAGTAGAGATGGTTTTGATAGATATACCTTTTTTACTTCTACCTTTGTCCATGATCTCATCTGGTAAAGCATGAAATAGATGTGCAGTTAACAATGTTTTCACTTTAACAGATGGTTAAATATGAAAGACAATAATTTCTCTTCTGTTGACTTTTCAGACGGTAATTTTTTTTTTTCAAGGATAGCATACAGGACTCTTGCTGACAAAACAGAGTATATTTTGACATGAGTAGCTAGGGATAGGTGACTCCTGGTCTAGGCCTGTCATAGAGGAAGTCTCTGATGCTCTTAGTATTTGGTGTATTAGCTGGTCTGTAGCACCAGGGGGAAAGTGGAAGATGAATAAGCTGGGTACACATGAAATATATTCAGTGAATAGAGGTCAAGCAATCAGTCTTGTTGGGAGTAATATGAACTCTTTTATTGCAGTGGTTTGGTCATTTGCGAATGGGATATATCTACAACTATGCATGCATTTAATTATATTGTAATGTTTTATTTTGTAAATGAACTGTTTCAGCAGCAATGATCTAAAAAATGAGAGGTACATGTTTTGTTTTGTTTTTATTGGAGAGTTTTTTTTTTTTATAAACATATAATATATTTTTATCCCCAGGGGTACAGGTCTGTGAATCGCCTGGTTTACACACTTCACAGCACTCACCATAGCACATACCCTCCCCAAAGTCCATAACCCCACCCCCCTCTCCCAACCCCCCTCCCCCCAGCAACCCTCAGTTTGTTTTGTGAGATTAAAAGTCACTTATGGTTTGTCTCCCTCCCAATCCCATCTTGTTTCATTTACTCTTCTCCTACCCCCTTAACCCCCCATGTTGCATCTCCCT